>NW_022146393.1:782277-1212825 GCF_002938485.1 Sitophilus oryzae
TTTTGTCCTTTTTAAGTGTCCAAGATTCTAAACCATAGAGTAGAGTTGCAAATATGTAACCCCTTAGCATTCTTAATCTAAGCTTTAAGATGATGTCTCCACTGGAGAGACATTTTTTGAGTTTTACAAAGGCTGCTCTGGCTATTTCTATTCGTGCTTTTATTTCTGCTGATTGATCCAAGTTTTCGGTCAACCAACTGCCTTAATGTAAATATACGATATAGGACCCTTGTTTTTGTGACCAGCAGAAAGACGCATTTATTCAAACAAAAAAAACAAAATAACCGAAGAAATCCATTTTACTTGTTGATAAGATTCTAAGCATACAGTAGATTATTAAAGCAAGAGTATACTTAGAGTAAGAGTATTATTAAAGCAAGACCTGTCAAATAGCACGAACATCCAAAGTGCTGAAAAAACGAAATAAAAATATCAAGGTGCCTATCCTATTTAAATTACATGTTTCTTTGTTGTATTTTAATTGTACAGGGTGAGTCAACGATAGAGTAAAGCCCATTATCTCATTTGTTTCGAGGTTTACAAAAAAAATTTAAATATAAAGGTTGTCGAGAAGGTTAAAATACACATTTTAAAATTATTATAGAGTATACAAGGTGCTTCAAAAAAGTGTGGCGGATATAACATATATTTTTTTAAACACAACACCCTATTTTTTATTTTATTTTTAGATTCTGCGTAAAATTCCATAACTTTTCTATATATAATATTATATACCTAAAATTAATAGTTTTTGTAATATTTTAATTTGTTTAAACAAATGTTAAATTGCAGTGTGGTAAAAAATTGTTAGTGGTGCCATTGTTTCTGAAGTTGGAGTACCAAAATTTGGTAGGAGAGTTTTATAGAGATGAACAAAAAGATATATATAAAGATATTTTAGTTAAAAGTTACAGGGTGTTCAAAATATATTTATGAATTTCAACTACTTAAAATTAAAAAATCTCAAATTTTTTAAATGGGACACCCTATATATTATCATTTTTTCTGATAGATTTTACAAAACTCTTCAATTTGCATTTTATTAAATATGTCATATACCTATTTTTAATAGTTTGCGATTTATTCCAAATTTTTTTTATTTTTATCCATATTTTTAATACAATTACCCTATAAAATCATAGTTACCATGACAAAACAAACTATTTATTACTTATCTTTAACAAGTAGCTTAATAATAATTAGTTACAATTGCTGGTATTAGTTAAGATTAATTAACTTAACTGAAATAAACTAAAATCGCAGGCGTGAATTTCTTGGTGTATTTCTATATTATGAAAGATGACACTTGGATTTTCCGTCAGAGCGAATAGCTCCAGATTAGGGTAATACCACAGATACTAGATTACCTAATTGTTGAAGACTACTGATATAAGAATTTTCTTCGACATACAGTAAAGTTTTTTTTCTCGTAGTAATTCAGGTTTATAATTCATTTGGTAAAGCCAATATTACTACTGCCGCGAAACCGTCCCATTACATACTGAAGATGTTTTGTAGATAATCTACATCTATTCTTATACTACTTAGCAAAGTACTATATAATATATAGTACTGAATCAAAAGATATATGTTCTTGGCTTGTTCGTGTATATCAGTCACATTGACTAATGAATTTCAGGAAAATCTGTAACTATTATCTCTACAATTTATACTTATTACAACAAATTAAACTAAAATTCAAATTTTGCTCTTAACTTGCCTAACAGACAAGAAATTTTAATAATTATTACTTTTTGTCATGGTAACTATGATGTTATAGGGTAATTGTATTAAAAATATGGTTAAAAATAGAAAAAATTGGAATAAATCGCAAACTATTAAAAATAGGTATATGACATACTCAATAAAAGTTTAAGAGTTTTGTAAAATCTATCAGAAAAAGTGATAATATATAGGGTGTACCATTTAAAAAATCTGAAATTTCTTAATTTTAAGTAGTTTAAATTCATAAATATATTTAAAAACACCCTGTAGCATCTAACTAAAATATCTTTACATAGGTCTTTTTCTATATCTCTATAAAATTCTCCTACCAAATTTTAGTTCTCCAACTTCAGAAACAATAGCATCACTGACAATTTTTTATCACACTGCAATGTAACATTTTTTTAAACAAATTTAAATATTAAAAAATCTATTAATTTTAGGTATAAAACATTATATATAAAAAAGTTATGGAATTTTACGCAGAATCTAAAAATAAAATAAAAAATAGGGTGTTCCATTTAAAAAAACAAATGTTATATTCGCCACACTTTTTTGAAGCACCCTGTATACTCTATAATAATTTTAAAATGTGTATCTTAACCGTCCCTATAACTTTTCCATTTAATATTTTTTTGTAAACCTCGAAACAAGTGAGATAATGGACTTTACTCTATCGTTGACTCACCATGTACTTTTGAATTATTTAACTCAATTATACAGTATATTAGTTTAATTTGTTGTATGGAGGTTTTTAGTGTTTATTTTGATATTGTAATTTATGAAATCCAAACCAAACCAAACCAAACGTCAAGATGTTTTAAAGAAAACTAAATTTATTTATTTAACGGACCTCAACCCAAGACAATATGACTTTTTTATAGTTAAGAAATGGTTCATCAAATGGAAAATACTTGCAAATGGAAAACTTATGCAAATATATTTCAATAAGTATTTAAAAAATTATTTTGGTTATAAAACTACTATTTTTCAAGTTAATATCCCTAAAGTCTAAAACATCATTTGTAAAATTCATATAGATTTTCCTTAACTGCCCCGATAGGGCAAATGTCGTCGAATTATAAGAGCGAAGGAAACCTCTATCTAGTGGCCGACAATTCCGAACGGCTATTGTAAGAAAAATACGCCAACAAAGTGTAATTTTATCATCGTAAAATCGAATAGTAGAGAAGAAATGCTGGCCAAAAGCATAACACTAAAAACTTAACACTAAGAACTGCATTAGAAGGTGAGAGATTTTATATATAACATTATTTGTTTGTTGTTCTGGGGGTATTCATTGGTTTAGTGTGTGATAAAATTGATCTAAGTGTTTTTTTTGTGTGTTTGAAAGATGTTCGTATGTAAAATACAAAGAATATTAAAGTTTTTCAATTAAAATCCTAAAAAACTGCTTAAAAATGACAGTAGGTTGCGTAATCAGCGCGCACAATAAAAAAATGCGCTGTACAATAAAGACGCCTTTATAGGGATGCTATTAAAATTTTATTTGAGGAAAAAATATCAAAAGAAAATTTTTGAAAAAAAAATGTGAAGAAATGTGAGATTATCATAAAAATTACAAAAATAGCAATAACTCAGAAACGGTAAGGAATCGGACATATGTATATAGGACTTTTTTTGTTGGAAATAACCTCCCCTACCTCCTACGTTAATTTGATCCATCATTTTTGGGACATCCTGAATGCTCGATAAGAAATATAAACGAATCATAGTAGGTGCTCTTAATGTAAATATGCGATATAGGACCCTTATTTTCGTGACCAGCAGAAAGACGCATTTATCCAAACAAAAAAAAACACCAAGAAATGCATTTCACTTGTTGATAAGATTCTAAGCATACAGTAGATTATTAAAGCAAGACCTGTCGAATAGCATGAACATCCAAAGTGCTGAAAAAATGAAATAAAAATCTCAAGGTGCCTATCCTATTTAAATTACTCGTTTCCTTGTTGTTTTTTAATTGTATTTTTTAATATATAAATATTATTTGACTCAATTATACAGTATATTAGCATAGTACAAGGAAACTAGTAGTTTTACTCCTTGTCAAATCCTTTGTTCTTTTTCTGCCATTTTATATGACCTTGTTCTCGCCTCCGTAGGCGACGACGTAGCTGTATAGTCGTGGTCTATTAACTAGGCAAAGTATAGACGTGGCATTCGCCATAGTTTCACAGATATGTATTTAGGAAAATATGAGTTCACAATAAAATAAAATATAAAAAATGATCATCGAGTAAAAACTTGCTTGAAAACAGAATATTTTCACATTTCGTGTAGGTAACAATTCTTCTGTATCTGAAAATCTTCTGATGGGAAGAAATGCGGAAAAAATATATAATGACATATTTTTATATTATTATCCATTTCAGAGATTTTCTACGACTTTTTTTTTATTTAAAGCAAGTTTAATTTTCTGTAGATAACTGGATTCGGCATAAAATTATGCTATAGTACACTGTCTTTATTTAAAGCACACTGCGGTGTTGCCATTCTATTTCTTATTTACTAAAACTTTGGTTAAAAACATTATATACGAAAAGTGGTAAAAAACTAGAGTGAATATAACTTTATTAATACTTTGCTGTTTTCTTAAACGTGAAGGATATCGGAATAAATTCGTGTAGAAAAATTTACTTTATCGTATACAGGATATTTTTTATGGCGTCACCAAAATCGTAATATTTAAAAAATGTTGTATCTCATTTTTTTTAAATGCAACACCTTGTATATTATTTTTCTTTCAGATGTAGAATTAGAAGGTGAACATTTTTTGACAAGACAAGATAGACAAAGATCATATTAGGTGGCTTTGAGAAAAATTTACTGTTGAAAGAGCCATAAATGTAATATAATACTGCGAATATCTGCGACAGCGGTAAAAATTTAGAAACACTTTAAATTAATAAAAAAAATGTTCACTTTTTAATTCTGCATCTGACAGAAAAATAATATACAGAATGTCGCATTTAAAAAAATTGAGATATACCATTTTAAATATTGCGATTTTGGTGACGCCATAAAAAATACCCAATATAGAATAATGTATATAGAATGATGTAAAATAATAAAAAAAATCAAACTAACTTTACCATAACTTTTTTTGTGACACCCTGTATATAACAAAATATTTTAGGATACACCCCTTTATAAACCTTGAAACATATGAATAAAACTTTTTTCACATCTTCGACAACGACGACGATATTGAACTTCCTCGCACTAATGGGCCACCCTGTATATTTACGGTGGTTTAAAGCTAGGTGTGGCACTTTTCTTCCCTCAAATATAAACTCAATATTTTGTCTATAATATTTTGAATATTGTTATATTACGACCACTTATAATAAAAAATAAATAAAAAAACATAAAAAATACAGTCCACTAAATTTATAAGAGATTATGCTATTATAAAATTCTTTCAATTAAAAAATATGAATAACTTGCGGAGACTTTAGATGTACAAAATATTTACTCTAAAATTGTTTCAAAAACCAATTTATATAAATTATCTCGTAAATTATTTGTAGAATGAAAATTTTATGGAAAATCCCCTGACCAAAAAATATTTTCATGCGCATATTTGAGACAACCTGTATGTCTAAAAAACTATTTTTAAAATCTGCCTACATGCTAAAAAAAATAATAACATTTAATTAATTACATAATATCTCAGCTTCTAAAATAAACAAATATAATTAAATGGTAATTGATAATTATTATCAGCTTGCCGATTTACATCCGATGGAAATCTAAAAAGACTCAAAGAACAATTTTTTGAATTATTTCCACAATTAATAGCAGTGCACAGTAAGGCACTCATTTTTTGTCAATCCGTCCATGTGCTCGGACGCAACGCTCGAACCTCACAGCTCGACGGGCCGAATTCAACTGAAACGCTTTGCAACCTGCCGATATTTGACAGCTTGCAAAAACTGGCAGAAAATATTTGCGAGAGTGCAACTACTCTTTTCCTTAAACTATGATATTAGTTTAATTTCTTGTATGGACGTTTTTAGGGTTTATTTTGATATTGTACTTGCATGAGATTTTTTTAGACAATAAAAGCATTTGAAGATGCCCCAAAATTAAGTGCGAAACGTCAAGATGTTTTAAAGAAAACTAAATTTATTTATTTAGCGAACCTGAACACAAGAAAATATGACTTTTTAGCCGACCATACCAACAGGTATACCAACTGGTATGGTACGCTATTAAGATCGGCAAAAAAACGTTTTTTTGTAATTTCACTCAAATTGAGTTATTTGGGTCATAAATGACCTAAATACAAAACATTTTCATAGTGTCTGTCTGTCTCTCTGTCCCTCTGTCCGTCTATCCGTCTGTCCATCTGTCCGTTTGCCTGTAACACGATAACTCAAAAACCGCTAAACCGATTTTAACCAAATTTGGCACAAAAATACTGTGGCCCCCGAGAATGTGCCCATTAGTTTTTGGTTGGGGTGGGGGGTTGGTAAGGGGGTATGGGAGGGGGTTAAAAATTTTAAAAAATCGTGACTTCAAAATTACAGTAGCTAGCGAAACGCGGTTTTCAATTTAAGATTAGGAATAATATTTGCAACAAAATTTGTAATAACATCAAAATCAGTCAAAGTCGCAGTATTTGAGATTGGAAACAACCCAAAAAATTGGAAAAATTCCTTTACTTTGAAACTAAAAGAACTGCCTACCAACTTTTTATTAACATATTTTAGTATACGTGCCTTCCGGCGCCAATTTTTTATAGTTAAGAAATGGTTCAAGAAAACTTATGTAAATATATTTCAATAAGTGTTTAAAAGAAATATTTTGGTTATAAAACTACTATTTCTCAAGTTAACGTCCCTAAAGACTAAAACAACATATTCTGCAAAATTCATATAGAGTTTCCTTAACTGCCCCGATAGGGCAAAAATCGTCGAATTATAAGAGCGAAGGAAACCTCTATCTAGTGGCCGACAATTCCGAACGGCTATTGTAAGAAAAATACGCCAACAAAGTGTAATTTTATCATCGTAAAATCGAATAGTAGAGAAGAAATGCCGGCCAAAAGCATAACACTAAAAACTGCATTAGAAGGAGGGAGACATTCTTCCACATAAAATTTTACGTTACCGCTGACTGAACATTTTATTTGTCTTTGCCGGAAACTAAAACACCGCGAAATAGAAAACAGTCCATTATATACAAGATTTCAAATAAGACGTTCTATTAAATTTTATACCGGGCTTCATTTTTATTTTCAATTATAGACTACGATACACATACGTTTATATTTCATGTGAAGTGATAGGTATTGCGAAGCGAGTATTGCTTATAAACGAAATATCGAAATATGTAATATCTTACGATAGAAAAAGAAAAGGCATTAAAAAGATGGCTGGGCAAATCGAGGATAATTTTAGCGAAGTCAAGTCCTAGACGTCATTACTTAGCTTAAGTCAAATCTTACCTAAGCCAATAAATTCAAAAAATTGTGTATGCACTATGTGCGCATATAATTTATGTATGGAAACCGTCGATTATTAGGTAAAATATACCAAGTTACCGCAAAAAGGTAAATAAAAAAAATAGTTTTTAAATACTAAACGTTCTCTAACCCAGTTTGAGTACATATTATCAAAGTAAAACCTCTGAAGGCGGGTAAGGGGACAAATAACTCACAATCTTTATGATGTTTACTTAAATTTTAATGCTTCAAAAAAAGCAGGGGGGCGACATGTTTCGGGACTTAAACAATTCCCATCATCAGGCCCAGAAAGACAAACGTCAACCTAGGAAGTACCACCACTCGGAAGAAATTAAATTAGTTAGAGCTCTATGTTAACAGCTCTAACTAATTTTATTTCTTCGGAGTGGTGGTACTTTCTAGGTTGACGTTTGTCTTTCTGGGCCTGATGATGGGAATTGTTTAAGTCCCGAAACATGTCGCCCCCCTGCTTTTTTTGAAGCATTAAAATTTAAATATACATCTTAAAGATTGTGAGTTATTTGTCCCCTTACCCGCCTTCAGAGGTTTTACTTTGAGTTTTTAAATGTCTATTGGCGAGTAATAAATTTATGTATACAGGGTCGGTCGCCTCTAAATTATTGCCATATTTCAATTAATTCTTCCTTCAATTCTAAGCAAAAATCGAAGTACACATTATGTGCCTCACACCAAACGTTTCCGAGTTATTGACTTTTGAAGATATCACTTATTTGATTTAAGTAATATCGATATGTTCAGTTTCATTTAATGATGTCATTCTGCCGAAACTGTGATACTGTTGTAATGGGTTTTTAAATGCCTATTAGCTACTAGTAAATTTAAGTATACGGGATCGGTCATAAAGTTGTGGCACATCAAACTTTATTTTTTTAAATGAAACTCCCCGTATATTATTGCATATTTCAATTCTTCCTTCAATTTTAAGCAATAATCGTAATACACAATGTACATAAATTGAAGAATTGAGATGTTAAATTTAATTTTGTAATTTCCAGACTTGATATAATATCATTTTATACATGTATAAATGCTAACTTGAGAACTAATGTCAAATATTATTAAGTATCACAGTTTCGGCAGAATAGCATCGTTAAATGAAACTGGACATATCGAAATTAATTAAATTAAATTGTTTAACTACTACTACTACTACTACTGACTGCCATTACTCGCTGACGAGTACTTGACACGCATCAGAAGATGGTCACGCAAGGCGTTTTCTTTCATGAGCTTTTCTGTGATTGAAAAGCCCGATACGTGATGTTATCTGTCTACCGCACTCCGGACATTCAAAAATATCATTGCTTTGTTGCCTTTTTACTTTTTGGTTGTCGCTGTTAACTGAGTTTACAGTTCTTCTCCATTCCGTTCTATTGTGAGCTGTTTCTTCCCACTCATTCTGCTTGTTAATCCCCTTTGAGTTTCCGTGGAAAATATCCTTGTACCTTTTGAGTTATCTACCCGGCCTCCTCTTACCGTCTACAAGCTCACCGTAAAGCAGAGATTTTGGTATGCGGTTTTCTTGCATTCTGCATACGTGACAAGCCCATCTTAAGCGGGACTTTGTAATCATGACTTATATACTCTCGCAGTTAGCTTTTTCAAGGACCGATACGTTTGAGACGTGATGGAACCATTTGATTCATAAGAGTTGTCTAAGATGTCTCTTTTCAACTTGTTTAGTGCGTTCATGTGTCGGCGGTACGGCACCCAGGTTTCGCTTCCATATAATATGGTGGGAACTATTAGTTATTGAAATTGTTTACGAGACATTTTTAAAACTCAATAACTCGGGAACGGTTGGTTTGAGGTACATAATGTGAAATTCGATTTTTGCTTAGAATTGAAGGAAGAATTGAAATATGCAATATTTAAAAAAATAAAATCTTTGATGTGCCACGACTTTATGACCGACCCAGTATACATGAATTTATTATTTGCTAATAGATATTTAAAAATCCTATAACTTTTGTATTTAACTTTTTGCGGTACCTCCTATATTTTACCTAATAATCGACCTTTCCATACATAAAAGCGACATGTATATATTTTTTATAAAATTATTTTTATAAACTTCAAAAAGATAGATTTAATATAAAACCGTATATTATTCTAGCTTTATAATTTTATTATGTCTTTTTTATTTTTGTTAAAAACGATAATTATTATTGTATCACTCGGCCGGATAGCCTGGCAGCTGTGGCCATTAAACCAAAAATACCTCTATGTCTCTGACTACTATAATATATCTCCATCTATATCTTCTTCTTCTTCTTCTTTTTTTATGATGGCTCTGCTACAAGGCAACCGCCAGCTCAATTTGGTAGTGACCAAGATGTTGACTGGCTCTAAACCATATCAAGGCCACTGATTCTTATCTGAGTAAAATGTATAATGGGTAAATTTTAATATAACTAACTTCTATGAAGGTAACCTGTGACCTGTGACTGTAAAATGTTATTATTATTATTTATTAAATATATAAATGACGCGCTGAAAGGAAGATTATATCACACACAAAGGCACATAGGATAGAGGTCACACAAACAGACTGCATTCGGAAACTGAAACAAAAAGAAAATAAAAAATAGAAAGTTGAGCATTATAATTTAATTCTATTAATGTTAAAAAATATCATAATAGTTTCTATTAATTTTTCACTTGGCTTAGACAAAACTGTAAATATTGATAGTGGAGTAGGAAAATTCATTTCAATAAATTTTTGATATAAATCCAAATTAAACAAAAAATTTATAGGACATTCTAAAAAGATCTGATTTAGGTCTTCAACAGAGCCACACTCACAGAATGGATCTTCCTTCACTTTAATTTTATATAAATGGTTTTTTTTTTAAGCAATGGCCTGTACGCATTCTAATTAACGTTGAATATGTCTTCTATCTATATACTGGAAATTTTTAGACCATTGTTTATCTGGGAAGATTGTTTGTATATTAAAATACACATGCTTTTTTCCTTCCATACGAGATTTCCAATTTTCTTTATAATTACACAAAATATCAGTTTTAATTGAATTAAAAATATCTATCGAATCCATCTCCATAGATTTCGGAATATTTAAATCTTTTCCAATATTAGCCAACAAATCTGCCTCTGTATTTCCCAAGATATTGGAATGACCTGGAATCCAGGCAATCCTGATGTCAAAACCATTAGAACTTGCTAAACAAATTAAACGTTTGGTTCTTAAGGTCCAATAATCAGCAGATGCTTTAAAGAGATTTTTACTAATTTTTTGAATTGAACTTTTGGAATCTGAAAAGATAATAACACTACGCAAGTTCTTTTTAATAGCAAACTTTACTGCATCATGAATAGCTATGGATTCTGCCTTACAAATACTTAAAGAACCAGTTAGTCGCGAAAAAAATTTAAAATTTATATAAGGAATATATATTCCAAATCCTGTTCTTTTATCTTTTTTAGATGCATCTGTAAAAATAAAAATATGAGAATTTTTAAAACGTTCAGATACTGACAAAATTGTTCCTTAATAGAAAAATCATGTTTATTAATTTGACAATCAACTAATTTAATAGAATCATTCAAAATATTAAAACTAACTTCATAACACGGAAAATTTTGACTAACATAAAGATTATCAATATAAGGCAGAAAGTCATGTAAAGCTGAGACCACATAAGGTACATTATTACTATTAATATAAATTGGATTAACAGTTTTTCTAATATTGTAAATTAAATTTATTAATGGATTATTTTGTAAAGTTAACAATTTAGACAGAAATTTGCCTACAAGTATTTTTCTTCCACATTCTAAATCAATCATAGAAGATTCTCCCAACAACGCTAATCTAGTAGTAGATTTCATACAACCTAGACAAATATGTAAACCCTCAAAAAATACTACATCTAATTTATTTAAATTTTTTTGACTAGTTGGTTTAATAAAAATTGTTGCAAATTCCAAATGAGATCTCACCAGAGCAGAAAAAATAATTAAAAAGGTACAAGGATCAGCTCCCCACCACACTCTACAAACAACCCTTAAAACATTTAAGGCTTTTTTAGCCTTATTAGTAATATTTTTAATATGCAAATCCCACTTTAAATGTTTTTGAAAAATAACGCCCAAGTACTTCACATTATGTTTAAATAACCTATTTTTCAAATAGGCCAGCAACCTAACCTCGAAACACAAGTAATTATTCTTAAGTATGTATATTACGAGGTATATTTTATTGTTAAGTAAGTACTTACTTTGGACACTAAATATAAAAACTTCAAAATACTTCATATAAAATAGGTCAAGACCAAAAATATATATCTCTATCTATATCTCTTACTGCTACTAACTGCTACCTGCTACTAACCAACAATTTGTTTTGTGTGGTCAGTGGTCTGTTTTGTTTAAATGTTTTCTTCATTATTCATGTTGGGGATTTATTTTTAAATTAATGTTGTGAATAATATGAAATACATATTATTTCTTTTTCATAATCAAAATTGTCACTTTAAATTTTACATAACCAGATTGTCACTCTAAATCACTGTCTTTTTTAAACAGATGTCACTTGTCTTGTCATTATTCAATTCATTACATATTCATTATTCGAACTCTCAGAATGTTGTTAACAAAAGTTGTATCCTCGGTTTTATCTTAAAATAAAATTTTAATCAATCCCAATTGTTTTTCTCCATCATTTACTGGATTAATAATACAGAAATTACAGTTCAATTACAAAAAAATCATTATTTATAGCGATTTACAGTAATTTTATTAAATTATACGAATATTCTCGTTGATTATTGGTTTGAAATAAATATAACAGTGTCCTCCAATGAAAATGCGAGTTACTAACTCTAAATTTTAATTCTGAGCTGGCAAACCAGCTAGATGCTTTATCTAGACCGTTATTCAGAAGCTACAAACCTATCAATGAATATATGCATGAAAATATACTTCCTAGCATACAAGGTTGGTACTATATCAAGTTTATTATAGTGATTTTTTTGCCGCAGATCGTTACCCAGTGTTGCCACAAGCTTATTTTTCATCGGGGTAGATTCTCACGAGCTAGCGGGGTCAAATTGTTTTACAAAGGGGTAGATCTACCCCGAATGAGGTAGCTGTGGCAACACTTCTGCTATCATTTTTCCTCTCGTTAGCTCGCGCATGGTCCCCGTGTCAAGGCCATTATTCAAGGCCAAGTGTCACAGCCTTGAATTTTTGCTCCCAACGCGCGTAAAGAAGTTTTACTTCAAAAGTTCCATTTAAGGCGGATTTGTTCTATGACATTGTTTATCTAAAAATCTAAAAAAAGGTCCTTTTCTTATTTTTCTTCTTCTTCCTTCTTCATACTAGGCGAATCGCCTGTTTGATTTCGTCAGCTCTACCGGTCAGACTGACAAGTTGTCGCTCCATCGTTTTCGTGGACGTCCTAAGCTTCTGCGACCTAGCGGTGATTTGTCGCGTGCAACTTTAACTATCCTTCTGTTCTCCATTCAGCTGATATGCTCGTTCCATTCTTCCTTACTGCTGAATACCCATTCATTTACATTTTCCACTTTGCATGCTCTTCTTATGCTTTTATTTCTCTCCCTGTCCAGAAGCGTCTTTCCAGCTATTCTGCGTAGTACTGTTTCTAGCAGTTGTATGATGTCGTTATTGGTCGTATCGTTGCCTTATAAATTCTTGCTTTAGTTTCCACCTTAATGTTTTTATTTCGCCATATTGTGTCTTTCAGGCATAATGCTATTCTGGTTGCCTTCGTTGTCCGTTCTCGCACGTCCGCTTCTACATCGCCATATCCTGAGATTTCTATGCCTAAACCTCATTTCTTGCTGGATAATATTGCCCTCGACTTCCAGTCTGCATCTTAGTGGTATTTTTGATGTCGTCGAGCATTTAGTTTTCTGGGTCGATATCATATTAAGTGATTTGGCAGTGCAGTTAAATCGATGTAATAAACGCTGTAGATCGTCCTCATTTTCAGTTACCAATACGGTGTCGTCGGCATAGCACAGAATAGTAATTTCCTGATCGCCCATACTGTATCCCTTGAGTAAACGTATATTTCCTATTATGTCGTCCATAATGATGTTGAAAAGAAGAGGGCTCAGGGAGTCACTTTGTCGGATACCACGGCCTACATTTATTGGTTCGGTCAGGACCCCGTTAATTTTGCCTTGCATTTGGTTCGCTTCATATATGTTTTGTATGGTTTTAACGAGATTGTGTGGGATTTGCCCATTGTAAAGAAGGTGTACAACGTCTCTTAGCTGCATACGGTCGAACGCTTTTTCTAAATCAATAAAACACATATACCCTGGTTTTTTATATTCGATTGATTTTTCTGTTATCTGTCTTATAACAAAAACCGCATGTGTGCATGATCTGCAGGATCTGAAACCTTGCTGTTCATCTGCTAAGCATGCTTTTTTAACTTTTCTTATTATTTGCATCTATTTTTACTGGTATTTGTTGCTGAATAATTAGCCGAAATAAATCGTTCTCTTTTCCTTTCGACTTTCGTATGTAGTTTTGCCGCTAAATTAACGTTCGCTCGAAAACTGTATTATTTACTTAGCAACAGGAGCAAGTTTAAGGGACGAAATCTATAAATTTCGCCACTCCGCGCTGCCGGCGAACAACTACCAGCCGAACAAACGGTTTAATAAACACGTTTAGCCTTTCCGAATGATTTTCCTCGTATATCAGTGTGATAGGAAAATATTAGCGGGTGCCAGACGGTAGCGGAGTCGAAATAATTACCGAGCTTGGCTGAATTCGGAGCCTGCCGCCTGCTGGCGCTTTCATATTTGTCCCGTCTTTTATTAACTTTCTGGAAACGGATCCAGACTTACTGCATCCCGTCTAAGTGAGAGCAATAAAATAATAAAAGTTTACTTTTTGGCACATTATACATATGTATATCGACGCATTCAAATTTTATTTAAACACCTTTTTTATGTAGGATTAGCGCCAATTTTTAGTCATTAATTAGTCAATAAAAAATCACACATACCATTTTACTGAGTTCCGGGTGACCAACTAAGAATGGACGCCGGCTGTATTTCAGAAACTACTTATCGTATAACTTTGGGAAGAAAAATTCGAATAAGTAAATCGACCAAGAAAAATCGGTGAAAATTATTTTGAAGTTCGAAAAATGTCCGCTAGGGGGCGTTCTGATATCCAATCAGAAAACAGTCTCATAAAATAAAGTGGTGGGGGAAAGTTAAACTTGCTTTTATTAAAATAAGGTTAATTCTGGTTTAGGTTAACCGATTTAAACTAGGGCTCGTTTAAAAGAGCTTTTCTTCCCTAATGATCTTCAGTATAAATTTTGTTTCCATATTTTTTTCGTGGTAATTAGAGGGCGCTACTTCTCCGCTTTTGCATACAAAAATTAAATAGGAGGCGTTATTTCTCTTTACACAGTTAAATAGAGCACAGAATTTCCAAAATATTAGCTCAAACTGCAACTTTCTATCTTCTCTCTAATGGGAGATATTAAGAAAATAAATCATATTAGGATGTCGCCTAATATTATAATATGGTCTAAAAATTATAGTAGTAGGCTAGGAAACAAAAAGAGGTAGAAAATAATAAATACTCGGCACTCCCCGCGTCGCATTTCTAGTCTGTCACGACCGACCCGTCCAAGCACAACTGCAACTGCCCACTGCCTGACCAGCCGACTAGATACGAGGCGCTTCCGCGGTTCAGCAGGCAGTGAATCTCGAGTTCGAACGTAATCGGGTAAACGCAAATTCGTCCGGCAACCTGCTATGTTACTAGTAGATAGCCTGGTCTTCTCTGTACATATAGTAAGTATCTAAGAAAATTTTTTAAACTTTTATTAAAACTAGTAATAATCGTTTAGTTTTATTAGGAATTATCAGAAAGTAAAAAAAGGCTTTAGCATATCATGCTTCATTTAACTAGAACATAACTTGGATGTTTTTGTCTTGAAGAAAATTGCCGAACAGACTATTGGTGTCATTCATTAGCTAGCCCATACATGGAAAGGCCAGACCTTTGGAGTTGACCCTGGGGACGTACCGTTAACCCAAAATACTATAGGTTTGCGTGAAAGGCAAAGTCCGTGGATATATACCATATGATCGAATAAAAACGTCGTCAGCGATGGCTATTAAATGAAGATCGCTGTCATTTTATATGTAAAATTATATGGGAACTGTCATTGATCTTCATTTCTGAGCCAACTGGACGCCGTTTTTTTCGATCATATGGTATTTCCGCTTTGGTAATTTGGGTGAAAGCCCCGAAGAAAAAGTCCGAAGATCAGGCCTTTCCGTATATTGGCAGCTATTATTTTTTTAAACTCAGTGTTATTCGATGGAGTTACGGTTTCAACAATTACAGCAGCATCCTTACTCCCACTAGCTCTAAAGCTCATAGTACTTGCAAAACCCAATGCTTCTTTTGAATGATCTTCAATTAACCCTTTAACGAGTCTTTGTTTCGTTTTTATACTATCCGATTGAAATGAAACTGTTGGGCATTCACATGTTAAGCTTGAACTACCTGTGTTGCTAACTATTGGTAACTCAAAAGATCTACATCATTCAATATATCGATATTTAAGAAAAAGTGAAAGTTTGATATCTGCAGAACAAAGGCACGAAGGATTTTAACAAATAATATACGTACAGTAGAAAAGTACATACCTTTGTCAATCTTCAACATAATTTGGCTTTGGAATAAAATGTATAAGCACTTGTAAATATTCGGTTTTCGTACGACTCTGCCTTGCTGAGCAGAAAACGGCCAAAGTTGGTTGATAAAAATGTATCGAAATACAAAGAATATATACGACCAAGAAATAATTCATCCATTTTTATATCAATTGGAATGTCTACTACTTATTCTTATCAGTACACATTTTTGCCTAATTTCTAACCAAACGGTTTTGTCCCGCTAGATTTATCTTCCGCCGCATTGTGCGGTCGCCCCTCAAACGCAAAAATAACTGTCACTGTCTAAAATTGACATGATAGTATAGGAAGATAGGAATCGAAATATATTTATCTCTATAGTATCCTTGCATCTAGCTAGCATTGTGATCTATTTTCCAATTCTTGAATCACAAGAATAATTTTTTTCATAGATATATTTTGTTTGTGTTTGTCTAAACCAGAAAACCAGAAAAGCCTCAGTAATTTTCTACCTATTAAAAGTATTTTATAACCGGGTTGGAAGATTAACGACCACGAACAGGGTCAAGGCAGCGCCACCCCTAATTACATCCACGCTGACTTAACCCGTCCGTCCAGCGATGCGACGTGTTCCCCTGTCGCCGCAATTTATTTACCCGGTATTAAATTAATCAAAAGCGAAAGCTGACCGTCCGTCCGTTCGGCCCGTCATATTTCACGTATTAAACGAGCAGCGCCGAGGCAATAAGGCCGCTTGTCCGAAGCCTTCCATTAGGGAACGGTTCCATTTCTCCACTGCCACACACTTTTGTATCTCCGTCATAACGCGCGACATTTATAAAGCGAAAGACTTTATTTGCTCAGCCGCTGTGTGTCCGTTATATTTATATAATCCACCGCGGGAGCAGACGACACGTATACGGGCAACTTTCAATTAGGATTTGTTAAAGGTTCAAAGAAGTTTAGAGAAACAAGGCGATGGTTGAAAGTTAAAGTACACACAGTAAAACTTATATGGAATCATCTATTATTTTTCATAATTTTTGAGACGTATGAAAATTTTGTATTTAAGAATAAACCTTAGTCCTTCCCAATGCCTTTTAATGAAAGATAATCCGTATATAGCAATAGAAAAAAATAATTAGTTTCCAAAATAAACACAATGGTATTTTTTATTTTCTGAAATGAATTAAGATTTAAATGTTTAATGGACAAAAAACAAAAACAAAAAGAAAATTGATAATTTAATTAATCCGAGTTGCCACCTCTAGCCCTTATGTATGCTTCTATCCTCCCTGGCAAACTTCTTATTAAATCACCAACATTGTCTTGAGGTACGTTTTCCCATTCTGCTAATGCTGCATCATAAGCTGTGCAAGATTTCCTGGATTTTCGACGAGCTCTAACCCTTCTTTTGAGCTTGTCCCACAAGTGTTCGATAGGGTTTAGATCTGGTGAACATGCAGGCCAGTCCAAACCTATGACACCTTCCCTATCAAAACATTCAAAAGTCACTCTGCTGATATGGGGAGGTGCACTATCGCGCATGAAGTTAAAATTATCGTCAATTGCAGCTCTCCAAAGACTAGCTATTAGTTCTAACACTAAATCAACATACCTCCGACCCGTTAACGTTTGTTGAAGTGGAAACAATGGAGTTTTTGCTCCCCGCATAATTCCTCCCCAGAACATTACAGTTCCTGCTTTATATCTTGGTACAAATTTGGCAGCCTGGAATCTCGCTTGTCTTCCTGGATCTCTGAGAACCCGAATCGATGGTCATCTGATCTTAGACAAATTCTGGTCTCATCCGAAAAAAGAACATTTTGCCAATTCTTAGTTGTCCAGTTTTGTTGTTGAAGGCATCAATTTAGCCGGTCAATTTTATTTTGCCGAGATAACTGTGGGATCCGTAATTCTCTCCTGCTGTAAAACCCTCGAGCACGAAGCCTTTTTCTTATGGTTTCAACTGAAACGTTCACACCTGTAGCTGCCAGAAGTTGTCTTTGTAGCTCTGGATGGCGTAATTGAGAAACATTGGAATTTCTTCTAACAATTTGGCACACAAGGCAGTCTTGTTGTTCAGTTGTACCTCTTTGACGACTTTGTCTGGGCCTGTTCTTGTGTGTTCCTAAATCCAAGTACCTTGCATATGTTTTCGATAATAAAAAATAGTTTAGTTAAATAGTTTTTCGATAGTAAATAGTTTCGGATAGTAAAAAATTAGTGAAAAAAATCCGAACTAGCGTTGTGTTGTCACAATTTCAAATGTTAATAATATGCCGAAAAAATGTTAACGCGTAAAGCAGAGCGTAATTGGTGCATTGTTGGGTGCAATAACATTCAATAACTCAACTTTTCCGGATATTCAAATCTCCCAAAACAACATTTTATAGCTTCATAGTTTCTCACACCGATTTGATCAAAA
Organism: Sitophilus oryzae; assembly: GCF_002938485.1. Lineage (NCBI taxonomy): Eukaryota > Metazoa > Arthropoda > Insecta > Coleoptera > Curculionidae > Sitophilus > Sitophilus oryzae. Next base: position 800,612 of record NW_022146393.1, read on the forward strand.
GCAAAAATGGATTGCACCAGTTCGACGCAACAAGTGAACAAAGTGCTCGTTACATAATCAAAAAATTAAACAGACATATACTATGAGAAGATAAAATATAATTTGCAATGTTAATGGTATACTTTTTTTAATCAAGTAGTGATTAAATATTTTATGAATCTTCTTAAATTATAATTATGTACCTTTAAAAAATTTCGTTATAGCCGAAATAGCCCCAATTATGACCCCGCTAGCGAATCCGGTGCGTAAAAATATGCTCGCTACCGTAGTTGAACTATTATAAAAAGTTTTTTTTTAGCTGGAATAATAATTTATAATACAAGTTTGACCTTCTAAGTATATCAAAATATTTAGTTTTTTATTTTTAAAATTTTCACAAATTATACTTCCTAACACTTTTAGAACAATTATTATAAAATACATTTTTTGTATACTCGCTATTTAAACCCGTGTGGTTGTACATACTAGTTGTTTATGATATTCTCCGATAGTGGCAACACCGGCGGAGAATGCACCAAACCTATTGGCTCCGCTCGAGTGGTGAGCTTTGCGCGTCTAACGTTGGGTGGTGCCGTCTCATGCTTTGTGCAGCGTTGTAATGTTGATATTGCATTGCTTTACTTGGTATTGATTCTTTCTTAGCCATTACAAGGTCAATGCCGTTCATAAAGAAGTATTTGCTTCTAGTAAGTTCACGCCATTTAAAGATTACTGTATTTTACAATAAGAAAAACGTACACTTCTGTACCTTTTCATACGTAAAATATTGAAATGATGTTCATACGTAAAATATTGAAATATGAATATTTCTATTTTTTGCTCGAAAAACTTATATTTTAAGAAAAATTGTGTTCTCTGTTACTTGAAAGGATGAAATTTATAATTATTAGAAGTTAAAATACAGCGTCTGAATGTTCTTCTTTATTGTTATCTTAATTTCTCCACTGAAAAACTTCTTTTGTATCGTCGTCATGACGAGATTTTTATAAAAAGAAAGACTTTATTTGCTCAGCTGCTATTATGTGCCTGTCATATTTATGTAATCCACCGCGGGTGAAGACAACACACATACGGGTGACGCACAACGGCTCCAGACTTCAAATTAGTTTTCCAAAATGTTCAAAGGCGATTGTTCAAAGTTAGTACAAAGAGGCTGACAGAAACTTTGAATTGAAATGCGGTCTCTTCCTAAATCTGGAGTTTGCATTTCGATCCTCCATTTTTATAAAAATAACTAGCGTGTACCCGCGACTTCGAATTACATTTGTAATGGTGATGATAAAGCAAATCAAGAATTTTCATTAACATACAAACTGGATAACATTTTCTCACCTTTATGTCAGCATGAGAAAAAACAATATGGCGATATTATTATAGAACTTGGTAATATTGGAGGGGTAGTTTCATCTCATTTGAATTTGACTTTCGAAAAATATGTTTGGCAAAAATAAGCTTTTTACGTCAAGCAGTTAAGCAGAATCGTGGTTAATCAATTACCCAACTATTTGGAACACCCTGTATGATTTTTTAAAAATTTAAAATTTCAAAATATATAAAAAAACAAAATATATTATGCGTGTCCAAGCGTTTTCCCGAAAGAATAACCGTTTTTTAAATAACAAATATGGTAATATTTGAGGGGCGTTTTCACCCTCTTGGAATTTGAGATTCGAAAAACCCCTCCTTATCGAACCTCTACACCCCACAGTCAATCCGTTTGCCAAAAATCAGCTTTAAACGTAAAGCAGTTTAAGCAGAATCGTGATTACTCAATGGTCATATTTTATGAAACCCTGTATACATTTTTAAAAAATCTTAAAATATATAAAACAACAAAATAAAATATACGTGTTTAAGAGCTTTTAAATAAAAAATATTCTAATATTTGAAGGGTGGTTTCACCCCTTTAGAATTCGAGTTTCGAAAAATCCCTTCTTATCGAACCTCTACACCCTAAAGTCAATCCGTTTTCCAAAAATCAGCTTTTTACGTCAAGCGCTTCGCAGGATCGTGGTTAATCAATGACCAGATTTTTCGAAACACCCTGTATACATTTTTAAAAAATCTTAAAATATATAAAAAAACAAAATAAAATATACGTGTTTAAGCATTTTTTCGGAAACTTGACCGTTTTTTAAATAAAAAATATCGTAATATTTGAGGGGTGGTTTCACCCCCTTGGAACTGGAAATTCGGAAAATCCCTTCTCATCGAACCTCTACACCCTAGAATCAACCTGTATGCCAAAATTGAGTTTCTTACGTTGAATGGTTTTAGCAGAATCGTGATTAATCAGTGAGTCAGTCACTTAAGGATTTTATATTTTAGTATAGATTTTCTATAATGCAGTAAAATTTTTTAAATCTGGGTTTTTAGTTTTTATTAGTGCTATCACTCTTATGTCATCCAATAAATACACGTTACAATAAGCGTAGTAAGTCAATAGCTATGTCAACTGGAATCAGATTATTTTAAATCGTTGATAAATGTTAAAACTGCTATAGGTTTGGTGCATTTCAGTTGATTTTAAAAAAATCCGACTTCAACGCTCTATGCGGCAGAAATCAGAAGTTTTCACTATGTTTTTTACGCCGTTCCGGTTACAGTTATGTTTTTTAACCCTGTTTGGAATAATTATATAAACTTTTTTTCGTATCCTCACTATTTATGGCCGTTTTACCAGCACTTATTAAGGTTACTTTAAGTTAGTTGTAGCTTTAAATATGACTTCATTTGTGACTTTTAAAATTCGCTTGTCCTATACAAAGCTCCACTTAAACCTTAATAAGTGCTGGGATAACGGCCATTAAACCCGTGTATTTGTATAAAATAAATAAATAATCTTTATTGACTACTTTTTGTACAGTAACGTTACAATTGTAGCAAGTCAAGGGGAAATTACATTAGAGTAAAGAAAAACACAAAGTAACAAATAGAAACAATAAAAACAAACATAACCAGATTAAAATGTATAAACATACAAATACTTTAAATACAAACAATTACAACTATTTACATTAGTGTGGAACTGTTGTTAGTGGATGTCAGTCTCAAAATATTCATCCATACTATAAAGCGCATGTTCTGAGAGGAACTTTTTAATAACAATTTTAAATTTTTTATTGTTTAGATTTTTTATTGGAGGTGGTAATACGTTGTAAAGTTTTACATTCAGAGAGTTCTTATCTGATTTACACAATCGAAATTTATTTGATCTTATTGAACTTGCTAATCTTGTGTCATAGTGTATATATGTTAAAAGAAGCTTCATTTTTATGTATCTCCAACAGTTGCTGAATATATAAAGACATTAATGTATGTATTTTCAATTTTACGGAAAAGTAGTTTACAATGGTCACGAAAACCAGCACCACTTAATATGCGAATAGCTGTCTTCTGCATCCTAAAGATCCTTGCCGACGCAGACGATCCACCCCCAATATATTGGTATATGTTACAGTAAAAGTCGGAAATCAGTGATTGTTAACAATTACTAGTAAAAGCTCACATTCACTGATTTGCTAAGACTACGCCAGTAAGGTCAACAGTTATTTTTGAAACAAACTTTTACTAGTGAATGCTAGCATTCTCTGGAGGATAGCAGTGAGTTTGGAAGATTCAGTTTGCCCGGTTGCCATATATTGTAAAATATAAGGATAAATACGGATAAGTAGAATAATAGGTGATATAAGGATAACGTTAAATTGGCGTAAATTCACTTTGATTTTTTTTGGTTATGTATAATTCTTTTATTATCGTTCTAAAATGTGCTGTGCGGAATTTTCCCTAAATGGAGGAAATTTTCTGTGAAAAATTAAAACAAAATAGGCTCTCGCAAAAATTTAATAGTGCAAATAAATTTTTCATTTTTGCAATATAACGGGAGACAAAGAGACAAAGTTATTAAGGAACCTAGTGACCATGAATTTATTAAACGTTTTGATGTGCTTGAAGTGCCGAGTTTGAAAAAATTAATATAGCTGCAGTTCGCTGCATAAAATTCGGGCACCCTTTATTTTGTCCACGATGAAGAACTTTATGAAAAAAACTTTGTACCGATATTTAAAGAAGGCGTCCATTCTTCTCAAAGAGACCTGGTTTAAATTAAAAGAGACTTTGAGTCTTTTTTCTACCTTTTTTAACTTGTACCGATAAGCAATCTTATGTTTATGAATGTTTTTTAATTGTTTTGTACAGTTTAAAATGTTTATTATGTTTTTTTTTTAATATTTAGAATGTTATAACATGTCGTTATTTTCTATAATTTTTAATAAATATACTAAATAAGTAAATTTTAATTTTATTGAGGTGGTCCAATATTCTTAAAAGTTTTATTTGTTCTAACTTCCACCAATACTCTTCCTCACCACACTCACCCTGTAAAATACCGTATGATCGACAAAAACGGCGTCCAGTTGGCTTGAAAATGACGATCGATGATATCCTCTATACAGGGTGCTACAAATTCGAGGTACGATCATTGGTATCTCGATAACCGTAATAGATACGAGCATGGTTAAATTGGGGCAAAGTTGCGCTTTGGGATGTTCACCAAGATGTCATCAAAAAAGTTTTAAAAATTTCAAGGATTGCTGAGTTTTTTGGAAAAAACGGATTCTCAAGAAAAACTCATAGCAAATATTATTTTCGTTTTAATTGATGCTCACAGCTAGAATTTTTTTGCATTACAGCCGGTGCCGTTCAAAGCCTACTTATTTAAAGCGGGCGAATTTTTATATACTCTATATCTCGAAGAGGAATCGAGGAAAATATCAAGTGTGTTATATTTTTGGAAAGGTAATTTTAAATTCTTTGCAATAAATTAAAAATATACAGGGTGTCCCATATAAAAAATCAAATTTTCTGTTGATAATTCTTAAATTATTAATTTTAAAAAAATTATACTTAAACCATTAAATTCTACGTAAAAAGGTGCTTTGGAAATGATTTCATAAAAATACAAAATTTTCCATAGCAAAAAAGTTAGAGCGATTTCTTTCCAGGTCATCTTTGCGAGACTGTTTTTTTTTTCGTTAAACTCCATCTTTTTGTAAACATATAATTTCTTTGTATTTTCTTTTAACTTTGTAGGCTGACACTGCTGCTATCTGAGCCTTCCACCTGTTAGATGAAAAATTATTTTTGACAAAATAGACTGTTGAAGTGTAATAAGAAAAGAAATAAGTTATATGTGATAGGAATAACTAAACGTAGTCGTGTGATGATATAGTCTGCCCAACGAGTAGATCCTTGACAGTGATAGATGTGTCTGTCATTTTAATTTCAAAGTAGTTTATTTTATTTTACAAAGAAATAAGTTGGTACAACTGGAACGCATAGCAGGAAATTAATATATGTATTTAAAATTTGACTGACAAGTAACTTTAAAATATTGTGAAAAAAAAATGTATAAAACTGAAAAAATGTAATCGAGTTATTTTATTTAATAAAAAACGGTATGTGTTAATACAAAACAAACAAAAACAAGACACCACATACCAAAAAATATAAAAAAGAACTATTTCTTACTTTCAAGCTTTATGAAACTTTTCGCATTTATGATTATATTTATCAATATAACTTATGTACAAATACAAATTTGTAATATTCCGCAGGAATAAATAAAACAACATAAATAAAGCAAACTATTTTATTAATAATAACACTTACCAAATTTTATACCTCACAGGTTGATTAATTAACTTTAATCTTAATTTTTTTAAACCAGTACCTTTTGACATTATTTTTTGCAGTACTAAAATCCATTATTTACCTATCGTGTGATGTCGATATTTTACAGCTACTCCAGTTTTTAGTATGTGTTTAGTATGGTCCTTCTACCATATTCGAGATGCACTTATCTACGACGAGATGGTATACGAACTTTATTGATAGTAACTTTATTGGTGTATCTGTATAAGAGTTTCTGCCTGGACAGCGAGTATTAACCATAAACTGTGCTCTGCAGTGGGATTCTACTACCTACAGATTCTTTTAAAAATTAATTTTATTTTTTCCTGTCGTTACTTTTAAGAAAATCAAAAACCTAATTGCACATTCTCATAGCCACTTTATTAGGGCTATCTGATAGTATTTTTAGACTTTTAAATTAGTTGATAATTTGTGAGATACAGAGGCCAACTTATTTTTTTTAAATACGGACCTGCATTTTTTATTTCAAATTTTGAAAGAACTCGGTCTCCTGAGTACAATGATATGCCACACTTTATACTTTTTTTTGTTTCGGATATTTGAACACAATTTTTTTAAACTAATTTCAAGTCCGGCTCTGTTTTTTTTAAATATTTAAATTTATCGTTAAAATATTGATAAGCTTTCAAATTTAACAATAACATGGGGTAAAACATTGAACATGGAAAATCAAATGCAATAAAATAATAAATAATAATATACAAATAAATACATTACTTCACGTCATTTGTAAAAGTGAAATCAATACATTTCAACACTTAACAATAAAGAGTACAAAATGCAGTATAAGAAAAAAGTTCAAAGAGCTATAAATAAAATTGAACAAAAACTAAATTTGTGCAATAGGGAGGGAGGTAACCCTTTCGAACATGTAGAGCATTAGAAACTAGTTTATAGAAGTTGATTTATTTATAATAACTACAATGAATATTACGCATATTATTAGATCGCACACCGAGATTTCAAATTCACGATAAAAAAAGTTAAAAAAAAATTTCTTTAAATTGCTGACCTGGATATAATTTATTTGAATCTTCCAATTGGCTCGATTTTTCTTATTCAATGTTAATTAGCGCTGATCAATATTGTTGTCATGAATATAATCAGATTAAATAATTAAAAAAACCAGAGTCGGACTTGAAATTATTTTTAATAATAATTATTTTTTTTTTGTTGTTAAGGTACCGAAAACAAAAAAAGCATAAAGTATGGCATATCATTGTACTCAGGGGACCGAGTTCTTTCAAAAGCGGAAATAAAAAATGCAGGTCCGTATTTAAAAAAAATAAGTTGGTTTCTGTATCTAACAAATTATTAGCTTATTTGAAAATATAAAAACACTATCAGATAGCCCTAATAAAGTGGCTATGCGAATGTGCAATTAGTTTTTTGATTTTCTTAAAAGTAACGACAGAAAAAAATAAAATTAATTTAAAAAAAAATCTGTTTTTTCCAAAAAACTCAGCAATCCTTGAAATTTTTAAAAGTTTTTTGATGGCATCTTAGTGAACATCCCAAAGCGCAACTTTGCCCCAATTTAATACATTGTGGAAAACTGTGCAGCTGTAGAAAAGCTGGATTAGATTGCTCCAATCTCTGTTGGCAATGCCAAGGACAGTCCTGTAGCAATGTTCTCGTTCCTAAGCAGACTGATGAAAACGAGGATGACCACGAAGAAGACTTTGTTTAAATAAGGTACCTATTAATTTTACGCCACACGATGGAAAATATTAACACCAACATAAAGACCTTTAGTGTACGCCACTGTGTTAACTTAAATATGTACTTATATACATCATTTTGTAGGTATTTTTACTGGATTCCATTTTGTTATGTAGTATTTTTTTCTTAAATCAACCATTTTTGAAATAAATAACGACAACTTTAAAAAATGTATATAAAAAATGGACTTTGTCGACTTTAAATGTTTGCTGTACGCCACTGTGTAAATTAAAATATAGACTTATATACATCAGTTTGTAGATAATTTTATTGGCTTTAATTTTAATATCTACTCCTTTTTTGAAAAAATCAACCATATTCGAGATAATGGGCGAAAACTAAAAAAATGTACCTTTGGGGGTGGTTTTGGGGTGGTTTGCACCCTCGCAGGGGTGGGGACTTTTTGTATGTTAATCGGGGCGACCAAAGCTAGATATTAACCAAAAATCAGCTTCATGTCATTTTGTTCCACGAGCACCATAGGATCGAAAATAACGGCCCTGGAGTATTATTCAAAATATTTTTGTCTATCAAAAAAAAACTTGCTCGGATAAAAATTTGTTAGTAATTAATAGTAGTAGAAAATACAGCATCTGAATGTTTTTATTCTTAAGTCCCATTTCTCCATTGTCACACTCTTTTGTATTGTCGTCATGACGTAAAACTTATGAAGCAAAAGCACGTCATATTTATATAATCCACCAAGGAAGAAGACAAGACACATACGGGCGACACTCGGCGGCTGCAAATTTCAATTTAGTTTTGTGAAAGGTTCAAAGACGGTTCGCGTTTGCTGACAGAAACTTTAAATTGAGCTGCGGTGGTCCTTTCTGACGAAGATTGAATTTTTTTAGTTTTTTTTACGGAAATCAGTGACTTGATTAAAGTCTTTGAAATTAGGATTTTCGTTTAAAGTTTCCTTATGAGTCATTTTTATAATATTAATCTTATTTTATTTTTGAAATTTTGTAAAATATTATATCATGTTTTAGGCATAGATTTATTTTTGTTTTATTTATTCTTTTAAAACACCATATGTACCTATAATTAGAAAATTTTCATAGCCCTCTTCGTTTTTGAACTACAGGGTCTTTTTGAAAATTTTGCCATTTGAAACAGCCCCCATCTCCGTTATTGTGGATGATATCGAGAAGGTGAAAACTGATTCTTGTAGAACTCTTTACATCAAATACAGTGGCGTAGCCTGTTTTTCTACTACAAAAAATATTTTTGAAAATATGAAATAAAGTTATGTTTTTTCAAATGGATCACCCTGTATATTTAGGAATCATATGATCCGTCTTGCTATAAGCTTCTTAAAAATATATATCACTCTATATTTATTTTTACAATTTGCTGCAGTTTTTAAAATATATCATTTTCTTATTCTTAGGCCGTGATAAAGAACAAAAAAATAAAAATGGTATTTACGAAAATGGTCAGACACATATTAAAATTTTATTTGGGACTGATACATTTTACTATTTTACTTTTGAACTGTTACAACTGAATCTCTGAATATATTTTTCATTTTTTATAACGGAATTTATTATAACGGGATGGGTATGCAAATATCTAAAAGCTTGCATTATAAAACATTTTCCAGGTGTGTAGTTGCCACTGATATATTTCGTATTTCAAAAATCCCCAAAATCAAAAATCGAGAACGGACAAATCCGGGAATCAGGGAGGCCATTATATTGGTCCATTGCATTGGTTCCAATTCATTGATTTGAGAAATAATAAATAATTTAACAAAATTTTCATATTTTCAAAGTTGTGAGGAGTCCCATCTTAGATAGTTTCCAAGATTTACAAATAGCGGCAGAGAGTTAAGTTTCCCTAATATAAAAAGAATTTATTATTGGCTCCCAAAATAAAACAAGAGACAGATAGCAATATTTTTTTAATAATTCTTTAGCTTCTTTTATTATCAATCATGGCCTACTAATAAATATGATCTTTTAATAAAAACTTTTAAATATTGCAGAAAATAGTGAAAATAAATATAGAGTGATATATATTTTTGAGAAGCTTGTGACCAGAGCAAGCCAGATCATATAATTTATAAATATACAGGGTGTCCCAGAAAATGAGTGCAAATATGAGGAACACGCCTATGAGGTTTTTTTTGCGAAAAAAATGTTGAAAATTTAAAATTTTTCTTGACATATTCCGGGAAATTTGAAAAAACTTTTAGTGCCACTTGTTTATTCACCTGAGATTTCTCTACGGTGTATCTAAACCTTGCAGTGTTGCAACTGTGTTATCCACATTCTACATGGTTCTACATTTATAAATTCATAGACAAATTTCTACTCAAAAATTAGGAATGTTAAATTTAATGTTTTATCAGTGCTCATTATTAATAATTATAGAAAGAAAACACATTAATTATTTTAGTACTTACCCTTTCAATGAAAACTTAACAAAAACCACCGAAAATTAACTAAAACATTACGTTTATGACGTTTACGAAAATCTTTGTTATGCTGCAAAATAACTTTATTTTTGGAATAAATTTAATAAAATGATCGATCTTATTATTCAAAATCAGGTCACAAAAAAGAAATTCCTAAAATGTTTATCGTAATTTAGAATTCAATATATCGAAAACACCCCTTCGAATAATCGATTAATTTTTGTTTTATTTTCTTTCATGTTTCTCTGTTTTATTTGAACCACTGATTTACAAAACACCTTGAAAGCGCACTTTACTTTGAATACCTTTCTGAATGAATAAATATTGAAATTATTGTCTCTTATCGCCACTTTATGAAATACTTTCAATCTAAGAAAATAGATGTTTCACTCAACAATTTTAAATACGTATTTTGTTTTCACTATTTTTCGATCTATTTCGACAATTCCATCTACAGCACAACCGTCGACCAAGAGTGCCGCATGTGAACTGGTATTGGTCGGACTGGTCCTTTGAGGCGCCGTGCCGCGCCGTCGTGGTGAGCTTGCGTCAGACGACGATGTTAAGCAACGTTGCCGTAGTTACAACAATTTCAAATTCAAGACATTTGAAGCAATCAAATTCGTATTAAATTTTAAAAATAAAACAGAGAAACATGAAAGGAAACAAACAAAACAAAAATGAATTGATTATTCGTCGGGCTGTTTTCGAAATATTGAATTCTGAATTACGATAAACATTTTAGAAATTTCTTTTTTGTGACCTTATCAATAATCAATTCATTTGTGTTTTGTTTATTTTCTTTCATGCTTTTCGGTTTTATTTTTAAAATTAATAAGAATTTGATTGCTTCGAGTGTCTTGAATTTGAAATTCTTGAAACTACGGCAACCTCGCATGACGCAAGCTCGACACGGCGGCGCGACAAAGGAGCACTCAGGAGCAGGAGCACGAGCAGTTACCAGTGATGCGCGGCTCTCTTGGCCGACGGTTGGGCTGTCGATGGAATTGTCGAAATATATCGAAAAAATAGCGAAAAAACAAAATACGTATTTAAAATTGTTGAGTCAAACATGTATTTTCTTGGATTGAAAGTAGTTTGTAAAGTGGCGGTAAGAGACAATAATTCTCAACATTTATTCATTCAGAAATGTATTCAAAGTAATGTGTGCTTTTCAACGTGTTTTGTAAATCAGTGGTTCAAATTGTGATGAAGCCTATATGAAAATAATGTGTTAAAAATGGAGACTGTTATTTTAGCAGTTATTTATAATAGCATGTACAAGTAAAGTAGCACAGTGAAGTGTATTTTAGTTAAGTGTGTATCGAAAAAGAGAACTGTCACAGTTACATCGATCTGTCATAAGTATCTTTTTTAATGTTGGGTAAGTTTTTTAATTTAACTTTTATAAATGTTTAAATTATTACCATACACTTTTAATTTATTACCATATCACTCTCTTAAAAATGTAATGCATCTCTGCAAACTCCTCAGGTGTTGTGATTTTATGACTTACTTTTAAACATATACTTTCTTGTCCATATGGCAATACAGTGCGTCGAATTAACTGAAATCCGGGCTTGATCCGGGTAATTAGATGTAGTTGGCGATATCTGCCGGCGGTTCTCAAAATGTTGCGATTATTTTTTTAAATGTTCAAAGTTAAATAACTCGGTTATTTTCAATTTATTTTAAAAATGGTAAAGAGAAAATATGTTTATTTTGACCAGATCTACCACCCCTTAAAATATCTGCACTCATTTCTGGGACACCCTGTATAGGGTGTTCCATATGAGATAGAATAACAGACTACGCATATTCTACAAAAAAGGCCCTTCAACAAAGAGTTTTCACCTTTTCGATACCTTTAACGGGTCAACTTTCGTTTAGCTGAAATCAGTTATTTGAAAAAAAAATTGTCTTTAAAAAGCTACTGTGAACCACGAAAAACACAAATTTTCCTGTGGAAATGCGTAATTTTCAAATTTCACACAAAATAACTGAAATCTGCTATAAAAAAATACATTTTGCCTCTTATTTTTAATATTTTTCTGAACATATAAACACAAAAATTTTCGTGTGGAAATAAGCTGTTTTCATTTTCTAAGGAAATTTATTAGACTTTAGAATACCTAGCTGAAATCAGTTAATATAAAAAATATATATATATTTTTGCCTTTTAGAAGCATTCATCAATTGAGGAAAATAAAAACTTTCCGGCGGAAATAAACTCTATCTATTTTCTGAGGAAATTTAATAGACTTTAGAATAGCTGAAATCAGTTATATAAAAAATAAATCTATTTTTGCCTTTAGAAGCGTTTACAAACTCAGGAAATTAAAAAAATTCCTCCGGAAATGCTTGATTTTCATTTTCCATAATACATAAAAAAATTATCTTTGTATCACTTTTGAACCAAAAAAAAATAATTTAAAAGTGTCTAAAATGCTAACCAATCTAATAATATTTTTATACAAAATCACAGTTAATTATTAAAATATAAAAACCACAGCTTAGCACCCTCCACAAAGAAAAGCTAACCAAAGCAACCCAAATCCTAACCAATCTAATAATATTTTTGCAAAATCGCAGTTAATTATTAAAATATAAAAACCACAGCTTAACACCCTCCACAAAGAAATGCTAATCAAAGTAACCCAAATGCTAACCAATCTAATATTTTTGCAAAATCACAGTTAATTATTAAAATATAAAAGAAAACTGCATGATCCAATAATTTTCTGTTCTGAATCAGCCCTATTTACGTAAAGCTTTAATAAAAAAAAACAAGAATAAGTGCAACATTCCGAGGTACTTATAGTTTACAGGAACCTATATTATCTATTTTACAAGAATTGTTATTCCCCCGAAAAATATTTTACCCCACCCAGCACCCCTATTCGCTCCCGAGACCCGTAAGCTTCTAAACTGAAAAATGTATGAAAAACAAAGTGCACAAAATGACATTGACACATTTCCGCAGGAATTTTCTTGTATTTCTTTGCTCGTAAAGGCTCGTATAAAACAAATATAAGTTCATTTTTCATGTAACTGATTTCGGCTATTCTAAAGTCAAAGCATTTTTTATGTAAAATAAAAATAAAAAATTTCCGCACACACTTTTTTGTGTTTTTATGTTTAGAAAAATGTCTAAAACACACCCCGAAGCTAGTTTTGATGTAACAGATTTCAGCTATACTAAAATCCGAAAAATGAAAATGACGCATTTCCGCAGGAAAATTTTTGTATATTTGTACTCCTAACGCCTTCTAGAACGCATATATAATGTTACTTTTTATGTAACAGATTTCAGCTAAACGAAAGTTGAGCCCATTTAACAATAACAGAGGTACAGGGGGTGGCCCACATAGCAAAATTTTCAAAAAGACCCTATAGCTTAGAAACGAAGAGGGCTATGGAAATTATGTTTACGGCATCTTCCGTTTGACAAAAAAGTGGGACAGGTAACATGTAGCATTCACTATCTTAAAGTTTCGTGTACCATATTACGATAACAGATAAGTTTTCAACGTTAAAATATAAAAACCCAATTATTATATCACTATATTTTTCTATCACCAGCTAATTTATTTATAACATAATGAATATAGCGCTAACAAAAGTCTTCTTTTCATAAAAGCCTAAACGAGGCTATGCGCAATTTGAACGCGTTAGACTGATGGTATAAAATATGCAGTCTTCCGCACGACTATGAATAACCGGCGATAAATTTCCAACATCTAACTGGAGAAGTAAAAGCACGATTTTTATATTTGCAGGCATTCATTCGTCTCTCTCCCGGCGCGGCGCGGCGCGGCAGCCGAAAATAGAAAGAATATCGTAGTTGTACGCAAATATGCGCATATATCCGGCTGAAAGGATGATTTACACCGAACGTCTAACGTGTATCCGAGGAACAAGCACCATGAACGTCTTATTCTGTTGCGGAAAATATTTTTCATATGTTGCAGAATGAGATTCTCCTTTTTTCGTTTCTTTGGAGTCAGTCATTTGTGCAGAGAAAATTGCTTCTTTCATTGTAAGAACTGGTTTGATTGAAAGTAATTTTAAATAAAACTTTTTTATGAAGAATATGGAAAACATAATATTCGTAAATAATATAATTATACATACTTAATTACTCGTATTATCATTATCATCATCTCATTATTTTTGTCTTATTCAACCATTTGCAATTATCGTGTAGTCTCCCTCACATATTTAGATACTCTCTTTGTAATTGCATATAATGTCCGTTTTAAGTGTCCAGAGAGCCCGATTCTGTAAACATATTTCCTGTCTAGTGACTCATCAATCGTATACAAATAGCAGAGGCTAGACAGGAAATTTCTTACTACGGAGCTTACAGAATCCCACTGCAGGTTTTACATGCATGTCATAACTAGTAGTACACATTTATACACACTAGTATTATAAAAGTTTTGATATATCAAAAGTAGATATCTCAGTGTGATTATTTTAAACAAAACAATATATCTTATTATTAATATAAATTCTCTTCTTCTTCTAATGCATATCCACTAATGGCTGTTTGCGATATCAGTTTATTACTTCTCAATTCCCGATGGTGTATATTAGTTAGTGTACAGGGTGTCCCACTAAGAATAGCTCTCGGCTGTATCTCGGAAAGTATTAGTCGTTGGGCTTGCGGAAAAAAATATTTATAGCTAAAGAGACCATGACAAATTGATGGAAATTATTTTTGAGTTTGTAGACAACTGCTATGGAAAATAAGAAAATGGATTTTTTCCCTATATAAAGTGTACTCTAAATAATAGCTTTACAATCTTCAGTAAATTTTGGATATTTTTTGTTTGAACTATTTTCGCCTATCTGCTAAAATAAAGTGGTGAGGAAAGGTTAGATCTGTTTTTGTTATATTAATAATTCCGGACTGGGTCAACGGAATTCAACAAACGGGGCTCGTTTAAAAGAGCGTTTCTTACTCTATATTATACCGTATAAACAATAATAAAAAGCTTTTGAATGTGGACGCTAGGGGACACTGCTTTACAATTTAACAAACATAGGCCGAGAACGTAGCACAAGGGAACTATCGTCACAGTCCTCACTGTACCATAGCCATCCCGTGCTACAGTTGCAGCCAAACTGTGCGGCAGCGTAACCGTCACAGTTTAACCTTTTTACGCAGCTTACACTCATCAACGTTCGCACGAACGTCCATGGAACGTCCGCACTCTACTGGACAGGACAAACTCCAATCGACCAGAGAGAAGAACAGCACTCGTCTCACAGGAACTCCACCGACTAAATATAGATGTTGCCACTCTTAGCGAAACCCGCTTTGCGGATGAAAGTAGCCTCATTGAAGAGCATTACACCTTCTTTTGGAAGGGTCACCCGGCAACACACAGAATTCATGGCGTAAGCATTGCAATCAAAAATGAAATCGCCACCAAATTACAGAGGTACCTATTGGTGTCTCCGAACGTCTTATGACCCTAAGGTACCCCATATCAGACAAAACTTACGTCAACATCATAAGTGCCTACGCTCTTACCCTAGACGCTAAAATTGAGGATAAGGATACATTTTACCAAGCTCTACAAAATATACTCCAACAAATTCCAAAGCACGAACGAATTATTTTGCTAGGTGACTTTAATGCCTGTGTCGGCAAACAACAGGAAATATGGCCTGACGTATTGGGAAAACATGGAATGGGAAACGTAAATAACAATGGTGAACGCTTATTAACAACATGCACAGAGTATAACCTTTGCATCACCAATACGTGGTTCATGCTGAAGGACAAGTTTAAAGGTACCTGGAAACATCCGAGATCAGGACATTGGCACCAATTGGACCACGTAATCGTTCGAAGGACGCACCTAAAAGATGTCAGTCTCACAAAAGCCAGAGTAGATGCCGAATGTGGCACTGACCACCGACTTTTAATCTCAAAAATGAAAATCCAGTTAAAACCAAAACATCCACACTGTAAAAAGCAAAGCTACATGACCAGATTGAACGTACGGGGTCTAGAGAACAACGATACCGCCGACGCCCTCCGGGAAGCCATCAAAGAATCACTTCCACCGATAACTTCAATCTCAATCGTGGATGCTGAACATGGCTGGACACAACTAAGAGATGCGATTCACAAAACCAGCGAAGCAGTACTGGGAAAATCCAACAAAAAGAAACAACCAGACTGGTTTAACGAAAATCAGCCGCATATACAGGCTTTGTTGGAACAAAAGCATAGAGCACATCAAGCCGTCACTGCAAATCCACAAAATCCAAGACTAGCAGACAACTTTAAGGCAGCCAACAACACGCTCC
The DNA here is from genome assembly GCF_002938485.1 of Sitophilus oryzae. Taxonomy (NCBI): domain Eukaryota; kingdom Metazoa; phylum Arthropoda; class Insecta; order Coleoptera; family Curculionidae; genus Sitophilus; species Sitophilus oryzae. Next base: position 816,795 of record NW_022146393.1, read on the forward strand.
GAAGAAACCTGCGCCAACTAAAGGATAACTGGTGGTCGCAAAAAGCTAGTCAGATTCAGGAGTATGCTACGCATCACGACTATCGTAAATTCTTCGAGGCTGTAAAAGAAGTATACGGTCCAACTAAGAAGGCAAGATGCCCAATCATGGCACAAAATGGCGAACTTCTAAAAGAGGAAGAACAAATCAGAAACCGCTGGAAAGAGCATTACAGCCATATCCTTAACCAAGAAAACAACCCCAATATAGAAGCACTCAACATAATACCTCAGTATAACAGCCTCGATGTATTAGACATTCCAATAACAGAACAGGAAATAAAGGACTCCATAAAACAGCTTAAAAACGACAAATCAGCTGGCTGTGACGCGATTCCGGCGGAAATCTATAAGTGTACAAATAAAGAACTTATTGGTCATCTTAAGGCTCTCTTCGATGTCATATGGGAAAGCGGAGAGGTACCTCAGGACTTTTGCAACGCGAATATAGTGAATATATTTAAGAACAAAGGAAGTGCATTAGACTGCGGAAACTACCGAGGAATTTCACTACTGGCTATCGGAGGAAAAATTCTTAAAAAATTAGCCCTTAATTACTTTATTTTTTTAATACGGTTATAGTAGCCCTCTTGATTATGACCATTCTAATAAAAAATAATATAGAACCGATTAATTTATTCTAAAATCGACAATATATCACAATACCATAATACCAGATGTATTAATATCTAATATTTAAAAAATTAAAATATCAATGACAGTGAATAAGAAACGAAGTCTCAAAGAAGTCATGGTAGTTTTTGGAAAAAACTTGCTTTTGAAGTAATAGTATAAACGTCAAAGCATTATTAGATAAACATTTTAATATTCTTAGGTCACGGTTTTTTCTCTTTTGAACAAAGGCATTTTTAGAAAAGTAATCTAAAGATAAAAAACGCTGCTGAAACTATCAAAATATCGATATAATAATATTTTGCTGTTTAAGCTATCTCTTTAAAATCAACTTTTTTCCAAAGCCTACCATGAACTCACTGATGCGTCGTTTCTTGTTCACTGCCACTTGATATTTTAATTATTAAATATTAATACACCTAGTATTATGTTATTTTGGTACATTGTCGATTTCTTGAATAAAATAATCTTTTTATCTTATTTTTTTATTAGAATGGTCAATCTAGAGGGCTAGTGATACCGCATTAGAAAAATATGGTAATTAAGGGCTTGTTTTTTTTCGTATTTATTATAATTTTGCTAATAATTTTGGTTTGAAAAAAGATATCAATATGCGGTTTTCGCTGACCTTTTAACTTTTATTGCTCTTTAGAGTCAGCTAAAATTACATACTATCGCATTTTTTTTGAAAAAACGCGCAATGTTTGTTAAGTTATAAGATAGCGCCCCCTAGCGTCTACGTTCAAAAGCTTATTTTTATTGTTTATGTGGCATAACATAGAGTAAGAAACGCTCTTTTAAACGAGCCGCCGCTTGTTGGATTCCGATCATCTAGTCCGGAGTTTTAACAATTTAAATAATAACGGATCTAACCTTCCCCCACCACTTTATTTTAGCAGATAATCGAAAATGGTTCTGACAAAAAAGATCCAAAATTTACTGAAGATTGTGAAGCTATTATTCATAGTACCTTATCTAACTTGAACTTCGTAAAGATTCCATTTCCTTAGTTTCCATAGCATTTGCGTCCTCTAGCGGCCGTTCGCCGTTCTACAAACTTAAAAATAATATCTAGCAATTTCTCATGGTCTCTTTAGTTATAAATATTTTTTCCGCAAGCCCTACGACTAATAATTTCCAAGATACAGCCGAGAGCTATTCTTAGTGGGACACCCTGTACATAAACATAGTAGGGTACATTGCTCTGTCCACAGTTTGATATTCCTCATCCAAAACATTTTCTTATTTTCAAACCTCTTCGGTCTTCAATCTTATCTTCGAACAATAAATACAAGAATTAATATTTTGTTTTTCGCGTTATGTTTGACAACCTTATAGATCGTTTTTAACATGCATTAGAATTGTCTGAGAACTCCATTCGGGCACCTCTATCCACGTGCCGAATTTGGTTCCAATCGACCAATAATTACGAAAAATCTTGATGATTTCCTTCATTTAGAGACATCGGTTCGAAACGTCAAGGGCGTCATCCTGTAAATCGACTTACATTTTTCTTCAATATTAAATCCTTAGTCCCACCCTGATGAATATGTAAACGAAACGTCGCGTCGTATCCAACTTTGCAGGGTGGGACCGTGTGCACCGTCGCTCACATAGCCTACTAACAAAATTTGGTAGCGATCGGACGACATTAAATTTTGACGTTTCTTACATCAAAACTAAGAGTCCAACCTAAAAACTAAGAGTCAAACCTAAGTCCGCGCACGAGTCGTTTGGCTTTCAAAGCGGAAGCGTCTTGAACTCCAAGCGAATCTCCCACCACTCTACCTTTGTATATAAATAATAGTATCGAATAAAATTGACTCCGCGTCGACCGCCAAACGATCCGTTCGTGGACCTACTATTTACGTAGGAAGTAGAATCCGATACGCTTTGACTTCAAGTTTTAGACAACCCGTGTGTGTACGGTCGAACTGTCACAGTGACACGTGTTGTAAACGACCAAATTTTATTTAAGTCGGACGATTTTTTCGCTATTGATTATGGAGTTTTATCGAGAGTTTTAGGCGCGACGCGACGCCTCAAAGACCCATCTCAATCTCATCATTGGCTTGCCACTGTTAACATTGGAAATATTTATGTTCGTATATGGGCGGCCGAATTTCGAGTTTTCTTTCAAGGTCGTCAGCAACGGTGTCGCACTAGCCGCACAGTCGACCAAATTAAAGCATCAAAACTTTGTCGCGTGATGCCTAATTTAGGTGAACTGGCCTGACAGCACGAAACTCTCGGCGATATACGAGGTTTAATTTTGTTAGACCCGACGATATTACTTGACGACTATGCTACGGGGGCCGATTATAAAATTGAATAGATTGATATTGATATATGCAGGGTTACAAAACAGTACTATTTTCGTAATTTTTGATTTGGGTTTTGAGAATTATTTATGTTATTTGTAATGAAACGATATTTTTATTATAAAATAAAAGCGTGGAATTAATTTCTATATTAGCAGTTCAAGGCAAGAAACTCTTATATAACTTTATGATGTTTTTATTTAGGTATTGATATATTTCCAGAAAGGATTTAGAGATTAAAGGATATAATATATTTACTTAATTTCAAGGTATCTGCATGAAAAATCAAGGCTATTTTAAACTTACCTAAAATAAAACAAAATAACGTTGAACTGCCCTCTATTTATTTTTTTTTTTAATTATGTTTATTTTTTCTTCTAGTCATTATTAGTTATTATTATTAAGAATGGTGTTTTTTTATATCAAGTTTAGCTGCAAATATATAACGTTAATTATGTTTTATATGTGGTATTATCATTTCTAATGTCTCTGATGGTTGCAGCGATTGCGAAATCTGTGAGTTTTTTTGATAGTTACCACTTTTCGTGACTCGTGTCGTGACGCTAGCTCGTGTGTCACGGTTATGAAGTTTTACACCTAGAGCGCGTAGAGAGGAATCACTTCAAAAATATATATCAGTAACTGAACTTTTATGCTGTATACCTACTATTTTTGGTAATACGTATTAAAAACTAATACAAACCATTTTATCGAAAATTGCACGGAACAAGCTTTATATGGGTAACTAAAGCAATTCAGTGTAAAATAACTAATATAAATGTATATTCAAATTCAAAATAACTACGATTTTTGGCTTTGTGCTGTTAATAGTCATGAAAAATTAACGAACTTATTTGTTTTGGCGCGCTTTTGTGTTCGCGTGGAATTATTCAAAATTGGGTGTGCTATCAGCCACTGTTAAATATTTATAGTTAATAAATGGTTCAACGCAAAATAGGCTCCGCTTCGGTCCTGCAAAGAGGGACGGATTTTGTGTAGAATAGCGTATGCAAAAATTAATGGCCACGTACGTACGGGCTATAATATGAATATATTGTTTTAGAAAAACTCGTTACTAGGATAATATCCAGTTTGCGTTGTATGTGAAATTTTCTATATTAAAGGATTTTAAAAATTATGCGAGAGAGAGAGAAGAGGAACGCCCACAGACATTTGTGAAATAAAAGCTTTTCTGGGATTATTATATTTGGCGGGTACTCTCAAAAGTGGACGACTAAACATAAAAGAGCTGTGACAAAGAAACGAACTTGGAATTGAACGTTTTTGGCTGGTAATGTCTCACGATCGATTTCATTTTCTACTTCGTTGCCTTCAGATTGATGATCTAATAGCAAGAGATGAACGGAAAAAATTTGACAACTTAGCTCCAATAAGAAGCCTATTTGACCTTTTTGTTGAAAAATGTAAAAACACTGTTGTGTACAGTTGGAGCAAACACAACAACTGATGAGAAACTTGAGGCATTTAGAGGAAGATGCTCCTTCAAACAGTATATTCCAAGTAAGCCTAACAGGTATGGAATAAAAATATTTGCTTTAGTTGACTCGGCTACATCTTATGCGTCAAATATTGAAGTTTACGTCGGTAAGGAGCCTGAGGGTTCATATGAACAGTCTAATAAGCCACACGATATAGTTTTGAGGATAATAGAATCTATATCCGGGACTAATCGTGACCTTACTTGTGACAATTGGTTTACCAGTGTCGAATTGGTAAAAAAACTGTTTGGCGAGCACAAAATAACATATGTGGGTACAATAAAGAAGAATAAAAGAGAATTGCCACCTGAATTTTCCAACACAAGAGCTCGCCCTGAATTTTCTTCAGTATTTGGCTTTCAAAAAGATATGACTATTGTGTCTTACATACCAAAGAAATATAGAAATGTAATTCTTATATCCAGTTTGCACCATGATGATAGGATTGATCCATCTACGGCAGAAAAATGCAAACCCGATATAATTACTTATTATAATCACACCAAGGGAGGTGTAGATAATCTTAAAAAAAATCATCTGCTACCTATAATGTCGCTGGGAATACTAGAAGGTGGCCAAAGGTAGTATTTTTTTCAATGATGAACATGGCTGGGGTTAATTCACAAATAATTTTTGCATGCAACAACAAAACATATAAAATCGAAAGAAGATTATTTCTAAGAGACATTGGGCTTTCTTTCTAAGGAACATTTGGCTAGACGTTCCTATGAAACAAATGTGCCAAGGTCGGTGAAAGAAAGAAGACAAGAAGTCGCTGGAACACAAGAAAATATGAAAAATGAATAAATCCAACCAGGTACCAGAAGAAGATGTTTTTTTTGCAAAAAGAATTCAAAAACCAAATATTTTTGCAAAAAATGTAAAAAAATTGTTTGTCTCTCTCACATCGAAGATTGGTGTCCTGAGTGCACAGAAATTGCCATAAATCAATAAAAACCATTGTTTTATAATATTTTTATAATGTCTCACTAGAAAATCTTATTTTGCTTACCTATTTACCAGTTGTTTCCTAGTTTTTAGAAAATGTTATATTTTTTGACAACAAATTTTCGAACAAGATAAAATTTGTCAATTTATATATTTAAATCACGTTCCTATTATAATATTTGAATAAACTAAGGCATATTTTTCTCATTAAAATATAGTGTTTTTTGTTCCAAGTGAAGCTAGTGTCATGTCGTCCGCAAAAAGACATATTTTACCACTGATGTTTATGTTAGCAATGGCGTTAATAAAAAGAAGAAACAAAATAGGGCCTAATACTGAGCCTTGAGGTACTCCACATTCTATTTTTATCTAGACCTACTAGACATTCTATTTTTACCTAGGCTTGAGAGAAGACAACGTGGTATCCACCCTCACAAGCTGACTTCTGTTGCTCAGATACGACTTAAACCATAGAGAGATGTTCCCTGAACCCGTAGTGGTGCCGTTTATTAATTAGTATCTTATATGATTTACACAGTCGAACGCATTAGAAAAATCACAGAAAATTGTTGCTGTGAAAACATAGCGTCATTTGTGGACTCGTTGCTTAGAAATCCAAATTGATGTTCATTAAGTATTTTGTACTTATACAGAAAAAGATACCAGTCTTCTTTTAACCAACCTTTCTATGATCTTAGATAGAGTTGGAAGGAGTGCAATTGGGCGATAGTTAGAAGCTTGATCTTTGTCTCCTCCTTTATGCAGAGGAATGATTATTGCCGTCTTAAGACATTTTGGAATGATACCATGTTTATTTTAAAGTAGTTAGGTGATTCAGATTGTTTTCTGGCAGATTCGAAAACATTTTTAAAGTTAGCCCGTCGGTCCCAGATGAGGATTTATTTTTGACGGTATTAATTGTACCGCTAAGCTCTTCTAAAACTACGGGCGAAAAAAGAAACTGTGTAAGTTTACATTATCATTAGAGAGATATGAAAGTGGATCATGAGAAGGACATATGGTATTAGTTAAATTTTTCGCTACATTTACAAGGTAATCGTTAAGGTTCTCAGGTGAGAGAGATATTGCTAGACGAAGAAGCTTTGTTTCTCAAATCATTCACAATAGACCATGTTTCTTTAGCAACATTACCAGAATTGGCGATTCTCCTATTATAATAAAGGTCTTTAGCGGCTCTTATAGTCTTATAATAAATTTTTCTGTATAGTTTTACGTAATTGTGGTAGAACACACAGTTAACTTAGTAACTTTTTAACAGTTAACTTTAACACAGTTAAATTATTATTTATAAATTTAGTTTGGTTTGGTTTGGTTGTGATGATGATTTCGTCAGCAAAAATAAAGATTCCAGCACGAAGAACAAGAAATATTAACGTAAAAAATCGCACAAAAATATTCCTTTTCCACGGTCAAAAAATGGGCACGTAAAAAGGTCATGTTAAACCCTCCCCTCCGTCCTCCCAACACCCCCCGCCGACCACTCGAAAAAAGCGAGGAGGGCGAAAAAATCTAAATAGATAAATTGCCTTTGCGGGGTCGGAGAAAAATTGCGGTTTTAAGTGCTGGCCGAAATTTATTTTCGTTGCCGAAGATTTATGCGTACTTTTGCTTATTTTTATGGTAAAATTTGTTTTCGCTAACTAAGCACTATAATACCGGTATTAGTCGGCGGGGGACTTAAATTATTAGGACGCGGAATTAAACGGGGAATGATTTAAAATCCACATACACGCACGCATGCAGACGTCCGTACGTGGGGTGGTTTTGTAAAGATAGGGCTGAAATTTTCATATCCCAATTCGGTTATACTTGAAATTATGGTAAGACTGGTAAGTTAAGATGTGCTGTTAATAAAAACAACGGGTAAATATTGGAAAAACTGGAAATCGTCCGATTTTCACTAGTAATACCACTAGAGCTCAAATTATTTCCTCGTCTTCGACTCGGGATAATTTTCAAAATGTTCATGAGCTCGAAAAAGTTTCCGGATTTAATTTGACCTCGTGTGGTATTCGGTAAGAAAATTCCACACCAAATTGTGTTTGAAATTCAACTAATTAAAATGTATTTTTCGATTTTTGGTCGACTTGATTATTTAGTTACTATATTATTTATGAGATTGGATTTTTACTTGTCGTAGTTACGCGATAATGCAGCTTTTTTAATGAAACATATTACATTCTTTGATTTTTTATGTATTCTGGGCTACTACAAGTGGTAGAAAATAAAAAATTTATTAATTCTATAGATACATACATGAACAGATTCAGTTTGTCTTGTCACCAATGGATTCTTAGCCCATAAACTGTTGATTTCTACTGATTGTAGTAGCTCAAAAGTGCCATTTTAGGACCTAAAATATTATATTCTTTCATTTTATAGTTATTTGGGCTTCCTATCCTCCGATCATTCCCTATCTCCCTGCATCAAAAAGTATAATAGCATCAAGGTCATATATTCAGTTACCACAACCATTCCAGTACTTAAAGGTTGAGTAAAATGTCTGAAATTAGGTGGAACAATTGCCGTAAATTAGCCGTAAATACACCATGCAAACGGAAAATTTGCCGCTCTTTTATTTGTTTATATAATCTACAGGGCGATTCACGCTTCCGAAAAAGCTCTAAAAAGCTATATTAGGTTTTTGGTTTGTGAATTATATTTCAATTTTTTTAAATAATATGGGGGCAATAATAACGCACATTTTGATTTTTTTTTGTCAGCATACAGGGTGATTCAAACATATTTTCAAACCAAAGTTGCATATTTTTAAATGGAATACTATATTTTTTTTTAACTCTATAACTATCTGATCATCAATAAACATGAATATGTTTAATACATTTCAGTCCTAAAATTCTTAGAATTTAGATTTTTAGAGGGCTTTAAATAAGCAGCAAATTTGGCTTAAAAACGGTTATATTTCAAAAACCATTCGGTATAATATATGACATTATGGTATTTCTTTTGGAACGGAAATTTTGTGGCAAATACACTGAGCTAAATATATCTAATATTCTATTTAAAAATATACAACTTTGGTTTAAAAATATGTTTGAATCACCCTATATGCTGACAAAAATATTTTCAAAATGTGCAATATTGCTCCTATATTAAATAAAAAATATTAAAAATTGAAATAAAATTCACAAACCAAAAATCTAATATAGAGCTTTTTCGGAAGCCTGAATCACCCTGTAGATTTTATAAACAAATAAAAGAGCGGCAAATTTTTCGATTCCACGCCTTGTTTACGGCATATTCCTATTATACTAAAAAGATCTTATTGATCTCATTTAGTGACTATTAAAAAAAATCACGCTAATTTAACGTTATCGTTTACGTAAATTTAAAAATTGTCGATTTGATAAACAAATAATAGAGCTGCAAATTTTTCGTTTTCATGGTGTATTTACGGCTAATTTACGGCAATTGTTTCACCTAATTTTAGACATTTTACTTAACGTTTATGGAATGGTTGTGCTAACTAAATATATGACCTTGACGCTTATATTTCAAAAACCACTCAGTATAGTATTAGACATTATGATATTTTTGGAATGGAAATTTAATGGTAAATACACTGAGTTAAAAAAATTATAGTATTCCATTAAAAAATATACAACTTTGGTTTGAAAATATGTTTGAATCACCCTGTATGCTGACATTTTTTTTTTCAAAATGTGCGTTACCATTGCCTCCATATTATGTAGAAAAATTGAAATGAAATTCACAAAGCAAAAGCCTAATATAGTTTTTTAGGGCTTTTTTGGAAGCGTGAATCACCCTGTAGATTATATAAACAAATAAAATAGCCGCAAATTTTATGTTTGCATGGTGTATTTACGGCTAATTTACGGCAATTGTTCCACCTAATTTCAGACATTTTACTCAACGTTTACTGGAATGGTTGTGGTAACTGAATATAATATGACCTTGACGCTATTATATTTTTTGATGCAGGGGATAGAGAATGATCGGAGGATATTTTTTTAATTCTATCTAAGAACAGCAAAAAAACGGCAAATTCCTGCTATGCTGTAAAATTTCTAACTATGTTCTTTCACTGATTTCCAATGGTGGTTGTGCTAACTTAATATTAAGTTAGCACAATCATCGATTTAACATACTTAGCGAAGAGCGGCAAATTGTTTGTTATCACGGCAAATTTACGGCTAATTTACGGCAGTTATTCCACATAGTTTCATACATTTTTCCTAAAGTGGTTGTGCTAACTTTACACACGTGGAAGTTTGACATTTCATATATCCGTCTTTCTCTCCCCTATGCAATGAGAGAGACAAATATATTCTAGGTCTAATCTAGAAATGTGAAAATTTGCAACGAATATAAGATACGGCAACTTGTATTTTTTCTGGTGATTAGGGATTTTAAATACATTACTTATTACGAGATCTGACAATAGTTAAATATATAACCACAAAGTTGCACGAAAGAGTTTTTATTGCATTGATTTGAACTTCTTTTATTTTTTATATATATTATTGAAATTTAATATATAAAAAAACAGATTTCAACCCCCCAAAGAAGTTTGAACAACTTCAACTTCTTTGGGGAATTAATCTGTTTTCTTTTTATATTTATAAAGTAAAATTTTTTACTAATAATTTTAATATATAACAAAAAAAATTAACCCCCCAAAAGATGTTGAAACTAATGCAATAAAAACTTTTTCGTGCAACTTGTGATTGCATTGGTTTCAACTTCTTTGGAGAGGATATGTTTGTGTATATGTTGGTGGGATAATATGTTTTTTTATATGTTAAATTTTAATATATATTATATATATATATATATATATATATATATATATATATATATATATATATATATATATATATAAAAAGTAGACTTTGTAGACAATATGTAGTCAGATCTCGTTGGTAAAATAGCAGTTATGGGTAGGAGCCGTTCACCTGGCGACCGCCTTTTGTGATCTCAGAGAGAGCGAAAAAAATACGGTTTTTGTAGACGGATCTGTTTAAAAAAAAATAAAGTGTTCTCGAATAGTTGAATTTTAGATATTTTAAATAGTTTTTTTTCTTTATTTTTTTATTTGTGTTTGCTTCCGACGACGGAAAAAGATGAACTTTCCGAAACGTTAAGCATTTTTTTGTTCATTAGGCAAACTTGTTTATCTGTAAACTTAACTGCTGACAAGTAGTTTCCGTTGGATTAACGCAGCAGTGTTTACAAAAAATAACTATTTTATTTTGTAGATTTTCTTGCAGTGGCGAAATACCCATACAGGATTTTTTTGGAGATATTTTCAGATTGTTTACAAATTTTTCTCTATTATGCATCGAATTGTTTAAAAAAGTAACAGAAAATACCAAAAACCTGATTGTTTATTGAATACCTAACAAAATATTTATTAGAAAACCTTAAAAATATGAGAAATTAAGAAAAATTCAATGTTGAAATAATTTTTCGTTTTTCTGAGAAACGGTAAGAGACCGCCAGAAAAAAAGGATTCAGATTCGTTACCTACGACCTCAAAATAAGGTGTATACCAATTTTGGTGAAAATCGGACGATTTCCAGTTTGATACAGAGTGTCCCAGAAATAAGTGCAAGTATTTTAAGGGGTGGTAGATCTCGATAAAAGAAACATATTTTCCCTTTGTCGTTTTAGTCTTTGTCTCATAAGTCCAAAATAACGGAGTTATTTTACTTTGAAAATCCCAAAAAGAGTGATTTTCTGCTAAAATTTTGACAACCACTGGATCTATTCTGGATTTTCTTTCTTGTAAATTTAATCTACTACCTATGTTGCCATATTATCATGAAATTATGTTTTTAAGTAAAAACTAAAAAGAAAATTCCAAAAAATTTTTCAAAAAATTCCGTAATTTCAATTTTTTTTTTTCACAAAAAAACTCATAGGCGTGTTTCTGGGGTTGAACTATCCTACCAGTTAAAATACTTGCACTTATTTCTAGGACACCTTGTGTTGAGATTTAAAGAGTTTGGTTCACATTGTATTATGTTTACCTTTTACCTATTTTTGAAGTTCAAGCATTGATAGAATTTTTAGACAGAATAAAAAAGCAGTTGTCATAATTAGAATTTCTTTTTAAAAGACCGTTTTCTCGGAAAAAATACAACTTGTATATATTTTTACACAGATTTTTTTATATATTTGTGTAATAAGACAGCAATTGTTTTCACTAAAGTTATAAATAATTTGCATCTAACATTGATTAAACTCTTAGTCCATTTTTAAATTATTACAATACAATAAGCTTGCTTATTATATTTAATTTAGTTTATAACAGTAAGGAAATCTCAACGCCAAAAAGAAAATGAATATAGTGTAATAAATGAGCCACAAGAGAAAGAGGGTATTTCTCCAACGAGATGTAAACGCCTTCAGTTACTACAACAAGATTTTCTCTAAGAGAAAAATAAAATTTAACTGAGCGTTAAGGCAACGTTGTTTGCATTACGCTATTTTTTGCTCGTCTTTTCAGCTAGTTGTTGATACGCCCTTGATTTTTTTGACTTAGACAGTTTATTGTGGAAATGTCGTCGTATAAAAGCCGACTATAACATTCGCAAAGAATTTTCTTTTAATACATTAACGTAATTATTTTAGCGTTGTCTGTGTAGTTTTCTGAGTTGTAGGGATAATGGGACCTTTTTTACTACTTTTTCTTGCTTTCACTGGGCTTTTTTAAGTCGCATTATAAAAGAAACTGTTAAATTTAATTTAGTTCCATTGTAAAAAGCCAGTCGTCGCGCCGTTCTAAATTTTTATTATCCTCTTACTTTATTATATTGATAAACTCATATTATAAAATAATAAGCTGCTTAAAATTAAAACTTTCTTTATTAGACATTTAAAAAAAACTGAAGAATATTATACTTAATAATTTAAGAAATACTAACTAATATTTTTAATTTAATTATTTTTTTTATATTTTTAATAACTCTTTCTTGGGGGGATAATTTATTTCAGGTAGAAAATTTTATTTTATTAAATATTATGGATAAAACAGTGAACGGTTAACACGAAATTATTTGAGGTAATGCTCTGAAAATTGTTTCATTTTTATTCTTTTTTCGGAAATTTGGTGTTATTATTTTCTTTATCTTCATTGTTTATTTTAGAATTACGTCTCCGAAGACTTTCATTAATGGTTTTCTGGCCATATTTCTTCGATTTAGATTAGGTTGGGCAATTTTTGCCCCACGAAAAAATAGGTAATTTCCCCACATGTATGATAGAGTTTCAAATTTCCCATCAATGCTATGCCATTGGAGTTCATGCATACAAATAAATATATCGCACAACTCTAAATATACCAAAGATACGGTAGACCACATTGTATTAAAAAAAAACATATTTCTCATGCTCCAAAACACACAGAGAATAATTTTCATTTAAATATCGATGTTAGTTCAAAAATTATTTGGAAAAAACCGAAATAAAAGTAAAACTTCTACACCCTGTATCTCCAAAACGAAGCATTTTAGGACATACATTTATTCGAACTTTTTTACTTAATTTTATCTGCAGAATATGCTGCCGAAGTCCCTGGAATACAATGCGGACCACACTGTATAGTGTGGAAGTTTAATTAGCTCTATTATAAGAAAAGCAAGCGGTAAAAGCGGTTGCTTTTGTAAAAGTGTTTAGACTGCTATTCATTAAGAAACACAATTCTTTCTTAAATATTTAATATCGTTAAAACTAGATCGTTTGTTAAATAATGTTTATATTGCTTTACATAAGAAAATAAAATTATAAAGGTACCAAAACAGTATTAATAAATTTAAATCTCTTTTTATGTACTCTTTTTGCCTGTAACCATTTAGAAGGCAAAATAATACGTTAAATTTGCCTCATTTTATAATAGAACAATATACTAATGTAACCAAATTAAGTAAATTAGTAAAGAAACTGTTGTTACTATTTATGTCTTATTATCAATAGATATTGATAAAAAAAACTTGTGCGTTTGTAATTTGCATGTTTGCATGACTGTAATTATTATTCACACAACGTTTTACACAAAATCCAAATTTGCGTATAAAGGTAGAATAGCTGACACATTCAAATCAAACTTTCGTATTTTTTTCAGAACATTTTTTCACATCCTTCATGTCTCTCTATTGTGTAGTGAACCCTCTCTTAGAGCAATATTAATGTAAATTGCTTTTACATTAAAATTGCTCTTTAAAGTTATCCTTTAACTATTTTTTTAATTTTCTAAAATATCATACAATACTGCCTACACAATATACTGCCTACACAATATCATACAATACTGCCTAAATATAGTCTGTCAAACGACAAAACCCTTGACAGTGATAGATGTGTCTGTCATTTTAATTTCAAAGTAGTTTATTTTATTTTACAAAGAAATAAGTTGGTACAATTGGAACGCATAATTAATATATTTAAATCTTGAGTGACAAGTGATTACTTCAAAATATTGTGAAAAAAACTGTATAAAACTGAAGAAATCTAATCTTGGTTAATTAACTTTAATCTTATTTTTTTCTGCAGTACTAAAATGTATTATTTACCTATCGTGTGATGTTATTTTACAGATACTCCAGTTTTTGGTACCATATACGAGATGGTATACAACTTTATTTGTGGCTAATACAACTCTCTGGCCATAGTCTCTGGCAAAGTGTGTCTCTGGCGGTCTCTGTGCACCGAATATTAACTGTAAACTATGGTCTGGGTCAACACTTAATATTCCCTCGAGTTTTCCTCCACTTAATTTTAAAAAACACGAAACACAAGTAATGACACAGTCGAAAATGCAAAATGCAAAATATTTGTCATTTCTGTTTGACACAAAATTATAACCTATAATTGGCAAGAGTTTGACAACTCTCAAAAATCTTAAGTTGAGTTCATACGCACCAGCGTCCGTTTGTCGTCCATCGTTGCGTCAAACCAATAATATCGAAATATGATCTGTCGTTTTTGAAATAAACCAATAAAACTGGTTAAAAACAACAAGAGACGACGCATGACGTATTTATTTATAAACCCATCCATAGTTAACTTAAAAAATATTAGAAACTTTTTTTAGCGAAATAAATGGATTGGTATGGAAGTCATCTGCTTTTTTTCTGCCATCGTGTGACGACTTTTTCTGTCATCACTCAAACAGAAAGGAAAAGGTATCCGTTGCTCAGGGTTAGAGGAGAGCTGGGTTCGTAGGTAAGGCTTGTGACCTGTGGTGACTTAATAATGTTGTTAAATAATAAAATAAAAGTAATAATGTATAGGCTGCAAAGATTCTAAAATTGATGTTAAGTATTCAAATAGTAATGGTCAAAGACAGTAAAAAGGGCGCCACTTACTTTGGGTATGAAAAGGTAAAGTAAGAAACCAGTAAGAAAATTTCATGAAAATCATGAAATACCTAAAATAAAATAATCAACAGCAATAAGGGTCTATTATGTTCATCAAGAATAAAAGTCAGATATAACTATCCTACGTTGAACATTTATTTAAAAACGAACACAATTATCAATCAGTTTAAACCCAGTTTCAATTATCCCAATGGAATCGTTAGTTACTTTAAGTAAACTCAAATTTAGCTAGAGTTCTCTCCAGTATACTATACTACGTAATATATAAACAGGTGAAATTTATGTAAGTACCAATACGATGATGTTTCGAAACAAGTCATGTACAATAACCTTCAAAAATGAATCCGTGTTAGCGATTCTCACATAAAAGATCATACTGAAGTAAAACGTACCGTTAAGGACAAAGCATGACTTATAATGTTAACTAAAAGGTAAATTTTGACTATAATATATGGAATAAATGACAACAATTTACAGAGATATTCAAAATATTGTCTCAAAGTAAAAAAAATTTAGGGAATACCTTGTGTGTTGAACTTAGAACTTATCTGTATTTTTTTTTTAATTTTGTGACGTAGTGAACAGGTAGGCAGGCAGTCTCCAGACTAACGGAAGTGGATGTAGACTCTTCGATAGTAGCAGGAGTCTTCGATATCAGTAGAATAAATGTAGAGTCATAAATACTGTCTCAAAAGTGGTTACTCATATGCCAATTACTTATACGTCAATTTCTTATACGCCAGTTACTCTATATAAAAAAAAAACTCTCAGAACAGTCACCGAATACCAAAAAATAACTTACGGTCTGACAATCAGCTGTACACATTCCAAAATATAGCCAAACTATATGCTGATCCAAACCAGTAATGCACAATCAAACATTATCAAAATAAATAAAAAACGGGAATAACTGAAATAAAATTTAGTTAGACATGGCGATACAAAATGGTAGATACACTTACTGTGATCTTATTCCAGGAAAAGGCCAAAAAACACGAACTAGGCTCTGAACAGTATATTCTACAGGATTTCAAATCTCCACCTTTGGATACCCGTGCCTTTACCGTTAGGAAAAGTGTTTCAGAAAGCCCTTTTTCTCTGAGATTCGTCGGACGCTGAACCACGCGTCTTTTTCTGATCTCAATCTCTCCGAAAAAGCCTCCTTCCTCCTTTCGCAAAACGGAAGTCTTTTGAATTGACAGGTCATATGACCAAAGGCAATTAAGTGAACTCTATCGTCTATACTGAATGAAATTTGTTTTTATGGAAAGGAACCGCTACCTGTACTGAATGAAGTTTAACATCTAGCGAATAGATGGCGCCAGCAATATTAAAATTTGGAATTTTATAAAAAGAAAAATAAAACGCTACACTGCCCCCCTCCAAAAAAAAGAAAGGCCCTCAAAGAGGACTTTCGCCCAAACACCACATAGGAAAACTAAACTAAGTTTGTACAGGGTTTTGGATTTTTCAAATGAAAATTTGGTGGATGATAACTTCGTGTATCACACGAGTAGGTAATATATGAGAGACCCTCCTCCTCATTTCTGTGATTTTCCCTCCTTGTACCGTTATTCTACGGCATTGAACTCTTAGCTTATAGGGACGTACAGAAATATCGATATACTACTTTTCGATATTTCATTATATTAAAAATGTCTATCTATTTAGATAATAACAAGTCGATTCATTCCTACTTTTTCTTCAAAAGAGGGGGTGATATAGAGAAACAGAGATATTCTTATCCCCCACTTATTTCCTACTTCCTCCTCCTCATTCTACCCCTCCTCCCACCAATATAATATACTACGTTTCAAAAATACATAAATTTCCACTACTTTTTATCCCCACTACTTTTATCCCCACTATATAGTTTGTAAGGTAGGTCTTAAGAAGAAAGTAAAGCGAATCTCTTATTCATCGAGAGTGATGCAATACAATAAGAAAAAAATAAACTAATACATATTTGTTAGAAAGCTGATTCAAAAATATACTGATTTCCATCAATCTATTTCTCATCAAATAGTTTTAATTAATCAAAAAGATTTATTTTTGCCACTAAAAGAAGATTGTCATAGGATAACTGAGTTTTGTGCTGATTTTCTATTACAAAGGATTAATCTTTACGAGTTTGTGCGTGCATTGGGACATACATATTTTGCAAGTGAACTAACACATATTGTTCCATACCTGAGAGTAACGAAAGAATTCAAAAGTTATAATAGAAATTTTAAAGGTGTTCGAGCGGTTCCACTTGGTTGACGCTAGAGATCAGTTACTGCAAAAGATTTAAAGACAAGTTACCACAACCCGGAGAAGTTAAGATAATAATATCAAGAAAACATAGACTTCTTCGTCAATATCGTGCTCCGGATATTTTAAAAACTATATTTTGTTTTTAAGGTGAAAAATGTCAAGTGAGAATATTGAACTAATTAGTTCAGTAATATGTATTCATCAAGAATTTTATGAATCATTTCATGAAACTTATCAAAAACTTAGGCAGATGGAAAAAAATATATTATGATATGATTCGTAAATATGAAAAGGAATGAGTGCGTGCACAATATTATGAAAATTACGATATATTAGAATTATTCTCTGTAATGATAGACTTAGGTTTTATAAATCAAATAACATACTTAAATAAATTTATTAAAGATCGGGGAATACCTTACGAACAAGTAGCAGATGATGTAAACACTAACATAAATAGCAATTTAGTTAACCAGGATAATTCATCCAATAACTTAGTTGATGTAGAAGTACTAATTTAGTATAAATTATATTTTAATAAAAGATGTAATAAATACTATATAGTTTTATTCATTCATAAAAAAAATTATCATACAAATATAAAACATTTGATAATGCACACATACAATTTGACTTAGAATGATAAAAGCATTTTGGTGGTCCGATAGGCAAAGCTGGTTGTTCATCTATTTCAATTACTGTTTTTTTGGGAATATTTACAAATTCTGCTTTTCAGTTCCTTTAACACAAACAAATTCCCTTCAGCTTCTTCAATAAGTTTTTTCAATTATATTTGAAAAATAATGGTGAGGTGTAAATCCTTCATTCCAGTTGATACAATGATGATTTTTCATTAGCCATACCAGCTTGTCTGTGACATTCTGGTGACAGAAAGTCTAATGGATACAGGTTTCTTAAAGATATATATGAGATTCTATATCCATCAAAAGCTGCAAGTTCTTTAGGTGTAAAAGGTGTTTTTCTCATCTTTAAATCCTTGTATATCCACAATCAAACCTCATATTTTTAGTTCACTAAACTTTTTAATTAGGCTTTTGCCTCCTGAGAATAATTTGCAATTTGTTCTTTCAATTTTTGTATTTTATAAATAAATTTTTGTATTTCTAGTTGTAGTGTTGAAGACATATCTATTACTACAGACACTATGTTTACTTATTTATATTAAATCTAAGAGGGTGGGGGTAAAAGTTTATAATTGTTTAACAATCTTTGTTAAAGGATTGTAACTAAATAATTTATCATGTAAAATAAGACAATAAGCAGATGTATCTTTTTTAATTGCACTGTTTGTCTCAAACTCAATTCTCATTACAACAGAACCCATTTGAAGGGTTTCCTTTTGGTGAGAACAATCAATATATGTAATTGGTGAAATTTCCTTGAATTTTTCAGGATTAAAAATGGGTTCATTAGAAGTACCATAATAAGAATAGCGAAAATTGGCAAACATTTCATATAAAGATGAATATTTGTTCTCTTTAAAATTTAAATATAAGTCATGATAAGGATACCTTCTGTGAATTTAAAAAATATTCTAATATTTGTTAAAATCTACATTGTCAAATTGACTCACATCTTTTTAATATCTCCTTTTCGATTTTCTTGAAAGGCAATTATTACATGACGGGGAGCTTCAAGTTACTAGTTGTTTTACAGGCCATGTGTGTCGTGTTGTTTCAGTTAGCGAAGAGTATTCAACAAGTTCCCAACTTCTAAATCCAATTAGTATATCTTTATTTGACTCCAGTATTCTAGTGAGAGCTAGTTGTTGTGGTATATCAACTAAAATGTGTGGTACTTTTCCAATAGATTTTTATCAAAAAAGTAACTTTTGGGGTTTCTAAAGTTGTAGATGGAGTTGTTATTATCATCCTTGAGAAAACTCCATCTAAGTCATTATTGATCTAATAAGAACCAACTCTTGTTTCCATATTAATTATAATTTTTCTGTAATCTTCAAAGAATCCCATTAGCAGTTTTAGTGGTATAGATACGGAAATTTTCCATTATCATCAACTAAAATTCTAATCCTCTTCTTTTCTGTGTGGAAACCAACCTGCATTTTGCAGTTTTAAACTTTCATTTTGTGTTACTGGATAGATAACCTTTTTTAATGTTGATGCTAGTCCTACATTTCTTAGGGCATCTATAGTAATACCCATTTAATTCATAACGAATTCTCTAAATAAAGAAAGCTATACCATTGTTCGTAAATCGCAATCTCTTTGTATAATTTCCCTCTGTGTTTGTTAACTTTCCTTCGATATAAAAGTAGGCTTTCTGATGGTAGAGTGTACGCATCAAGTTCTTGGATTGGTATACGTATTTCATCATTATAATCAAATTTTGAAGAAATGTAAAAGTTGATAGGTATGTAATTCTGAACTAACAATAGAGTTATCAATATATAACTTTTCGTTTACATTTAATATGCTCATTATATTAACACTTTAAAACCTAGCGATTTTAGAAAATTATGATTTTTCGTGTTAACCGATTGGTGTTAGATTTGACACTGAATAATTTTTTTTGTGTCAGTCTCTTTTATAAGTTTTTATTTTGTTAGGAATAATAACTGGAGAATAATTTATATTACCTCTATTATATCTAACAACCATTTTATAAAACCGTTTGTTTTAAATGTAATCTTACTGTAATAGTCTCACCCACAAACTGATAAGATCTCCGTCTTGATCAACAATTTTTACTGTAATGTTGTTAATTGCTTTAACGCTGACTGGAAAATATAATATAAGTAAGGAGATTCAACTATTTTATACCCTGGAGCTACAGCAGGATAAAATTGGTGAATAATATGAACAGGTTTTCCGTTACTAAATGAACCAACACAGATATTACAATCAATGCAAATAGTTGTTTGACTTTTACTTATTAGCAACATTATCTGAATGATCTACTTTATCCGCTTCTATGATTCTACTTTTAAAACCTAGTATTTTTGCTATTGAATCATCTTTTGTAAAATCAATTTGTTTGCTGCACATTAGGGTACATTTCAGAGTATTAGTATTAGGTTTTAATAAAAAAGCAACGTTTTCATTTTCAAACACAGTTTTAACTTTGTCTTTTATATACGTTTCTATATCAATTATATCATAAGTTCCATCTGGAATAACAATCACTTTATCATCTATATAAAGTTTATTGTGACCTTTTCCTATATTGGGTATAGTCATAAAAGTTTCAAAATCTGCTAAACCTAAGTAATATTGTTTTTCATCATCCAAATATATAGGTGGATTGAAATCAGCTGATAAAACTGAACTGTTTCCTGATATTGCTATTGTAGTGTGACATTGTGTGTAAATGTGCTATTTTATTACATGTTGTTAGCTTATATATTATTTTTAAGAATTTTAGAAAAGTTGTCCGCAGTTATATGGAATTATTTTTGTTTATTTTCATATGTGTAAAATATTTTCACTTCACCATTTGAATTAAAAATATTTTGAAAGTTCAACAGGTGGTTTTTAATTTCCATAACTATCAAAAGTATACAACATGATTATCATTTTCATTTTAATGTATGAAGTCCAGTGTGTTCCTTTATTTTTGCTTCCTGTCTAAATTAACAACACCACACTCTTTAAAGATATTGTATTTGGAAGTTCATCAAGCATAAATACACCCTGAAATTGGGAATTTTCATTACCTTTTTACATATTTAATAATGTCAATATTTGTAAGCGGTCTACGTGGAAAACTTATTTTAATCTTTTGGTCTTTTTTTTTATACCAAGTTTACCACCTTTATACGGTTTTTATAAAAGTCCTTTTCCATATACGGTTTAATAAATAATCCCTTTCCTTGAAACATCCTCCATTGCAATATTATGTCTATGCATTTCTTCTAAACTGCTGTTTAGATGCTTTAGCATCATTGACTGCTTTTAGCAATTCCTGCAGCACCTCCACCTAGTGCGCCTAACGCTCCCAATATTGGGAGCAAAAAGTGGTAAAAGTCCCCCAAATTTTTTCAGGTGTTCGAATTATACGTTTTTCTTCATGTTAAGCTTTCCACCTTTTTTTCCTTTTTCTTCTTTATACCAATTCCAAGCTTTTCTGTTTTCCCTTCATTATGGCAGCAACAGTTAATGCAGCTACTTTTTTCACCGAGAGAAGAATCCTAGCTTTACTCTATTCCAAGCCTGATCTCCTAACAATTTATCAGATGCGTGTCTTTTAATAAATCTTCAGATTGAGTATGCTATATCATGCTGTTTACAAGCAGCATCCAATGGATTTATACCAATATCCCCTCTGGCTATTCTCTTCTCCAATTTTGTACCCGGTCCACAGTAGTTATATCCTGGTATGTGAAATTCGAAGGGAAGTTTGGTAATTAATTTGTTTAATAAACCAAAACCTTTTTTTCGTCTCCTATTTATAGTTTTGTTCACACTGGAGTGATGCACAATCATTAAAACGTATTTAAGTACTAAAAAATAAACTATTGCTGCTAGGGTATAAATACTTTTACACACAATGGAATATATTAGTAATTTTAAAAATGAAGATCGAAAAACAAAAATTCTCTTTACCAATAAAGAATCATGATGAAAAAGTTTCACACAAACAATTTAGGAAACATGGGGCTTTGTTTGGTGGTGGCTCGAAAAGAGGATTAATTGTTGGTTGTAGTGGAAGTGGTAAAACTAATGGTATGTTGACATGGCTCGAACATCCTAATGGTATTAGGTTCGAAAAATGTTTATATATATTCAAAATCATTAGATCAACCGAAATATAAATATTTAAGACAACTTTAGAACTATATGAAAGAAATTGGTTATTTTGAATATGATAATGATGAAAATGTTATTTCACCTCATAAAAATAAAACCAAATTCTGTTATTATCTTCGACGATATTCCTTGTCACAATCAATCAATTATTCGAGATTATTTTACACATGGTAGACATACAAACACAGATTGTTTTTTCATATTTCAGGGCTACTCTTCTATTCTTAAACAACTAATTCGTGAAAATTCAAATTTATTGATTTTGTTTAAACAAGATTCTTCAAGTTTAAAACATATATATAATGATCATTGTATGATAGATATGACATTTGATCAGTTTAAAAATATTTGTGCTAAATGTTGGAAGGAACCCTATGGATTTCTTGTAATTGATAAAGATTGTCAATTAAATAATGGTAGATATAGAAATAAATTTGATTCCTATATTTATATATAAGACGAGTTTTGTGGTTTTTCCTCATTTAAAAATTATCTAACATGGATAAACGTTTAGCTAAAGAGTTGATCAAGTCAAGACAAGCAGTAAAAAGAAAAGTATCATATGCTTTAAAATCAGCAGCATCTACAACACAAGCAGAGTTAGAACAGACTTACAAACCAATAACACAACCTCTACAAGAACTAGTCTCAGCTATTGGAAAATCGGAACATTTACACATAAAAAGAAGAACCTGTTGACTTTACAAGAAGAATATTTTAAAACTTCAACACCTACAAAGTTAAAATAACTCCGAAAACTGGCAAAACTCCTATATTACCACCTGAAACTCCATCATTTTTTAACAGATCAACAGAATCTATAAGTCAGATTCCCAATATACAAGAAACAAGTATTATTGCAGAAACATTTCCTTCACAATTTAACCATTCAGAAAGTAGAAATTTATCAGATATATTAGAAGAGACAAGACAAACTATTCAAACATATGTTGGGAGTTCGGGATATGATGATTGGTTGAATGCTTTCCACGAATTACCAAGAACATATATAGATGAAGGTGTGAGAGATACAAAGTCTAAGTTTGATCATAATTATGGAATAGTACATGATCTCGAAAGAGATAAATTTTTTTTGGGTTTAACACAAAAACCTGTGGAAATAATTGGTAAAAATATTCATGTGGAAGGTATAAAATATCCCGGAACGGTTGGTTTATATGAATTACTTTTTAAAAAAGAACCTGTTGGATATAAAAATGAAGATTTAGAAAATTATATGGACATATTAAAAAGAACTAATGCATATCGTTGAAATTTTGATCCCAACGAGCAAGTGCAAGGAAATAGTTCACATAAATATGTAACAATAATTGGACCTTACTTGCAACGAAAGGGTATTACAAAAACTAAAACAATAACACCATTGGAAAGGTTGACTGAAGCTTTTGCTAAACCGAAAGCTCCATTTAGAACTAGTAGAACGACTGCTGTCCAGAAAGGGAAAGGTTTAACTTTAAAAATAAATAAATCAAATACAGATTATGTGTATTGGGATAATATAAATGAACTTGTGGATCGACTTCGTCTTTTACTAGCATCTACAGATGCTGGCAATACAGCCCACAACAATGAAATATTATCTATAATTGAGGAATTAAGGGAGGCTAAAGTTATACTATAAATACGAATTGACAGTTATAAACAAATCAATTGTTTACCAATATCAAACCATGTCTGTTGATAAATTTGGATTGTCATATTTCTAAACGTAACATTTTAAATACAACAACCTTGGAAAACACAGTCTTATCAAATGTTGAAAATAAAATTTTAAATAGGTTTAAGACAGATGTAAACTATATTGAAAATAAAGTAATTGAACATTTTCAAGGTAGTATAGACAACACAAATAAGAGATTAAGTGAAAATGAATCAAACAATAGTAATTTTGCAAAGAAAATTAAGTTTTTTGATGAAAAAATTACAAAACATGAAGATAAAATTGTACAATTTAATGATAATATAAAAACAATTAATAATTTAAAAACAGAAATAGAACAAATTAAAGAATACATTAACGATACATCACAAATTGAATCAATCAAAAGAAATCTTAAAAATGATATTAAAACAAAATTTGAAGATTTTACAAACAATGTTTACGAAAGAGTTAATCAAGAAGTAGCTTATTTTAAAGATGTTCATGATAAAATTGATAGAACTGAGAAAATTACAGCGACAGCATTAAATATGCACATAGTTAACCATAAAAAAGACATAGAAGAACTACAAGATCTAAGACAACAATTTAATAATACATTAGCTGAAATTACAAAATTAAAATCAGAAAAAATTTTGGAAAGTGAAGATAGAAATAAAAGTAAAAGTGAAATTTCTACAATAAAATCCAGTTTAGAGAAGTTCGATTTAAAATTGGATGAACTATATGTGTCTAGAATCTAGAATCGTTGAAAGAGTATGTAAAAGAAGAAAATAAAAAAATTAATGCTGATATTGATGAAATTGATAAGACCATGAACACTCAAATTAGAGAAGTGATAATTAAAAATCAAAAAGAAAGAATTAAACATCTAAGAAATGATATTGATAATATTGTTCAAACTAAGAGTAAACTTATGAAGGATACTCTTAATGGTAAAAAATTAGTTGATGTACCTTTAGAGATTAGACAATATATAGAAAATCTTTCACAAAATATATATACTATCTCTAAAATATTGGATGAAGAACTAAGAAAAATAGAAACGGAAGTAGAAAATTCGGCAAATAAAAGAAAAGATTTTCTATTAACAACAGTTAAAGAATATCTAGATAACCTAGTCAAAGAAATAATTAAAATTAATGGAATTTTGATTGAAACTAATAAGGATGAACAAATACAAAAATTAAAAGAATGGATAGAGACGTATAAAAGCTTTGTGGACAACTAGGTACTCTCAAAACAAAATATCTTTTGGTAAAATTTCAAAAGTATGACAACCATTAAGGAACAAGTAGTTAATGAGTTACATAAACCTGCTAGAAAAAAATTTATGCGAAGAAGGGTAATTGTTAAAGGACTAAATGATCTTTACAGGCAGATCTAGTAGAAATGCAACCATATTCCAAATTTAACAGGGGTTATAGATATATTTTTAGTTGTTATAAATGTGTTTTTCAAAATATGTTTGGGCAGAACCTGTAAAACAAAATCTGTGTAAGGATGTTGCCGCAGCAATGAAAACCATATTACATACTTTAAAAACCAACTCCACAAATTTGCAAACGGATAGGGTACAGAATTTTCAACCAACATTTCCAAAACTGATGGAACGATTTAAAAATTAATCATTATAGTACGTTTTTCCAATTTAAAGCAAGTGTAGTTGAAAGAGTAAACCGAACATTAAAAAACCAGAATGTGGAAAATGTTTAGTTTGCAAGGAAATTATAGATGGCTTAATATTTTACAAGATATCGTTAAGGATTACAACAACACCAAACATTCAACAATTGCAATGAAACCAAACCAAGTAAAATAAACAAAATGAAAAGAAGATTTTAAGATCAATCTTTACTCATGCTAAAACAGTAGATTCAAAACTTGCTAAATTTAAAGTTTGGAGATCATGTGCGTATAAGCAAGTATCGTGAGGCGTTTTCCAAAGGTTACACTCCAAATTGGTCAAATGAAATATTTAGAATTAAAAAAGTTAAGATGACAAATCCCAGAACATATAATTGAAGATGAAAGAAATGAGGAAATTCAGGGTGGATTTTATGAACAGGAGTTACAGAAAGCAAAACACTCTGATGTATACCCTTGTTGAAAAAAAATTCTAAGAAGAAAAGGAAACAAAAGTTTATGTAAAATGGTTAGGATTAGATAAAAGTTTAATACATGGATTAATAAAAATGATGTTGTATAGTTGTTTTATGTAACTTAAAATAAAATAAACCACTAATTAATATAATATAGTTTTATTTAATATTTGGTTAAATACAAGTATTAGCAAATCGTGTTAAATACATTTTAGTTCTGTGTTCTTTGCTTAGTATTTGATCAAGAATAAGCTTACAATTATTAATTCGTTTTTCAAAACGAAGTCTATCTAAATAATAAGTTCTAAATTCACTTTTACGTGCTTGTTTATAAGCAAAATTCCACTGCACTAACACGTAAAGTTTATTTTTCTCTTCCTGAAAAGTCACCGATTTCTTCATAATATTTTCTTTTGTGTTCATTCCTCTTCAACCTTTTTTCCAATTCCTCCGGGTACAGTATCAGGAACTCCAACATGGTTGAAACATTTTCACTGTTGGGATTTTGATTGGGTTGCAAAATGCGATAAATATTATCGATAGGATCACCTTCCTGTATTGAAATGCTGGTTTGGAATACATTAAAGTAAAGTGAAAATTCTTGTTTCTTTATAATAGAAATCCTGTAATCCACAACTTCCTTTAATCGCCATAATGTTTCTATAGACTCGTATCCCAAATATATATATCTTGAATACTCTTCTTTAATTTTTATGATAGGAAGACTGTTGACTTTCTCAAAATATAATTTAAAGTTGTCTATATTCAACATGGGTTCGTTAATTTGCTGGGGAAAGCAGAAGTAATTTTCAATAACTCCCCGATGACTGCAAACATTGTTCCAATTTTCTTCACTTAGAGTTACAGAAAACCCATTTTTTCCACCGATTATAATTTTCGGTGAAAAATCTTGATTACTTATACCAACAATAACAAACTTTGATGAAGATTTATTCAAAAAGAAAATTTTTGAATTTAAAAGATTTTCAAAAACTTTAGAAGACATGGTGAATGAACTAAATAAAATTAAGTTCTTCTCTTACTTTAATATTCGGACCCCCACCATTTCATACCCCCACCTATTCATATCGTCAACTCATGCGCATTGCTTATTGTCTATTCACAACAATGTTTTAAATTAAATTGATTAATGAAAGTATAAATTTCCTGTTTGAAATTTATAATAAAAAAAGATAATTAAAATTGTAATATACAAAAATATTGTAAAAGTTAAACAGAGATTAACGATATTAAAAGTGTTATATCCATTATTTTTTTCATTAATAAATTTAGTATAGTTGAATGATTCATTTTGAAAATATGTATATTTTAATTCGGATCTTTCAATCCAATTAGTATCAAAAATGGTTTGATTGGAATAATGATATAAAATTTTAAAAAACCTACTAACATTTTCTCCTTTGTTTATGGGATATATAAAACTAAGCGTATTATTATTGATTAAACCAACTTTCATAAACTGACAATTTTTATCAAGTGTTATATTTGTTTCATTGGAAAAACATATTTCACATCGGGTTACAGTGGGGGATAATGAACATAAAATAACATTTTGAAATATGAAATAAAGGAGAATAAAATGGGTTTGATGAGCCATTGAAAGAAAGTAAATATTTTATTAAAAAATTTATTTAACTAAAATTTACTTCTATTCAAAGATGATTACCAAATGATATTAGACAATATCTTTTTCTATAGATGAATATAAATACTTATTAGCATAAGAAATATATGTTAAAAAAGATGTAAATTAATGAATAATAATATCATCAAAATTACACGTTCCAGTGAATTATTAGATTTTTGAATTTTTGTTTCTTATATTTTTTTTGTATTGGCTTAACCATAGACATTCATTTAAATTACATAATGGAGAAATTTTGTGATGCTCTTCGATTGGACAGTCATCATAGAACCATTCATAAAATTTCAGTTCCACAATAGTAACATTTGCATACATCACTGTATGAAATATGATAAAAGCCTGCTCCAGCTAATACCTCAGTAAGTTCCAATTTTTCCATTCCAGTTTTTAAAAGTAGAAAGTCGATTTTCGTAGGTTTTATAAGTAACATCATCAATATCTTTATCAAAACTTTCCAAACACATCTTAAGAAATGTTAATAAGGAATGAAATATTGTCAAAGGCGTATTCTTTAAGTAGGTATATCTTTCATTAAAAATGCATTTTCCATATAAAAGTATATTATTAATTAAAATTACAACAACTAAAATCAGAATTAATCTAACATATAAAATAATTAAATTAGTCACTACATTCTAAATTCCATTTAACATATAAAACTAAAATACATAAAATATAATTGTTCCTCTAACTCTATAACTAATATCTATACATTATGATAAGTTCTAAAGGAATAATAAATTAATATTAATAAATATATATTAGACTGCAATGATATTTCAAACGTGTAAGGTGTTCGTGTGACCAGATTTGTGCTTTTGTGTTTGACTTTGTTTCCAACTGTTTACAGGTAAATATTTTTTTTTTTAAATGGATCTAAATACAATCAGAGTGAATTATATTAAATGTTTGAATGTTTAAATTAAAGAAATAATATTAAATTAAATATTATTTAAAAAATATAATTGTTCCTCTAACTCTATAACTAATATCTATACATTATGATAAGTTCTAAAGGAATAATAAATTAATATTAATAAATATATATTAGACTGCAACGATATTTCAAACGTGTAAGTTGTTCGTGTGACCAGATTTGTGCTTTTATGTTTGACTTTGTTTCCAACTGTTTACAGGTAAATATTTTTTTTTTAATGGATCTAAATACAATCAGAGGAATCATATTAAATGTTTAAATGTTTAAATTAAAGAAATAATATTAAATTAAATATTATTTAAAAAATATGCTGAGGTCTGGATGATCATCATTCCACTGGTAAAATGAAATATCATGATGACCCCAAGCAAGTGTTTTAAAATCATGTGGAATTTGATATCTTTTATTATCTTCAGAATTCAAAGCAATTTTATGTATTAATTCAGTAAATATTGAATGTAGTCTAGAACGAAAACATACATGGAGCAAAAATTTTAAAATTATTTTCTACTACATCTTTATAGTGGATAAAATGCAACTGATTTTTTAGTAGCATGTTTTCTTATACCTTTAGCTTTTCTTTAATAAACCATTTTCGAGTAGACAGACAGACAGACAGACAGACAGACAGACAGGTAGTAGATAGGACAGCTGAGACAGACAGGTAGTGACAGACAGACTGACAGACAAAGAGAATTTTACACCCACCACTTTGGGTACAAAAAGGCCAGAATGGTCCTTCATAAGAAAAAGCATAGGATTTTGAGCTCGAACATAAGTTGCTATCTACTTCCGATACCATAGAAAGCTACAATGGGTTCACTAGCATATTTATCCTTAAATTTACCAACCACTGATTGTGTTATAGGCATATTATGATTATTATTTGGCAAATAAGTGTCAAATTTATGAATATTCTATGCATATCATGGTAAACATTTTCTGTTGTCACTTCCAGAATAAAAGAATCTGTATCAGTATACAAAAGAGACACATTATCTTTATACAAAGGTTTTAAAAAATTATAAAAAAAATCGTACATGACAGTTTTTGATATGTCTAAAATACAAAATCCAACGTATATTGGTTTATTATAAGTAACTAGTATTTTTTTCATTTGAATAGCCAAGTTTTCTGAGAAAATTGTTAAGTCCTTGAAATATGGCTTTGCTAACAAATTTTCAGCTCCATCTGTTCTTTTATTTTTTTCCCATTCGGTAACAAGTCTTACATCGACTCTCCTATCCACATTTTCCATTGTTTTGCCGTATATACTATTGTTTGCTAATTTGTATGTGTGGCGATCAAATTCATTTTTCGATTGATTTCGTAGTGTGGTATTTAAGTCTATAAATTTTTTTAACCAAGCAGATTGTGAAAATTGTATTACTCTATGAATTTTAGAAATCTTAAGTCCATTTTGTAGACATTGTTTTAACAATTGGTAATGAATTACATATTTTAACTTATTGTTTAAATTTGGTATTAATTTTGTAGATTTTGAATTAGGTGGTTTATAATTTTCAGGGCAAAAAGGAAAATCATTATGAGTGTCGTGGAGACTTTCAGGATATTCCAGATCAACCTCTAGAACATGTCCTTTGCTAGATGTACTAGAAATTGAAAAAATATCTAGATTTTTTATTTCTTTTTCGGTTAACCATACAAAATCACCTGTTGGCAGATATTGGGACATAGCAAAACCGTATAAATTTGTTGCATCATAGTACATTATATATTTATTAGGTTTTGTTGCATCAAAATTTGATAGAAAAGGATTGTTTGTCTCTGATTTCCGTGTTATGCATGAAACCTCTATATTTTTCAAACTTAGAATATTTATCATCAAATGAACATTTGATGTAATACGCAAAAGAGTATGGAATATGTTTAAATTTTTTTAATGTATATGAATTATTTGGATTTTCTACATCATAATTCTCATTCAAAGGTTTTAAAATACATTCAAAATCTGCATATACTATAAAAGGAACTTTCATTTGCTTTCGATAATTAACATATTTTAATGTGTTTTCATATGCTACATTTCCATATTTGTCTTTAAATAATTCTTTAGAAGGTAAATTAATTCTAACATGATCACAATCATAACTATTATGTTACTGTAATTTTTGTTCTGTGTCAAAGTATTGAAGACATCCTTCACACAAATATTTTCTTCCATTATGTTTACTAAGTTGTTTAGAAATTAATTTAGAAAGATCGGAAATGTAGCAATAATGAAAATTTTCATCATCATCATTTATTAATAATAAATTAACATGAATATTTTTTCTATCACTAGAAAAATGTAGAGGACCAATTATTTTTTCATATTCTTCATTATTAGAAATTTTATTACAATATTTTTCTAAACCGTACACATTGATAGAAATATTGTTTTGATTTTCAAAATTTTTAATATCTTTTAATGATATTGGAAAATCAATACCTGTAGTGTTCAAAACTGTTGAATAGTGTGGGTATGATGATGTTTGAAAATCAACACCTGTTGGAGGATGAAGGGCTGCAACTACGGACCATGCGAAGCAGTAGTCATCCTTATTTCTTATGTTGACGTCGTACTATTGACGTCGTACTATTTTAGGAGGAAGTTAAATAAAAGATGATGCTCTCAAAGGATTGAATTTGTTGATGTTAATTTCCATAAAAAGAAGATTTAGTAAAATCCATCCTGAAACAAAAATAAAACTAATGTATTATGTTACATTTATATTAAAAATATAACACTTACCAGAGTCCCTTTCTGCGAATTCATCAGCCTTGTTGTCAATAATTGTTGCAAATTCTTCTATCAAATCCTTTGTTGCACTGCTGTTACAAATTACTTTAAATGGAGTGTTGAACGATTTGACATCATGATTATCAGTACTTGGATTATAGTAATATCCAAAAAGTTCTATATTGATTTTAATACAAGTATGTTTTTTCAATTGATTGTCAAACACCCGTAGAATCTTTTGTTCCAATATTTTAAAATAGTTTTTAACATTTAAAATATTTTCTTCGGTAGATAATCTGTATGATATTATCCTTTCCTTGAAAGCTGATTTTATTACTTGAATTCCTTTTTCCTCCAACGTTTTACAGTTGTTTTTGTGACTGTTTGAATGCAGATGACCAACCCACAAATTTTTGTAAAAATATGTTCTTTACATTCTGAACAATATTTTTCTCTATAAATGAAATTTATTTTGTTAGTTTATAAAATTATACAATGGGAATGTCTTACTTTTTCTTCAGCTGCTGACCTACCCAAAAAACGGTTTAGAAAAGAAGACTTCTTGCACGCATTCTTTAAGTGGTGAGATAGGTTGTCTCTTACGAGCAAAGGATTTTTGACAAGATGTACACATGTGAACATCTTTCTCAATTTAATTCTGTAATATAAGATTATGTTGTATATTTGAATATTTAAAAAAGTTATGAATAAAATTTGGAAAGAAGAGGAATATAAATATATTTTTTTCAATTTAATTAAATTAAGAAATGGAAAAAAAAAAAAAATGTAAATATTTAATCAAATGAATCCACTAACGTATCGAAACATTGTTTTAAACGTTCTATTCCTGCAGCATTTTCTTCATTAATAGTAATATTTTCAACAACATTTTGAAGCGCGTAACCTAAAGTTTTTAATTTTGAATATGGTTTTAGATATTTTCTTAATGTTTTAGTTTAATGATTAAAATAACACGAGGATTTGAAAAGTTTTTGAAGGCAACAACTTGCAATAAATTAATTTGTGATCCATTTTAAAAAAAATATTTACCTGTAAACAGTTGGAAACAAAGTCAAACACACCTTGCACGTTTGAAATATTGTTGCAGTCTGCGGTAAAAGCAAGTTCTTTTATAGTAGGTTCTTGACTATGGATGTTCGATTTAAATCGATTCTGCAGAAAATCGATATTTTGTCATGCGATTCCCGATTTTTTTACAAAAATCTCTCTATAAAAGAAAATATTTATAAGACTAACATTGTAAAACAGTGAGAAAAAGTCTTACCCTTTTTTCAGCAGACTTTCCAAACCATCGGTTGAAAAAACTTGACTTGCTACAGGCAGTCCTCATATGGCGTAATAGATTATCTTTACGATTAAAAGATTTAACACAAGATGTACAATTGAACATGTTGATATTTTAGTTCTACAAAAGAATTCTATGTTTTAACTTATATTATTAAAATATTATGTTGTATCTATGACCTAATCATGAAAGAAATTTGGAAATTGTATATTATATTGGGCACTTAGTTGGTTTTGTGTTTGTTGGTGTAGTTTGTCTATTTTTTAATTTTACTCTAGTTACTGTTCATGTATCCATGGTGAATTAAATTTAGACAGTCTGTTTTGTTAGTGTGTTTGTTGTCTGTTTTGTGGCTTTGTGTTTGTTGGTGTAGTTTGTCTATTTTTATTGTTGAGTGTTTGTTGTCTGTTTTGTGGCTTTGTGTTTGTTGGTGTAGTTTGTCTATTTTTTTAATTTTACTCTAGTTACTGTTCATGTATCCATGGTGAATTAAATTTAGACAGTCAGTTTCGGTAGTGTGTTTGTTGTCTGTTTTGTAGGCTTTGTGTTTGTTGGTGTAGTTTGTCTTCATTTTATTGTTGAGTGTTTGTTGTCTGTTTTGTGGCTTTGTGTTTGTTGGTGTAGTTTGTCTATTTTTTTAATTTTACTCTAGTTACTGTTCATGTATCCATGGTGAATTAAATTTAGACAGTCAGTTTCGGTAGTGTGTTTGTTGTCTGTTTTGTGGTTTATCTGTTTGTTAGCGGTGTAGTTTGTCTATTTTTTTAATTTTACTCTAGTTACTGTTCATGTATCCATGGTGAATTAAATTTAGACAGTCAGTTTTGTTTGTATAGTTTGTCTATTTTTTAATTTTACTCTAGTTACTGTTCATGTATCCATGATGAATTAAATTTAGACAGTCAGTTTTGGTAGTGTGTTTGTTGTCTGTTTTGTGGTTTATCTGTTTGTTAGCGGTGTAGTTTGTCTATTTTTTTAATTTTACTCTAGTTACTGTTCATGTATCCATGATGAATTAAATTTAGACAGTCAGTTTTGGTAGTGTGTTTGTTGTCTGTTTTGTGGTTTATCTGTTTGTTAGCCGTGTTGTTTGTTTATTTTTATTGTTGAGTGTTTGTTGGTTATATTTTTTTACTATTTATGTGAATTAAATTATTTAAACAGACAGTTTTCTTAGCGTCTTTGTTGTCTGTTTTGTGGTTTATCTGTTTGTTTGTATAGTTTGTCTATTTTAATTTTACTGTAGTTAATGTTTAGTTGTGTTTTTGTATTGTTTATTTGTCCATAGTGATTTACTGACTATTTTTATCTATCTTTTGTTAATCTATTTACCTGGGTGTTTTTATAATGCTATTTTAATATTAATAACGAGTTAAATTTTGAAGAATATTATTTGTGTAAAAATATAATTAAGAACTGGACAAGTTTTTGAATAGAAAGTCTTAATTTTATTAGATTAATATGTAAAACTATAACTTACCAAAACTATAGATATTAACTTTCAACGACTTCTAACCTAATCTTAACTTTAACTGACTAATCGTTTTTAACTGACTGAACGTCTTTTGCAAGCAAGCACACCAAGCAACTGGTCTGTTTTCAGGTCTGGCAGGTCTGCTTCCAAAGCTAACAGGTTGACCCTGAGATCGTTGAACCTATATGTCTTCGCGGTACTGGTTTTCTTTTTTAAATTTTATATTAGAGATGAGCAATGATTTGAAATATCGATAAAATGTGGTTATATTTAATAATAATATATTAAACTGGTTGTGTTGTTGTTTTCTAATGTGTGTTTAGAATTAAATGAAATATTTTATTGATGGAAACATTGGATCTCTGGATCTCTAGAACTTTTTTTAAATGATATTTATCTGTCAAATCAATAGAATTTTTACATGATGTGAAATAAAACTGCAAATATTTATAGTCACATTTATTTTAATCCCCTTTTTATACTCTGGACAAAGTAATATCTAATTATATCTTTTCGAAACTGCACTAAATATTTATAATGTAAACCACATAGTGGACATTTAGTTGTCATTTTTGTATCATAATGTACATCATTCCATGTTAATATACAGTTTAAGCAAAAAAAGTGTGAACATGTATTTGGCACACAAGTTTCGTAGCAATCAACCATGTCTTGACAAATAGCACAAAACTGTCGCTTAATTTCCTCTTCATTTTCTTTTTATTATTTGTTCGCAGGTTCTAGATTCTTCTTCTTCCCTAGGAGGAGATTGTAATACACTAAGTATAGATTGGTGTTGAACAGTAAAAAACTCGTCTGTTGAGAGAGGGTTTGTAAATTATTTTCGTCAGGTCATTCTGAACTAATACTTACTTTTGGATATTTTACTATATATGATTGGATATTGATTCCTCCTTTTCGCAAAACGGAAGTCTTCGAATTGACAGGTCATATGACCAAAGGCAATTAAGTGAACTCTATCGTCTATACTGAATGAAATTTGTTTTTATGGAAAGGAACCGCTACCTGTACTGAATGAAGTTTAACATCTAGCGAATAGATGGCGCCAGCAATATTAAAATTTGGAATTTTATAAAAAGAAAAATAAAACGCTACACTGCCCCCCTCCAAAAAAAAGAAAGGCCCTCAAAGAGGACTTTCGCCCAAACACCACATAGGAAAACTAAACTAAGTTTGTACAGGGTTTTGGATTTTTCAAATGAAAATTTGGTGGATGATAACTTCGTGTATCACACGTCCATAAAGGAGTCACTATTGGTAAGTCGCAATCGGTATGTCAAATCAGTGAGATTACACAATCGGGAAAGTCAAATCACCATATAATCCAAATAAAAACATTCATATAAACTATATATGAAAACTAAAACTAAATCTAAACCTAAAAGTATGGGATAGGAAAAGAAAGAAAGAAAGAATCCCATGGAAGCGCAGATGTTCCTGAAGAAATCCTCAAGCTGATTGTCCGTACTCAACCCACCTAGTGTGAGGCAACGAAAGATTCACAAATCGCGTGTAATCAGTCATGCGACCCCTCACACCCAAGGAAGCGGAGAACAAAACAAACAACAAAAGAACCTCAACAAAAGCCATGCTACGGATCACTATAAGAGGTAAGTTTGGCGTGACCAAAACAAACTACCTTCGCCACAACCTGTGTGCTCACCGGTTAACCATTCAAGGTAACTCACCTGTATGAGAAAAAGAAAGGAAAATAACAATAGAAATCACAATAGATAAACATATAAAGGAAGAGAGAAAAGATTGTCACGAATGACCCAAAATATCCGTAACATAGGATTCCAGCCTATGAAACGCTATTGCAAATATGGAAAGAAAATCACAATCATACCCAATACACAGTAAACTTACGAAGTTATGAGGTCAGCTATGTCTCACCATTAGGTTGCAATCAGAATCATAACAACTTTTCGTTTTGTCACGAAGTCGTGTTCTCAAAATACAAGAATTGCTTAAATTTCAGATTCTTGTGAACTGAATGTCATAGAATGGAGCAAATGGCACAAAACCATATGAGTGATTAACAGAATTACCATCCCACAAAATATTTACTCAAAATTAGGTAATCTGTAGAATACTCGGAAAAAGAAAAATACTGCTATATGCTCGCATTTCTAAATAGAAATACTATATTATACTGAAAATATACGCAAAAAAACTAAATAACACAATAGTTATGCTGATTCGCGACAAATCCGTAAAAACGATAAGCGAATTGTTGTATAACTTTTTAATATAAACTAAAAAAACTAAAATATAATCTATGTATCCTTTAGACTAAACCCTAAAAAGGAATCGGACATAATAGATTATTTAAATTACTGTGACGTAGTAGAGACATTTCCTGTATCATCGTCGTCAATCATGTGACCTTGGTATGGTTTAAGATCTTTTATATGCCAGCGGCCTGCGTTATTACCATCCTCGTCTACTAAAACATAAACTAAATTCGAAATTTTCTTTCGTACTGAAGATAAAACAAAACGAGGGGCTAACTTGGCTGAAAAGTTAACACCAGCATTTGATAAGACCTTATTACGTCTCCAAACCAAATCACCAACCTGAAAAGATAGATCACGTCTACGCAAATTATAAGACTTTGAGTTTCTTTCGTAAGCAGCATGAAGTTTCTTACGGACTTCGCTAAAGACACTATAAAGATTTTTGAGTTCTGAAGCGTAAGAGTTGCGATCGCCAGGCATAATTTCAAAATCTTCAGAGAACTTAACTTGACCATAATAATTACCAGAGATGGGAATATGCCTACCGAAAACTAAAAACGAAGGAGAAAAACCTGTGACCTCATGTTTAGAAGTGTTTAAAGCAAACTGAATATTAGAGAGTTGAACATCCCAATCTGTATGTTGTTTAACATAAGTTCTAATAGCTGTTCCTATTGTTTTATTCATTCGCTCAACAAAGTTACATTGAGGAGAATACACAGCATTATACCAGATCTTCTGAACTTGATATTTCTTTGCTAAATCTCTGAACTCTTTAGCAACAAACTGAGGACCATTATCACAAATTATATATTGAGGTACTCCATAAGTAAGGAAAACTTCACTCTCAAGATACTTCACAACATACGGAGATTTTGATGAACGTAACGGACACAGAAGAACATACTTCGAAAACCAATCGCCAACAACTAAAAGCCACTTATGACCCTTTTTTGATCTAGGAAAAGGACCCATAAGATCTAAAGCGATTGTCTGAAAAGGCATATTAACTTGTTTTTCTCTTCCCATCCTACCTAACGGCATAGTATTTGAAGATTTCTGAGCTCCACAAACACGACAACTCCTAACAAATTTAAGAACATCGGCTCTCATCTTGGGCCAGTAAAATTGTTCTTGAAGTCTTGATAAAGTCTTATAGAAACCCAAATGCGAACAAGTTGGCGGATTATGACATGATTCGATAATATTACGACGTTGAGGACGTGGAACAACCTTCTTCCATTCTTGAAGATTTGATGAAAATGGTAGCTGTACCGGAATAAACTTAAAAAGAAAACCATCTTCAACTTTCCACTGTGGAAATGAACTAGGCGAAGCTAAAATCTTTCGCTTCATTGTCTCATACCATGCATCAGTATGATCTAAATCTATATTCAAAATAGAAATTTGTGGACATACAAAGGAATCATTATCTGAAATATCTGAAGGAGAATCATCGCCAGGTATTCTACTAAGAAAATCAGGAACTACGTTATGTGAACCTTTACGATGAACTAAATCAAAAGTAAACTGTCTAAGTCTGACAGCCCATCTAGCAAGACGACCAGTAGGATTCTGTAATTTATTAAGCCACAAAAGAGAGTAATGATCTGTACAAACGGTAAAACGTACGCCATCAATCCAAGGACGAAATTTTTCCAAACTAAAAATAACAGCTAAGCATTCTCGCTCAGTTACACTATAATTCCGCTCGGATCTAGTAAGAGATCTGCTAGCATAAGAAATTACACGGTCTTCGTCATTAATTTTTTGTAGAAGAACTCCACCAAGACCGGTGTTAGATGCATCTGTTTCTATAATAAAGGGTTTAGAAAAATCCGGCTGGGACAAAATTGGAGCAGAAACCAGAAGTTGTTTAATTTTCAAAAAAGAATCTTCAGCGGCAGGACTCCACTGAATTCCTTGACCTTTCTTTTTACCTTTTAACAAATCATTAATGGGTGAAACTAATGTCGAAAAATTTCTTATAAAACGACGGTACCAACTACACAAACCTATAAATCGTTTAATTTCAGTCGTCGTGGTAGGGCGAGGAAAGTTTAACATTGCTGAAATTTTTTCTGGATCAGTTCTTAATGAATTAGAGCCAACAATATATCCAAGAAATTTTAAAGATTTCTTGAAAAACTCACACTTCTTTATATTTATAGTTAAGTTAGCATCTTTTAACTTGTCTCTAACTTCAGAAAGCAATTTGGTATGTTCCTCAAAACTGGGTGAACATATGATTATATCATCCAAATAGCAAAAAATGTGTGGTTCATAACGTGGTCCAAAAATAGCATCAACAAGTCTTTGTTGTGTCTGAGCGGCATTGCACAAACCAAATGGCACCGTAGTGAATTGAAATTGACCTCTACCAACTATACTGAAAGCAGTTTTTGGTTTTGAATCCTCTGATAATGGAATTTGCCAGAAACTTTTACGCAAATCTATACTCGAAATATACGTAGCTCCACGAAGAGAGTTTAAAATTCTATCTATATTTGGCATAGGGTAGGAGTCATACTTTGTAACCTGATTTAAAGATCGACCATCGAAACAAAAACGAAATTCACCAGTTGGTTTTTTAACTAAAAGCACTGGGGAACACCACGGACTATTAGAAGGTTCCACAACACCAAGTTTAAGCATATCATTTAATTCCTCATTTAAGATTTTTGACATATAAGGTGACATTAAAAAAGGTTTTTGACGAAATGGTTTGGCATCACCAGTGTCAATTGACATAGTAATTTTATCGGTACGACCAAGACCATGATCACTGTTAATACTGTCAAAAGAGTTAATAAGAAGTTCAGCTGGTTTTCTCTGATTTGGTGTTAAATCATCAAGGGTACACAACATATTTACTGCATGAGTGTTATAGGGAAATGAAGAAAACTTTGGCTGAGATCTAGAGTTGACTTCCCACCAATTCTTCTTAAGATCTTCCATAAGATCAAACCGCAAGATAAAATCACAACCAAAAATAAAACTATGAGGCA
Source organism: Sitophilus oryzae (assembly GCF_002938485.1). NCBI lineage: Eukaryota > Metazoa > Arthropoda > Insecta > Coleoptera > Curculionidae > Sitophilus > Sitophilus oryzae. The sequence goes on from NW_022146393.1 coordinate 855,838, forward strand.
ATGAAGGTACTACAATAGCACTGATAACTTGACATGAACCATCAACGACTAAAGGTAGATCGACTACACCAACTATTTTCTTTTCAGTATTGTCTGCAGTACTAATTGACAAATGAGTTGGTTCCCTAATATTCAAATTTAGATTCTCAATAACAGGAATACCAGCAGCTCCAATAACTGTAGATGTACTTCCAAAATCTAAAAGACCACAAATTTCAACGCCAAGAATTTCTACTAAAATATAAGGTCTGTTATCAGATACCTTAGGACAAAAAAGAGGAGAAACTTTATGATTGGTAGTGGTGGATCTATAAAAATTTTTAACACATAATAACCACTTTTTCCAATCAGATTCTGAAAATAAATTTCTGGGTTTGAATTTTTTTTGAACTACATGACCAGAAACACGAGTTCGTCCGATTAGTTTTTTGAACATTTTGGACACGCCGGTGATTTAACCCCTAAATTACCACATTTAAAACAAAAAACCCTACGTTTCTGTCGACAATCATGAAACGTATGATTCGGACCAGAACAATTCCAACAAACTAAACGCGAAGCTGTTTCCTTACCTGAATTTTCTACAGATCGGGGCATACTCGAAGTATTTACCATATCAGGGTCAGAAGACGACGACGCTACAGCAGAACAAGGAGACCTAGCAGTAGTATTTTTATTTTTGTTCTGAGCATTTACATTCTTAGATTTTTTACTAAACTGTACGCGACGAGAATCAAACGAGCTAGAATCAGGAGTGGTATTTAATTCAGAAACATTTAAATTTCTAGAATGTTTTTCATTCTGATGTTTAGCATTTTCTAATTTTCTACACAAATTAGACAGTTCAGACACAGATAAAACATCAACTAAAGCTAACTGAGTAATGTATTCAGGAAGTAAATTTTGTCTAATGATTTTTATTTTAGTAACCTCACTAGGGCATTTACTTAATCTACTAAAAAGATTCTCTAAAGTTGCTATAAAAATTAAAATACTTTCATTTTTTCGCTGTTTATAAGATTTAATTTGTGACCAAATATTATCATCATTATCTGGTGGTAAAAAGTCTTTCTTTAATCTTTCTACAAGAGATTTCCAATCTGCGACATGTTGTTTAATACTTCTATACCAAATAAAAGCATTACCAGTAAAAAGTTCTACTGCAGAAGAAAATAAATCTTGTTCACTAACTTTACGTGATTCAGAAAGCTCAGTAACAGTTTCTAAAAATGAAAATAAATCTTGAGGATTACCATTAAATTTAATAGGCCAGTCTGACACTGGACAAGGTTTAGCAACATAAGTAACAATAGGAGGCGGTACATTAATAACTGGTCCTGAAGGAACAGAACTAACGTTTAAAGTTTCATTAATGTCTGAAGTTTTGACAAGCAGGTCAGCTTCAAGTTGATAACAACTAGTATAAACATCAGTTTGAATAGTTTCTGCATCAGCACGATTTTCATCTAAAATTATTCTCTTGATTCTACCAGCCAAATGCGCAAGACGAGATCTTATAACTTTGAACATTGAATCATTTACTCCACCCTCAAATTCAGAAATTGACAAGGAAATTGAATCTAAAGTTGCTTTAATTTCTGAAATTTCTTGATCAAAAGAAACAGGATAATCTTCCATATTAACTAAACAAAAAGGGTTATTTACTTCTCTACTTAAAAGACCTGACAAAATTTTACGTTTACTGTCAACATTTTTAGATGTTTTAATACCCCTAATAAGAAGTTCGTAATCTAATTCTACTTGTCGTAAATGATTAACTTTAAAAGATTCTTTCTCCATTGTAATTCAGCTATATGAAATACTAAAGACTAAATGATTCAGAAAAACTTACTAATTTTAACAAAAAGCTGTTATGATTCGGCGCAAACTATCAGAAAGAAAATATGTTCAATGTCAAAACCAAAAAAGATTCAAGTATTCGAAACAAATTCCAAAATTTTATGAAATACTAACAGTGCTACCCTGTATACTGAAATTATGTCCACTCTGTATATTCAAAATATAACCATACCTGTATATTTAAATCAAAATCGAAACGTCAATAAAAAATGTAGTCAGAAATACGTATTAAGTTATTTATCTGGGTTTTAAATAGATAAACAAACACCCTCAAGAATTTATAAAACAAAAAAATTGCTGTTGAACTGAAATTATTAGAATTTAATTACAGAAATAATGAAAATAAAATTTCAAAACTATAGTCTTTGCCTTATAGAAAATTTATCTGAGCCTAACAAAAATTATTTTACAAAGTCTACCAAATAAGTGAAGCAAATTAAATTAAATTGAGCCAATTAAACTAAGTCGAGCCAATTAAACCAAGTAAAGCCCCACGTGACAGGGCGTCATATTCTTTATTCTTCTATTTGTGTGACGACTTTTTCTGTCATCACTCAAACAGAAAGAAAAAGGTATCCGTTGCTCAGGGTTAGAGGAGAGCTGGGTTCGTAGGTAAGGCTTGTGACCTGTGGTGACTTAATAATGTTGTTAAATAATAAAATAAAAGTAATAATGTATAGGCTGCAAAGATTCTAAAATTGATGTTAAGTATTCAAATAGTAATGGTCAAAGACAGTAAAAGGGCGCCACTTACTTTGGGTATGAAAAGGTAAAAGGTAAGAAACCAGTAAGAAAATTTGATCATGAAATAGCTAAAATAAAATAATCAACAGCAATAAGGGGTCTATTATGTTCATCAAGAATAAAAGTCGAGATATAACTATCCTACGTTGAACATTTATTTAAAAACGAACACAATTATCAATCAGTTTAAAGCCCAGTTTCAATTATCCCAATGGAATCGTTAGTTACTTTAAGTAAACTCAAATTTAGTTAGAGTTCTCTCTAGTATACTATACTACGTAATATATATAAACAGGTGAAATATGTAAGTACCAATACGATTATGTTTCGAAACAAGTCGTGTACAATAACCTTCAAAATGAATCCGTGTTAGCGATTCTCACATAAAAGATCATACTGAAGTAAAACGTACCGTTAAGGACAAAGCATGACTTATAATGTTAACTAAAAGGTAAATTTTGACTATAATATATGGAATAAATGACAACAATTTACAGAGATATTCAAAATATTGTCTCAAAGTAAAAAAAAATTTAGGGAATACCTTGTGTGTTGAACTTAGAACTTATCTGTATTTTTTTTTAATTTTGTGACGTAGTGAACAGGTAGGCAGGCAGTCTCCAGACTAACGGAAGTGGATGTAGACTCTTCGATAGTAGCAGGAGTCTTCGATATCAGTAGAATAAAATGTATCGAGTCATAAATACTGTCTCAAAAGTGGTTACTCATATGCCAGGCCCACTTATACGTCAATTTCTTATACGCCAGTTACTTCTCTATAAAAACCTCTCAGAACAGTCACCGAATACCAAAAATAACTTTACGGTCTGAAAATCAGCTGTACACATTCCAAAATATAGCCAAACCATATGCTGATCCAAACCAGTAATGCACAATCAAACATTATCAAAATAAATAAAAACGGGAATAACTGAAATAAAATTTAGTTAGACATGGCGATATAAAATGGTAGATACACTTACTGTGATCTTATTCCAGGAAAAGGCCAAAAACACACGAACTAGGCTCTTGAAACAGTATATTCTACAGGATTTCAAATCTCCACCTTTGGATACCCTGTGCCTTTACTGTTAGGAAAAGTGTTTCAGAGAAAGCTTTTCTCTGAGATTCGTCGGACGCTGAACCACGCGTCTTTTCTTGATCTCAATCTCTCCGAAAAAGCCTCCTTCCTCCTTTTCGCAAAACGGAAGTCTTCAATTGATGACAGGTCATATGACCAAAGGCAATTAAGTGAACTCTATCGTCTATACTGAATGAAATTTGTTTTTATGGAAAGGAACCGCTACCTGTACTGAATGAAGTTTAACATCTAGCGAATAGATGGCGCCAGCAATATTAAAATTTGGAATTTTATAAAAAGAAAAATAAAACGCTACAATCGTCTGTCGAAATCTTACCTGAGAAAAAAAACAGAGTATACTACTAGACTTAAAAGAAAATATGAAGTAAAGAACTCAAATAGGAAACTTAATACAGAGACTCTCTAAACATTATGTCAGCCAGAATAACTTTTCTTTATTAAGAAGTATACTTATATATAGGTTGTTAACTGGACAGTTACTTATAGGGGAACAGAATGGCAACACTGTCTATTGAGAACGTATGCACTTATAGGGTTTTCTGCCGACTCGTCCAGTCGCGTCGTCTATAGACGAGCGGGCCATATTTCAACCATAAAGCTCTTGCCGCGAGTAATAAACAAATTAACAACCTGTATATACTTAAATATACTAAAATTTTATGAGAGTTTCTTGCCTTGAACTGCTAATATAGAAATTAATTCCACACGTTGTTCGTCATAATGGGGATAAACATGCTCTCACTACCGGTTTCGGAGCCCTACCCATCATCAGGTGAGCTTGGGTTGATTCCACAAAATGCCAAACATAGCGCAGAGTATCTAAATACGACTTATCGTAAAGTAACAGTGAGACTTATCGTAAAGTAGCAGTAAGATATTATTAAAGTCCCGCATCGCGAGATATAGTAAACGCCACGAATGATTGGGAGTGATTTATCGGTCGCTACCATGTGAACTAATCTGTTCAAGGGTACATAAAACTTAATTCCAGTGCCGTGGTGTTTCAAGTCATTATAATAATCAATATATAATCTGTTGTAATTTGTTGTTTTAACTGTCAAAGTCTTGTCAAAACATATATTTGGTTATAAATATAAAATGGAATGCCCCATTGATCGCACTGCAAGCACACCAATGGACTGACGCACAAAAACGAATCAATCAAAGAAACGCGATATAGTATCGTCTTTGTCAATCACATTTTAGAATAAGTAGGAGGAGCGCAGGCAGATGATTAGACCGGGCCTTTAAAAACCTACGTCTGCCGTAAAAATTTACGTTTTTAATGTAAAAATGATAGCGCGCGTGTCAATTCTAACTTCATCCAGCGATGAATCACTCCCAAACATTGGTGGCGATAGCAGCCTGCGTGCAATGGTGGCACTCTCATACCACCGAGGCACAACTATCGGTAGTGATATATACAAAAAAAATTCACAGTCCTTTACAAAGATGCAACCGGGGGGCATTGAAAATGATGAATAAAAACGTAAAAATATGATTAGTGTTAATATGAGTGTATTACATACATATGTTTAGATAACGAACTTAACAAAAAACAACAGATTTATAGATTCACTGAAAAAGTAGTAATGTTAACATTAAATAAAATATTATCAATAATAATTATGCGATCGCCATTTATCCGTAAAACAAACAAGCAAAAAAACAAAATAACATACAAGACATCAGGTTAACATGATGACAGATCATGATCGATGACAGATAAAGAATTCTTATGGAAAGCTACACTTTACGATATAATTTTTTAACTGTTAAAGGCAAACCCCATTTAAACACAAAACTTTTTAATACCTACTACTGTATCTAAAAGACATTTATTTTAAATTACTAAATTCTTAGCCACGCTTCTGTTTTTCTTGGCTGTTGTGCGTCACGTCACAGATTAACAGACCCACGTTTGCACCACAAGGCGATGCTGCAGACCACTAGGTAGACCGGTCGTAGAAATTTATGTTATACAACTTCTCGTAGTCAATCTACACAAATATTATCAAAAGCTTTTTTTCTTTTAAAATATGTTCAGATTTTGTAAAAGGTATAAGTCAAAATCGCAAAACTTAAATTTGATATGAGTTTCTTAGTTTTAAACTAATATAGTGGCGAATTACAAAAAATCCTTTTCAATGAAAATTAATCAGTAATAAAATAATTTAATAAATTACTAGCTTTTTCCCGCGACTACGTTCGCGTTACACCTCCACTACGTTCGCGTTACACCTACATATTCATTAATTTAAATGATTTTTTACTTCTTTATAGAGAGCTAGTGAGCATAGATGTTTTTTATTTTTCATCTTTTTATTATTTATTAAGAGCACTAATACTCTCTTTATAGGTTATTTTTTATTCTTTGAAAGATAATTAAGGAACATATATTTCGTTATGATGTCACTAAATAAACCCTTGTATAAAATTTTATACTGTCTGGTTTATAATGTTATAGTATTGCATTTTCGTACAGCAAACTTTCATTCCCTATTCTACTCCCTAAGTGTATAAATTTCATAAATTCGCTTTATCTTTGTGCCAATTTTTATGTGTATAATCCAGAGGTCACCAAGTTTTATATAAATTTTTACTAACTTTACCCATTTGGTTGATGAATTTCAAAAATTTCTTCTAATTCTTTTTGTAGGATTTAATTCCTCTAGACCAAATAGTAAGGAATTTTCATACAACACTGTTCCGACATAATTTTACTCTCCAAGAGGATGAATTTCCTAAAATCGCTTTGTGTAGCTAATTCACTAATGTCGTTTATACGAACCTTTGTGCTAATATTTATGTATCTATAGCTGGCGGTATGAACTCACTCCTAAAATATCTAAAAACTTAAAAAAATATATATAATCTAACTGACACACCACGACAATGACAAATAATTTATTTCTAGAGGTATTGTGTGTAGGTGTTTTCAAGGTATGTTTTAGTATTTAGTCGTTTTACACAAAGAAATAGCCATTAAGCACTATAAAAATACTTCATAACAAATCTACGCATATATACCTTTCATTTAAAAAAAAGAATCATCAAGATTGGTGAAGCGGTTTCGGAGGGATGAATGCAACAAAAAAAAACTTTGAGCTTTTATATATGTATGGATTAATTAGTTTTCCAACATATTTTACTTTGCAAATTTTTATAAATATTCAGACTCGCCAATATCGTAGTCTACCGTCTCCAGCCTGTTTAGCCAAACGTAGGCCGATTCCTCTTCGGCGGCGCGCGGCGTCGTGACCCTGGCCGATGTAAGAGTCTTGGAGACGCTCATCCGCGCATAGGAACAAGTTGACTGCGTAGCGTATTGCGTTATTAATCGATTCTGAAACTTTCTATCTCATGTATAACATGTTACGCAAGTTTATTATTTTAATCTCGATTTTAATAGATAAATATGTGAAATGCCACCTGAATATCTTCCGCCATGACATGTTTTTACTTTTTTGTTATAGTAAAGTGATTTGTATAAACTTTATTCAATAACGTATGTTTTCCTCCATTTGTGATTTTTTAATTTTAAGCGAATATTAAGTATAACATTTTAGAAAAAAGAAACACTGTAATATTTAAAAGAATAAGAAGAAATTAGTCTTATTTTGAAAGAAAAATATAGAAGAAACTCTTTCTATAGAAAAAAGTCTTTATACTAACCAGAATCCGGTGACATATACCCGGTCTCACCGGAAATATTACTTATTACTTCACATAACTTGAAGAATATCTACTTGTAATAATGAACACTTCAGAAATGCACCAGTAAAAACATTTATTATTTGAGATTAAAACTCGAATGAAATTATAAATATTAGTTACCTATGTTGTTATAGCTTTTATAGGCCTGTTTAACGACTTAATAAGTTACCTAGCAAAAAAATCTGTGCGCGTACCTACCACTATTGTTACAGGTTAATTTTTTAAAGAAATATGTTACACAAATTAAAAACGCTAAAATTTTAATGATATTACTTGTGCATTATTGGCCTTAAAATGCAATTAGTTGGAATTATATCTTCTTTAAATATAATTAGACCGTTTAACGACTTTTAAATTACCTAGAAAAAAATCTGTGCACGTACCTACCACTATTGTTACAGGTTAATTCGTTAAACAAATGTGTTACATATTATTCGTGGTATTAGTGGAATTATATTGGAATCAGCTTGGCATTAGTGGGGCATTATATGAGAAATTTTGGTACTTAATTTGTATTTTTGGCATTACTTTGGCATTAGTATACAGAAATTTGTCAGCGGTTTACTCCTTGTAGATAATCAAAAGTTTTAGATAAAATTTGCTTTTTTATGTCAGATCATTTCTATGAAAAATTATATTAGATTTTTTATTAAAAGACGCTGGGTAATTAAAACATTGACTAATAAAGCTTGTCCACTTTAAATAAGGGTCACGAAATATCCTCACTTGGAGGAGTGTTTGGGTTATGGGGTGTATAATAAATTAATTCTTGTTTTATAGTAAAAACCATAAAACATTTATTTGTGAGTAAAATAATGCAATGGTTGGCTATCTCTCCTTTATAATTAGGTGACTAAAAATACACTAAAATAATTAGAAAAAAAATCTTATAATTATTTAGTAATTACGTCAATATTAATTAATTGACTTTCTAGTCTATTTTATTTTATGTACAAATATATTATTAAATTTTAATCTAAGCACTAAGTAATAAAACACTTTGTGGCCCTCTTATATCGTAAGAGGTTACGAAATATACTCCTGGTTACACCCTTTACAGAAAACAGTGTAAGGGGTGCCAATAAATTGTATAATCACTGTTTTTTATAATAAAAACTATAAAACATTTCTTATTTGTGAGATTAAAAAAACAAAACAATGCATTGGTTAAAATAAGTACATTCAATACATGTATTGTGTTAGACATTTATATGCCCAGTATATTTTTTTTTAACAAATCAATCTGGAAAAAATCCAAAACCTACCGTTATAGGAGGTATAAGATGATTAAACTTATATAATGACAACTACTTATCGGATAACAAATTAATTACTACTGTCAGCTACTGTCTAGGTAGAATATACCTAGAGTACCTACACCTACCTATGATGTAGGTAGATTAAAGCTTATTTTGACTTTACGTCTCACTTCGATGTCACAAGCTGAATTTTTCAGGGATGGAAGTACAGTACATGATATGGAGATCCTTATTCCGAAAGTAGTACAAAATTAGACCGGGTAAAAGGGCACTATCATCAAAAATCGATATATTAATACCACCGTATAGAGAAAACAAATACTTATTTTTTGGTCCAGTACACAATAAAGTCTTCGTAGGGAGTAATTTTTTATAATTATTTACAAAAAAACATTTCTATTAGCGCTTATGACCAAAAAAAACTTTAAACATGAATAACTCATTTCAATCATGCGAAAATTTGGTTTAAAAATAGACTTTTTTTAATATACCAAACCAAACCAAACTTTCATTTAACGAAAACGAAGGCCTAAATGAAAAAGAAACAATTTAAAAGTTTCGTTTATGTCTTGACAAGGTATCAAAGCAAACCCATATTTTTTGCTTTTAAACTAATAAAGATATATCAATAAACAATTAGCGATGTAATGGTTTTTGCGCGCGCTGGCCGACTGCCGCCGCTGCGCCGAGATTTCCTATACCCTTGTATATATGACGTCATGGTGTGGCAAATGTAGCATTTTAATTCGATTTGGGCTCCCTTATATAGGATAACAGAAACATTTTCAATGTTAAGAAACATTTTCAATGTTAAAAGTATGCATTCAAAATAAAATCAAAATGTGATTATCTTCCATCAAGAGAAATTGTGGTTAGAAATAAAAAGTTTATTGTTTTATTACTACCATAGGCTAGGATATTCTATTATTTGTAATTTTATCTTTTAGAAATTGTGAATGATCGTAAGCTTTTACCAGTAAGCCACTAATTTCGAAGTTCTGAATGAGGCTTTAATGTTTAAATATTTGGATACACTAAACAAATGGGATCAACTCAATTTAGTAAGACTTTATAAAGTAAAATTATATTCTTTTTAACAAATGATATATTATATTTGTTGAAATACACAAATATTTCTCTAGTATACCTATAATTTTAAATTATATTGTTTTGGTGAGTTTCAAAACATTAGCCTAATTTTCGGAGTAACGATGCACATCTTTTTATTAAAATTTAAACCAAGTTCTTTATAGAATTCCCAGCTACCTACAAAAACTTTGCTTTCCAAAAAGTCTAGAAACAAGCTAAAGTCATATTATAGAGCCTAGATAAAATGGCACAGTTAATGAGCTTTCAGAGAAGCTGGCTATTCGCCTTCATATTATGCAAAAGCTTTTAGTTACGACAACGACGTTCACCAGAAGAAGGAAATAAAATTTAATTATGCGTCAAAATATCGCTATTTAAGCTGGGAATGCCACTTCCTATCTGTTCTGTTACCATTTCCAAGCTAATCTTAGAATTCTTCTCGGCTTTTTCCATATATAGTTTTTTGTCTCTGGAAGGAAATGGTATGGTTATTCTTTAACTCATTTTTATAAATTTTTTGAAATATCAAAACATATTGTAGTGAAAACGTATGATATTAATTTTAGTATTATTATACAGTAAACTATCTAATCGCAAAATTTAAACCTATTGCCTCTAGAACAAAATTGATAATTTTGAAAACGTTTATTACACACATTTTTGGAATGGTCTGAACATTATATTTTGAACATATGTTCTGAACAATTGAAATATATTTGTTTTTGCCGGGGGGTGTCTCACTTGGATAAAAAATGTACATGTACTGCCAAAATATCATTAAACTGTTAACGACTACGAAGAAGTTTCCCTTTGTCTGCGTATAATTATAGTCGATTGATGCCAATGACTGCCAGAGACTGCCAATAAAATGTACACCTAATTCCAATAGTAAGACAACCCTCGGTTTTTAGTGTCTATTTTTTACCTAGTGCATATACAGGGTGGTCCGAAATTTATTCCAGAAATTTCGGCGGCATATTCTGTACATAAAAATAAGTAATAAAAGTTCCTATAAACTTAATTATAGTTCCTATAAAATGCTTCGTTTCGGACATACAGGATGTAGAAGTTTCATATTTATTTGAATTTTTTTGCAACAATTTTTGAACTAATGTCAATAATATATGGATGAAAATTGGTAATTGTTTTTTCTGTTTTAAAACCTAACTGTCATTTTTCTCGAAATTTTGTAATTTTTGAAAAATATTTTTTTTCTCTGAAAAAACTGCTTGTTTTAACCTAAATCTGATTTTTCAAAAATCGCGAAATTTATAGAAAACTTACAATTAGGTTTTAAAAGAGCTTCAGTTGAACCTATGATACTAAAATATCTCGAAAATTATTAGTTCATCTTTCTAGTGAAAATATTTAATTTTTGTCTTTGATGACATGTATTGATTTTTAAGAATCCAAATATCTCGAGAACGATTGCTCGCAGCGATTTTTGCCAATAAATAAATAAATAAATGCCTTTATTGTCAAAAATTTTTACAATTTGTAGACAAAGGTAAACTAAACAAACAAAGTAAACAAACAACGTAAACAAACAAACAAACAAAAGAGAATCCCCAGATACTAATTTTCGTCCAACTACCGAATTTAGTTAAGAAATTATTAGGAAAAAAATGAAATAAAAATGAAATCTCCGAAACGAAGTATTTTAGTACATAAGTTTATAGAAATTTTTTACTTATTTTTCTGTGCAGGATATGCTGCCGAAGTTTCCGGAATACAGTTTGGACCACCCTGTATAGTATAGGACCTTTTGTTTATTAAATAGTATTATATACAGAAAGAAATACAAAATAATATACCCATTCCACATTCCTATACCGGGTGCGTCTCAAAAGCTCACCCTTATAATTTTTTTTCAGATAAAACAATGAGATTTGGTATGTTAGCATACGACATAAATCTGGATTGATTGATATATTCAATTTTTTTCGGTCACTTCCGTTTTCACCGGAAATAACTACAACTTTTGATTTTTAAATAGCACCCTCGGTATTTTTTTACTTTATTCAATAGAAAATGACATTCTGAATAGAATGACATATCATATGTCAACTTTTGACATTTTCGCATATGGTTTATTTGACATTGTAACCTGCGGTTTATAACGAAAATTTGACTCGAAATACCAAGTGTGTGGTATCAAATTATTCGTAAAAAAATGCTCTTTTCAAATATGCCAATGAGCCACCCTCGTTCCATTTGAAAAAATTGAGATATTATTAAAAATACGATTTGGGCATCTTTTAACCGGCCAGGACAAGACGCTAAGAACATTAGACGATCAATTTTTTTTCCAAGGCTCCTTGATTAAGAATTAGGATTTTTAACACAGCCTTTGTTTTAGCACTCTAAATTGAAATTTAAAATGCAATTTGTTTTTGAGCGAATATGTTAAAAGTTGACATATGGTATGTCATTCGATTCAGAATGTTTTTATATTAATTTTCTATAGAATAAAGTAAAAAAATACCGAGGGTGTCATTTAAAAATCAAAAGTTGTTGCCATTTCCGGTGACACCGGAAGTGACCGAAAACAATTGAATACGTCAATCAATCCCAATTTATGTCATGTAACTAACATACCAAATCTCGTTTTTTTATCTGAAAAAATTAAAAAGTTATAGGGGTGAGCCACTTTTGAGACGCACCCGGTTAATCACACCAAATTCTATTTAACGATATAAAATTCTTATTAGAAGTTGGAACAATAATTGTTCCAAAAATAAATAAAATAAAAATAAATTAATTGTTGTTTTAATAAACTATTTTTAGACACTATCAAATACCTATAAAACTTACCATGTTTTCTAAATTGTTTAATAAAAAGTAAAATTATAATAAAGAGCGTATATAAAATAAAATGGCACAAGTTCTGGCTCTTCGAGTAGCTGACTATTTGCTTTCACAATATGCAAGAGCTTTCAGTTACGACAAAGACTTTGTTGGAAATAAGGAAATAAAATTTAATTACGCGTTAAAATATCGTCGTCTTAGCTGGTAACGTTACTGCCGCTAGCGTTATCATTATTATCAAGCTTACCTAGAATTTTGTTTTCCTGAGAACTTTTTTAACTTACGTGGCTCAACTATGTAGATATCACGCCGCGAGATGACAATAATATTCAAAAAGTCTTTGTTTTAGAATTGCATTAATGTATATTACGACTTATATACAGGGTGGCCCATCGAAAACGTTCCACAAGGCATAACGGCCAGGGTAATTTTTTTTCAGAAAATTCAAAAACACGTCAATTTTGTTTGTGAGGGGGACAACTTTTGCCCCCAAAAAAGATTGCAAAATCTTCAACCCTCTAAGCGGGGGTGTCAACCCCCAATTTTTTTCAAATGGGAAGGGGGGTCAAGTGGTACCGCAATGAAAAGGGCTTTCTAGTCTCTATACTTTCCCGTTTTATTTTTGAAAACCGGTCGAGTCATTGAGAAAATATGAAGGATTGAAATTTGAAAAGTTTATTTTAAACATTTATCAGAGTAAATGATAAGGATAAATTGCTTCAACCAATTTGCTGTTTTTTCTAATTATTTCTAGACGTTTACGCATTTTTTCACTTGCCACAAGGTTGAACGATCAGGTGCGGTAGTTGCTAGATAGCTGTTCTGTGACTTGTGCGTTGAAGTTCTTCTTAATATCGTTAAACTTTTTAACAATTATGGTGTATTCGGTGGCGTAGAGGTACAGGCTCTCGTCTACCAATCCCAAGGTAATGGTTTCGAATCCTTCACCCGGCATTTCATCAGCCGGGTACAGTTTGGGTACCTAGTTTCAGTTTGGGTACCTAGGTCGACTCAGCCTTAATTGAATTAAATGAGTACTTGGGATTCACAATCCTGAGGTACAATAGGCGGCTGAAGCGTAGTGCTAGCCGCATTACCTTCCTTGTATACCGAACGGCTCTAGCATGGCAAGATGTACCTTGCTACTCCCAAGGCGTTAACCGCTATATATGGGAGCTATTGTTATATTATTATGGTGTACTCACTTGCATAGAAAGTGGAAATAATCGAACTTTATTTTAAAAATAATGAATGTATCGGGTTGCGCAGATATTCAATGAATGCCATCCTGACAAACACCTTTATGGCAAAATTGTTCGCTAGTTAGTAGCAAAATTTCGCGAAACTGGTTCCGTTATGAATAAAGAGAGGTAGAGGGAAAATATTGTAGTAAATGAAGCTATGGAGGTATTCGCATTGGGCCAAGTTGCCATGGATAGTACGCTGAGTAAAAGAAAATAGCCAATGAGACCGGCGTGATTCGTACAAGTGTCCAAAGGATATTAAAAAACCACTTCCACCAAAAAGTTCCACCCATACAAAATTCAGTTGGTGCAAGAAGTCAAAGAATTGATCGTCGCTTGCAATTTTGTGGAACTATGAGTGAACGAGTGGCGAATGATAATAATTTCCTATTTAATGTGTGTTTTTCGGATGAGTGTACTTTCTTTTTGAACGGTGTAGGGTAATCGGCTGAGGACAACTCCAGGGTTTTTCACGAGGTACACAAACAAAACCATCAGAAACTGAACGTGTGGGTTGGTATTTTTGGAAATTCTATTGTGGGTCAGTTTAACGATAATGAGAAGAACTTCAACGCACAAGTCACAGAAGCTATCTAGCAACTACCGCACCTAATCGTTCAACCTTGTGGCAAGTGAAAAAATGCGTAAACATCTAGAAATAATAAGAAAAAACAGCAAATTGGTCGAAGGAATTTATCCTTATCATTTACTCTGATAAATGTTTAAATAAACTTTTCAAATTTCAATCCTTCATATTTTCTTAATGACTCGATAGATTTTCAAAAACGAAGCGGGGAAATATAGAGAATAGAAAGCTATTTTCATTGCGGCGCCACTTGACCCCCCTTTCCATTTGAAAAAAGTTGGGGGATGACACCCCCGCTTAGAGGGTGGAAGATTTAGCAATCATTTTTGGAGTAAAAAATTGCCCCCCATACACACAAAATTGACGTGTTTTTGGATTTTTTGAAAAAATAAATACCCTGGCCGTTATGCCTTGCGGAACGTTTTCGATGGGCCACCCTGTTATATATTTTGTTGCTATTGTGCAAAGATAATGATAATGTTATTCTTTCTCTTGTTCTTTTGAGCTTTATGTTAAATATGTTCTTTTTTCTTTCAGGTAAGCCTCGATGTTTCTGCAACACTTAACTTGTAAGTATTATATTATTTTAATATCCCTGAACAGAAGTTCGATATTTACACAGTATTCGATTTTTCTATTTTACACATCTTTTAAAACCAGGTAATTGATACCAATATACCTCGCCTCAGCTGTACACTTATTACTTCTTCAACGTTCTAAGCTATCTACATAAGCTTAAAGCTTCCATATTTTCTCTAACCTTTTAGCGAGAACCGGCACAAAATAGAATTTTGAGTCGCTTTGGTGCCTCGCGGTTATTCTATTCGGCGCCATGATGGATACTTCCTTTATTGAAATGACGTCAGCTTCCGGTACGCGTTAGCGGCCCTAATCGTCTTTGACTTGCAAATGCGCGCCCATCTATAGTTGGTATGCATCCTGACATACGCTTGCCCTAGTACAAGATGGATGACTCTACCGTTCTGATAGAGCTAATATTAATTTTGCGTATTAAGTTACAAGCTGTTCGACCGGGTTGCTTCATATGAATAGACGTTGTGAGGAAAACAACTTAAGTAAGAAAGTATATACCGGGTGTTTTTCAAAGGGTCCCCAATACCTAAAAAATGATATTTTAAATTTCGATCTCGAGGGCCATAGCCATGTTAAAACCACGAATCAAGGAGCATAGAAAAAATTGTCAGAATTGTCAATTGTCAAATAGTCAAAAAATTTGACAGTCTAATATTTTCCATGACGTTTCCTAGTGGGTTAAAATATTGATTGGTTCAGTGCTAATAACTGCAGCAAATTCAAGAAAATATAAAAGAATTTATAAAAGTTACAAAAAATATTTTTTAAAAGTTTTAACATCCCATATCTTTACAACTATGCGATTCCTGATTCATGTTTATAGGAGCTATTTTTTGAATACACTGTATATCTTTTAAAATTAGGCGTAAAGAAAAAAGGCAGCTCCACTTTTTTGGAAAATGAGATTTTTAATGATTTACCCTTTAAAAAAATTGGCCGATCGTGTTCTGCAACAATCAGTTCTTTCAATATAACAGTACAGGGTGTCCCATTTTAGTTGAAATCATACGGTATCTCCGTTATTCGTGAAGATAGAAGGGTGCGGCTTGCACAAATCTGTGCCACTTTTTTGTCAAACAAAAGATGTCGTAAACAAAATTTTACAGCGTCTTTTTGAAAATTTTGCAATTTGGGACACGCCCTCTATCTCTGTTACTGTTAAAAGTATTGAGAAGATGAAAACTGTTTATTGTAGAACTTTTTACGTAGAATACAGTGGCGTAGTATGTTATTTTACAAAAAGAATATTTTTAAAGATATGAATTAAAGTTATGTTTTCTTAAATGGAACACCCTGTATATTTATAAATTATATGATATGGCTTGCCATAAACTTCTCAAAAATATATATCACTCTATATTTATTTTCAATATTTACTGCAATATTTTAAAAAATATATTAAAAGATCATATTTACTAGTAGACCATGATTAATAAAAGAAACTAAAGAATTATTAAAAGTATACTGCTATCTGTCTCTTGTTTTATTTTGAGAACCACTAATAAATTCCTTATATATTAGGGAAACTTAACTTTTTACCGCTATTTGTAAATGTTGGAAGCTATCGTATCGGAACTTTTAAATATTCCTTTAGCTAATTTACCTGAAATATACTTTCAGCAAGATGGAACTTAACTTACAACGAAAATATTAGAATTTTGTTAAATTATTATTTCTCAAATCAATGAACCAATGCAACGGACCCATATGATGGCCTCCCTGAATCCTAGATTTGTCCTTTCGCGATTTCTGGTTTTGGGAATTTTTGAAATATGAAATATATCGTGGCAACTAACACAATGTCGAACACCTGGAAAATTCTTTAATAGTGCAAGCTAATAATGCAAACTTTTAGATATTTGCAAACCCATCTCGTTATAATAAATTCCGTTAAAAAAAAGAAAAATATATTCAGAGATTGAGTGGTAATAGTTCAAAAGTAAAATATATCAATTCCAAACAAAATTTTAATAAGTGTATGACTATTTTAGTAAATACCACTTTGATTTTTTTTGTTATTTATCACGGCCTAATAATAAGAAAATGATATATTTTAAATATTGCCGTAAATAGTGAAAATAAATATAGAGTGATATATATTTTTGAGAAGCTCATAGCAAGGCGGATCATATGATTTATAAATATACAGGGTCTTCCATTTGAAAAACCATAAGTTTAGTTCATACTTTCAAAAATACTTTTTTCGTAAAAAAATCTACTACGCCGGTGTATTCTACGTAAAAAGTTCTACAAGAATCAGTTTTCACCTTCTCGATATCATCCATAATAACGGAGATACGAGGCCTGTCCCAAATTGCAAAATTTTCGAAAAGACCCTGTAGCTGAGAAACGAAGAGGGCTATGAAAATTTTGTTTACAACATCTTCCGTTTGACAAAAAAGTGGCACAGTTTATGCAAACCGCATCATCCAATCTTTACTAATAACGGAGAGACCGTATGGTTTCAACTAAAATGGGAAACCCTGTACATAAATGGCGACGTTAGTTGGAGCTGCCTTGCTCTGCGTTTGCAGCAAGAACCGAGCAGCTCTTTTTTGATTTCCCACAAATTTATTAAAATGGATCTGCCTGGTTATTGCTGCCACCCCTTCAATTGCATTTTTGGTATTTATTTTATTAGCATTAAAGGATTTCATTAGCAATCAACAAACGAGAGACTAACTTAAAGTGTATATTTTATTTAAAATTTATTTAAGATACTTCTACGTTAAAAATTTAAAAAAAAAACTTACACCTAATTTTTTTTAATAATTTTTATGTCTTGTATTATAAATACTCGTTATGTTAAAACGGAAATATATGCACTTCATTCTCATGAATGCAATTTGCATCTAATAAAGGTATAAAATAAAAGATCTAGGTAGATTTATATAGTCATGCAAATAACAAAAATGAAATCGTTTATTTCAGGTAGTCACTTGGTGTTATGTCAAGTAAAAAAAACTCATATTCTTATCAGGAAAACGACAAAACGACATGCAATTTTGTTATCTAGAAATGAAAGTGTATAAATCTCTATTTTAAATTTTTATAAAACACTGTAAATAAATTGTTTTTATGTAAATTAAAAGCTATTATTTAAGTCATGATACTTGTGACGTGTATAATTTATTTTTACATATTTAATTTTAGAAATAAGTAAACGTGTGCGCTTTTTTCTATTAGATATATAAACACATAAGTTGAAAGTTTTCTACAAAAGTGAGATATTAACAAAAATTGATAATTGACTTATGCAACATTTTATAATACTATAATTACCCACACAACTGCACGAATCTCATTTTCTTTTGGCTTTGTTTGGGACTATCTTGGAACTCCAATTTTTAGTATGCCTCAGTATGCTTTAAATAATGCCCAATAAGGCGCGAGTCTCACTATAGCATATCGTCACCGTCACGTCGGCGCCGTAAAGTACATAATGATAATTTCTGATTTCTGCCGTAGAGTGCGCTGCGGTCCGAATTTGTTGAAATCAACTGAAATGCACCAAGCCTATAATGATGTTTAACAAATTTCAAGATTTTAGAACACATTTATTCACAAAAATGTCTCAATTTAGAAATTTTAAGTAATGGAAAAACCGATTCATTTCAATAATCGAGTACTCAAGTATGAAGCGATTACAATAACCGAGTAACCACTCGAGCGATATCACTCGTATTTAAAAATATGGTTTTCACCCGTCGCGTCGCATGTTGTAAGTACTCGTCGGCAAGCGCCAAGCAGTTAGTTGCAATGCGTGCGCAGGGCACATATTCTTTCGGTAATGAACATTGTAGCATTGCATTGTCGATGTAGGTCGTAAAATTTTGTCCCTCAGATACGCAACGGATAAATATACCGGGTGCGTCTCAAAAGTGGCTCACCCCTATAACTTTTTTATTTCTTCAGATGAAACAACGATATTTGGTATGTTAGTATATGACATAAATTAGGATTGATTGACATATTCAATTGTTTTCGGTCACTTCCGGTTTCACCGGAAATGACTACAACTTATGATTTTTAAATGGCACCCTCGGTATTTTTTTACTTTATTTGGTAGAAAATGACACTCTGAACAGAATGACATATCACATATCAACTTTTGACATTTTCGCATATGGTTTATTTGAAATTGTAACATGCGGTTCATAACGAAAATTTGACTCGAAGTACCAAGTGTGTGGTATCAAATTATTCGTAAAAAAAATATTTTTCGAAATATGCTAATGAGCCACCCTCGTTCCATTTGAAAAAAATTGAGATATGATCAAAAATACGATTTGGACATCTTTTAACCGGCCAGGACAAGACACTAAAAACATTAGACGATCAAATCTATTTTCCAAGGCTCCTTCATTAAAAATTAGTGTTTTTAACGCAAACATGACACTCTAGATTGAGATTTAAAATACAATTTATTTTTGAGCGAATATGTCAAAAGACATATAATACGTCATTAGAATGTCATTTTCAATCGAATAAAGTAAAAAAATACCGAGGGTGCGAGGGGTTGACAATAAAAATTGTAGTCATTTCCGGCGAAACAGGAAGTGACAGAAAACAATTGAACACGTCAATCAATCCTAATTTATGTCATATACTAACATACCAAATCTCATTTTTTTATCTAAAAAAATAAAAAAGTTATAGGGGGAGCCACTTTTGAGACGCACCCGGTATATACGGCGTCGTATAAATTTGCTACCTGCAATGTATGTAGAAAATTCGCTCGGCTTTTTATCGAGTATGTCACATTAAAATCGGATTTCAATTGATTTCATTCTAGGATCCCTTGCTTTCGTCGCTTGGTACTCGTCACTTGCATCGCTCGTTCATAATCGAGCGATGTCGGTTATTTCATTAATCGAGTACTCGAGCGAATTTTCGCTCGAGTTATCCCGTCACTAGAAATTTTGCATAATTGCTGAATGTCCACCAAAATGCATTGGGTCGGTACACAGTGCGTCGAGCCGCCGCGTCGGCGCACAATGGATCGAAGTATAAGAAAATGGAGACATTGGCTGTTTTTGAAGAGTTCCAAATTTAAATATTTTTTTACATATTTGTGTTAAAGAGATATTCTAGTCTTTTAAAACATATACAATATGTCTATTTGTTATTTACTTATTGAGCATATGAGCACCATTTGAAGTAAATTGAAAAATCATTCAAATTAGTAGATAAAGAGTCTTACATTTGATTGTAATTTTAAAATGGATGTAAAAGATATTCGTTTGTTATATATAACGACTTATTAGAAGCGTTCTTGGGCTATGGTATTAGATTGTTAAATTAAAAAAAAGTCACACCAGAAGTGAAAAACTCATTTGTTTTTATTTATTTCATTAAGACTTAAAAATATAAAGTTTTCTTGAATTACAAAAAAATGTAAGCGGATGTAAGTGGAGATATTACATGCAATGTAAAGAGCCACCTTTACTAGCACATATCATAAAAAAATTGGCTGCCCCAAAGTGCCACTGCAAAAAATATAATGCTTTTAATGTCAAAATTCTTGAATGTATGCACAGTGCACCATCAAACAATCTTTGACATAGCTAAGTATATTCGTCGAAGAATATTTGAGTGGGACTAAATTACACTAAAATACATAAGGCATATGGTTGAAAGGCCCAAAAATGTTTTCGTTAATACCATTAATTTTTATGTAGTTAAGATAAACGAGAGACACCGAACATGAATGAGTCGAAGTTTTGTCTTTTTATCAATATAGAAATGATATAATATTTATACATTTGTAATACAGTGCGCTAAGCTTAGCAATTTCGTCACTAAGATATCAAGTTTGCCATGGAATAACAATCAAGCACATTGTGAAAAGCAGTTTCTCTTTTGATATAATGTCTTTGTTTTCTTTTTTATTTAGAGATTAGTTCTTTTGTGAGTCACCCTGTATATTTTGTTAACTATTTGGTACAAAAGGCCATATTAATTTAGATTTAACAGAGAAAATAATTTCTCATTTGTTATAATGTTTTGTTTTCTTTTTTGTTTATAGATGAGCTCTTTTTGTAAGACACCCTGTATATTTTTTAAATATCTGGTACAAAAGGCCATATTATATTAGATTTAACAGAGAAAGCAATTTCTCTTTTGTTATAATATTATTTATTTCTTTTTTGTTTAGATATTAGTTCTTTTTTTGAGACACCCTGTATATTTTGTAAACTATATGGTACAAAATGCCATATTAATTTAGATTTTTGTAGTATTTATTGAAGTCGTACATAAAAAGCAATAAAATAAAAGTATTAATTTCGAAATAAGCCAATGTCCATATTTTCTTATGATTCGATCCATTGTGCGGCGCCGTCTCGGCTTAAAACGTGATATGAATGGGAGATGGACGTTGCGACGACGCCGACGTTATAGGCGCCTTAATAGTTTCCTTTATTCAAACTACATGCACTGACCTATCAATCACACTTTGTTATAATATAATTAAACGCGTATTAAAATATCGTTGATACATGTCCAGTGAAAACGGCAAATTTAATTAGAAAATAATAATTAAATAGCCAGGATAATATTCTTGATTTAATGACGTTGTAATTATCAATTAATCGAGGTAGTGTTACCGTAACTCGAAATAATTTTGTGTTTTGCCATTCCAATTAGCGAAATTCGAGCGCTAAGGTCGAAATAATTACAAGTACCGTTTTACACAGTTTCAAGTTTAAATTATTTACTTGTTTTTGGATAATGGTTTGGCGTATTACTAAAAGGTAAACGTTAAATCGATCGGTTCCGGAATCAATCTGCTTGTTATGCGAATTTAATTTTAGGTCGATGCGCCGAATTTATCTTCTATATTAACGATTGAATCCATTATTTACAGGATTTCCTACATATTTAGATAGTTTTTTTAGTAATTTTTAATGAAGATTAACAACAGTTTTTATAATGACTTAACTACACTTTTTTTTCGTGAAATTTATGGTATTTTTTTAATTTTTAGCCCAATTTTTATGATTTTTTGGCAAAGTATATATAAATATATAAATTTTAAATCTTAACCTCTGAGTTAAAGTAAATTAGTGTTTTTAACACATACATACATACTGCCATTACTCGCTGACGAGTATTCGACACGCATCAGAAGATGGTCACGCAAGGCGTTTTCTTTCATGAGCGTTTCTGTGACTGAAAAGTCCGATACGTGATGTTATCTGCCTACCGCACTCCGGACATTCAAAAATCTCAGTGCTTTGTTGCCTTTTTACTTTTTGGTTGTCCCTGTTAACTGAGTTTACAATTCTTCTCCATTGAGTTCTATTGTGAGCTGCTTCTTCCCACTCCTTCTGCATGTTAATTCCCTTTAAGATTTCTTCGTGGAAAATGTCCTTGTACCTTTTCAGTTGTCCACCCGGACTCGTCTTACCGTCTTCAAGCTCACCGTAAAGCAGAGATTTTTGTATGCGGTTTTTTTGCATGTATTTGCATCCCTTTTAGTGCCGTAACCATGGAGTAAAGCCGTAACTATGGTAATATCAGAGATTAAGAAATTATACCGTGGAAAAATTTGCGGTTTTCAACATCTTTTTTGGCAAAAAAACTCATAGACGTGTTCCTGGGGTCGAAATATACCAACCCTGAAAATATTTGCACTTATTTAAGACTCACCCTGTATATTTCGAATAGAATTAATGGATACAAATACAACAAAACGCCCCTACAGCCCTACACAAACATGAATATAACACTAACCACGAGTTCGACTTTAAAAATTTCAAAATATTAGATCAAGAAAGGCATCAATAAATTAAACATCAAGGAAATAATTCATATAGCGACAAATAAAAAGCAGTAAACGACAGACAGGATATTCAAAACCTGAGTGAAATATACGTAAACTTTATAAACTAACGCAACATTTATAAACCCAGTAGGTTTTCAACCGACCATCATATCGCAACACAAAAAGAAACGCATACAGACAAAAAATAAAATATAACACACCAAAAAACCACAATATCACGATTAATATATCAACGGCCGAAACAACATCTGAGGTCGTGCTCTGCTACAATTTATAATATTAATTTTTAATTTCAAGATTTCTGATATTTATATTGTTAATTTTTAGTATATTGTTTTGTAACTTTTTTAATTGACTTCATGTTTTATGTATTAAGAATATTTGACTCTATATACATATGTTCGTTGTAATCGTAGTGTAAAGTTTTTTAAAATGTTTTAGATGCCTTGAGGAAGATTTACATGAAAAATCGAAACGTCGGCAAATAAACTGTTTAAAAACACCCAGAAATCATTTAATTTTTAATAGAGAAACGTATACCCAAGATAATCACAATTGAAAATATTCATAATTTGTCTAGATCCGATACGCAACAAGTAATACTCTTTTTAACGTCTTTAATTACCTCTAATTTGCATACGGAAGTGGCTATAAAGTCAATTAATATGCAAAATCCGACACAACCCTTGGAGAAATATGCAGGAAATAATAACGGGAGAAAAAAGAATTATCATATCGAAGAAAATGTAATCCACGTCGCGTCGGCCGCCAGGTTGAAGAACCTCGAAGCGTATTTTCAATAAATAACGGTATAATAGAGCGCGGCCCTCGGCAAAATTGCCTCTTTATAATCCGAGAAGCCGTAAATTTGAATTTTAAATATGGAACGCTTTTCCGAGGAAGCACATTATGTTACTGTGTTAGGTTGGAAGGGGGCGCGCGACTCTTAAACGTTTTTTCGTTGCACAAAAACTAAACATCTCTAAATTAAATCAAATAAAATAGTTTAATTTACGCTATCAGATATAAATATGTTTAATCCTCTGTATCTGGTGCGTAAACTTATCTACTAGAGGGTGCTGATTTGAATAATTCGACAAATTTTCACTTATTTTTTACTACCCGAAACATCGTTACATCACACATACCTCGAACCTGAGTGTTTTATAGTCTCAATAACTGCACTAGCAAGAAAATAAAATACATTTTAGGATTTCAATATTATTTTAATGGGGGTATCCGGGACGGCGGGGTGGCGCCGGCGGCATGAAATGTACCAAGAAAACCAACTAAAATGCACCAAACCTATAGGCTTGGTGCATTTCTGTTGATTTAAACAAATTCCGACCGCAGCGCACTCTACGGCAAAAATCAGAAATTATCAATAAATAGTTCACGCCACCGGCACCGTCATGTCGATCGCATTAAAATAATATTAAAAACGGGGTTTTGTCGTAATATTTAAGTATTTTAGTTTTTTGCTAGTGCAGTTATTGACACTATAAAACACTCAGGTATGGTTTGTGTGATGTAACGATGTTTCGGGTAGTAACAAATAAATGAAAAAGAATTCGAACTAGGCGTCTTGTTGTGTTGTGACAATTTCAAATGTTAATAAAATTGGCCAAAAAAATGTTAACGCGTAAAGGAGAGCATAATTAGGGCGCTATTGGGTACAATAACATTCAATAACTGAACTTTCCCGGATATTCAACTCTCCCGAAACAAAATTTTATAGCTTCATAATTTCTTACACCGATTTGATCAATAATCAACAGCAAAAATGGAATTAAGCAGTTCGACGAAACAAGTGAGTAAATAAAGTGCTCGTTATATAATCAAAAAATTAAATTATATTATAAGAGAATGAAATATAATTTGCAATTATATTCCGGCCTCGTCTCATAAATAATAGTCTGTAGTACCTTCGGATTAGTCCGAACCGATCACTATTTTAAAGCTGAAAAAGCAAAAACCCCCGCCGCTCGTCCTGCCGCGCCGTACTGCTCCATATTCAGTCTTCTTTTTAGTGCGGACCGATACGTTACGTTTTGATGTTTTTCGGAGTGCGGAAAACAGTGGAAATGCCGAATCCTTCCAGAAAAAGACATAGAGAGAGGAGTCGTAGTAAGTCTGCGACTCATAACGATATAACAATTAATATATAATGAGAGAGATTCTTGTTCACAAAAATAACTAAATAAAAATAAAGATAAAAATCGGTAACAAAAAATCAGTATACCTGGGGTGGTATAATGTTAATACGATATTTATCTACACAGTATTCCTCACAATAATTATCTAGGGTGATAATTATCACAACTTGACAGAATACTATGTTTCGCCTAGAGTAGACGATTGTACGGGTATTCTTTCTGCCTAGGGTGGCAGATACAAATTCTCTTTAAAAGAATAGACATTATACCTAGTGTGGTCTAATGTTAATACAATATACATCTATACAGTATCCTGTAACAATATTTATCTGGAGTGATAAATCTCACAACTTGACAGAATAATATTTTTTGCTTAGGGTAGCGAAATATTAGCTATTCTTATGTATAAAAATATATATAAAAAATCATTATACCTAGGGTGGTATAATGTTAATACAATATATATTTAATAATATTTATATCTATACAGTATCCTGTCACAATATTTATCTAGGGTCATAAATATCATAACTTTACATAATTATATGTTTTGTTTAGGGTAGCAAATAGCAAGGCTTATATATAAAAATATATATAAAAAATCATTATACCTAGGGTGGTATAATGTTAATACAATATATATTTAATAATATTTATATCTATACAGTATCCTGTCACAATATTTATCTAGGGTGATAAATATCACCTTCATAACTTAACAGAATAATATGTTTTGCTTAAGGTAGCAAAATATTAACAATTCTTATATATAAAAATATATATAAAAAATCATTATACCTAGGGTGGTATAATGTTAATACAAGATATATGATATATCCTGCCACAATATTTATCTAGGTTGATAAATATCATAACTTTACATAATTATACGTTTTGCTTAGGGTAGCAAATAGCAAGTCTTATATATATAAAAATATATTAAAATAAGGGATATTATAGAAAATAAACGTCGAAAATCAAAAACAAAAACAATAATAATCTCGACTAGCCGAAAAACATAGATGAATCAACAAGTATCTTCAAAAACATCACCTGACACGATCTATACAAAATATGCTTGCATAACAATAAAAAAAAGTAACAATATAAAGGTAGACACATACGAAACTATCCTAAAGGTACACACATACGTAATTTATATACATGAAATATTTTATTTTCGTTATCAAATATATATATAAAAAATCATTATACCTAGGGTGGTCTAATGTTTACAAGCTATATCTATACAGTATCCTGTCATAATATTTATCTAGGATGATAAATATCACAACTTCACAGAATAATATGTTTTGCTTAAGGTAGCAAAATATTAGTAATTCTTATATATAAAAAATTGTTATACCTAGAGTGGTCTAATGTTAATACAAGATATATCTATACAGTATCTTGTGAGAATATTAATATACAGTATCTTGTGAGAATATTTATCTTGTGAGAATATTTACTTATCACAACTTGACAGAATAATATGTTTTGCTTAAGGAGCAAATTATTAGCAATTCTTATATATAAAGGATGTATATATGTGTATGTGTATACATATATTCTTTCTTGTTTATAAAGATATATATATATATATATATATATATATATATATATATATATATATATATATATATATATATATATATGTGTATGTGTGTGTGTGTATGTGTGTGTGTGTATATATATATATATATATATATATATATATATATATATATATATATATATATATATATATATATATATATATATATATAAATATATATAAAAATCATTATACAAGGATTATACCTAGGGCGGTCTAATATTAATACAATATATATCTATACAGTATCCTGTAACGATATTTATCTAGGATTATAAATATCACAAATTTACATAATTATATGTTTTGCTTAGGGTAGCAAAATACTAGCAAGTTTTATATTAAAAAAAAAAAAAAAAAATCATTTTTTATTCAAAGTCATTTTCGGAACCTGTTCAGCAGGAAATAGCCACTTCGTGGTCTAAAGTATTAGGTTCTGGTTTGACAGGTGAAGTTAGAAAAGAGCTAACTCAAAAATATTTATCGCCTGAACGCTGCCAGGGGCTATATCCTCCTAAAATAAATCCCGAAATTAGGGCGGTCTTATCCGAGAATACTATAAGACGGTATGAGCGACTTATGCAGTAACAGACAAATAGGTGCTGCAATATCACCTATCGCCTTATTAATTACAAAGATAATTAAAAAAGGAGGAGGGGGAAATAATTGGCCACACATCGAAAGATTAAGTGACATTGGTAGACTTCTAGGTGAATTATATCTGAGAGGATATCATTCAGAGTCAGTGTCAAGAACATAGCTTCTCCTCATAAATTTAAATAAAGTTACTAAAGACTTTAAGATCCACTCCAGTCTCTATCTTCTATTTGGAAATGAAACCGTTTCTTGGACGAAGCTTAGAACTGATCAGTTTCTTTCCAATATCTTTATTATTCCAAGACCAGATGGAACGATTGATCCTTAACCTTAAGTGATTTAATGAATTGTTAAAAGGAAACAATAGAAAATTGAACAACATAAAACTGTTTTATGGCACCAGAAGATCTAAAAGAGGTCTACTTTACCTTGTTCCAATTAAAGACCCACACTAAAAATATATAAGGCTTTATATTAACAAATCGCTATGAGTTTGCGAGAACTGTTTGCCTTTTGGGGTTTTAAAAAGATGTTTAAAATTTATTACGGCTCTTCTTAGAAAAAGAGGTTTCTTATTAGTGGCCCTATTTAGATGATATCCTTCTTTTTGCAAATTTTCTGGA
Organism: Sitophilus oryzae; assembly: GCF_002938485.1. Taxonomy (NCBI): domain Eukaryota; kingdom Metazoa; phylum Arthropoda; class Insecta; order Coleoptera; family Curculionidae; genus Sitophilus; species Sitophilus oryzae. The sequence continues at coordinate 883,600 of NW_022146393.1, forward strand.
AGCTTGTAAGAATAATGTGAAAGAGACATTATTTTCGATTTATTTTTATAGTGTAATTTGAGAAAAGTAACCTCATACAAAATCAAATTTATAAATATTTAGGTTTTTTGTATAATTCACAAGCTATGATTATTTCTTTGATTAAGGAAAGGCGTTTAAAATAAAAATAGTACTATTAGGAAGATTTTCTTATATGACAAGTTGTAAAAGAGATTTTTCACGGTTCATTGGGTCGTTAATTTCAGCTGCTACAGCTATTAAGTAGGTATGCTTTTGACACACTAAGTTGTTCGAAAAGAAGCATTTTTTAGCCTTACAAAATTCTAGAGGTAATTATGAGGCAGATATGTATATATTGCCCTCTTTATCCATGGATTTCGCTTGGTGTTCAAGTAAAATTCAATATTCAAATATCACAGTATAACTGGCTGGGGACCTAATTTAACGGTCATTCTATTTTTGTTTTTTGTCGAAAGTAGAGAAAGTCTATCATAAAAATGAACCAGAACTTTTAGCTCTATGTTTTGGTCTAAGAAGTTTCATTAAACTGTTTAAATTGTAATGTCCTATGTTGTATTGATAATACAACGGCTGTGTGCATGATTAACATCATGGGTAGTGTTAAGTACTAGATTTAACTAACAAATTAGCAAGAAAAATGTGGAGCTGGTGGCAAGAACGAAATATTTATGTTCTTATATACTCATATATTGCCTCAAATGACAACATTTTTTGTTGACTGAGCATCTAGAAGAATACAAAGAAACCGAATGGAGTCTTGCAGTGCGGTGTTTGCTTTTAGAAAAATTACCGAGATAATTTGGTTTTTCACACATAGATCTTTTTGCAAGTCGTCTGAACAAAAAGTGTGTAAAATTTGTTTCTTCTGTGAGAGATCCGGAGATATAGATAAGATGGGCTTTAAGAGTTATACAAAAAAGTATTGGGGAAAAGGCAGAGAGAATCCTTGTAATACCCGTTTGGACTTGTCAATAATGGTTTTTTCTTCTTTTTAAGTCACTTTTAGTGTCAAAACCTCTAATTTTTGAACCAAATTCTATTGTCGATAAACTTTTTCCTGGTAGCAGGGAGCCGGGGTGCCGCTATTACAAGGAATTCCCGAACAATAAACATCTCTTCAATATCCAGTTCTACCTTCCAGCAGTACTCAATAAGGCTAAAGTTATGGTAACAATTTTGCATGCTAAATAAATTGGATCCTTTTGTACTTATGGTACCTAATGTCTTGGACCTATCCTAGTCAGCCTAAGAATGGGGTGTCGTATGGTAACCTTAACTTATATCTTCTGCGCTGGCACAAATGACAGGCATGTCTTCTGATTCTCGAATGAAAAGGTTCATTAAAGGTATATTTGGATTAAACCCTCCAAAACCAAGGCACAAAAAGACTTGGGACCTTAGTAATGTTCCGAATTATATAAGAATCTAATCTAATATCGACATATCTCTATAATCTTAACAAACAAACTTAAATAATCCTAACAGCAATAGCAACAGTTCATCGAATGCAAACTTTAAGTTTAATTAACAAAAAATACATGGTGGTTAAACCCAATGACAAATACAGGGGTACCGCAATGGGCCCAAGGCCTCCGAGTGAGGGATCAAACATGATCCCAAACCCGAGCAACCTAACCTAACCTATACCCAATGACAGGGCAGAGACCAGAATAATTTATTTATTTGTGATTATATAATAGACTTTAATTGACAATGCACAATTGGCTCACTGTATAACTAGTCTTGAATATTCTATTTACTTTTAATGTTTTGTAGGCAAAATTTAAGTGTCACTACAGAATGTATCTTCTTTGTTAGTTATCTGTTATTACCTTTTGTGTCACGAGTAATATGAGAAATCATTTTCAAATTTTATAAATATAAAATATGAGGTAATAAGTTGTTGCATGTATGTATTTAAACATCTACAGACTATTATTTATGAGACGAGGCCGGAATATAATCTTAAGATCAAACGAACTTACCTTAAGTGATGTTCGACCTTGATTATATGTAGGCCTCGTCGAAATAAATAAGTCCCTAACCCACCCTATAATTCATTTTTGAATTATTCCCGTTGCAACAACAGCTTTAAAACAGACTGAATATGGAGCAGTACGGCGCGGCAGGACGAGCGGCGGGGGTTTTTGCTTTTTCAGCTTTAAAATAGTGATCGGTTCGGACTAATCCGAAGGTACTACAGACTATTATTTATTTCGACGAGGCCTACATATAATCAAGATCGAACATCACTTAAGGTAAGTTCGTTTGATCTTAAGATATTAATATTATAAGTACTGTTTTAATCAACTAGTGACTAAATGTTTTATGAACATTTTCTAAAATTATATTTATGTACAGGGTGGGTCAAATTCGACGCTTTTAAATGGAAACACCCTTTTCTATAGGAGATAGACAAAAACTAATATCGATGTCTGGAGCTCAATTTTTGTCAAAAACCTAATGGTGAAAACCGCATATCGATGTCTGTTACCGTTTTGGAGTTACGGGGTGTTCTTCACAAAAATATGCATTTTTAACAAATCGCTGTAACTTTTTTGCTATGGAAAATTTTGTATTTTTATTAAAACATTTCCAAAGTACCTTTTTACGTAGAATTTAGTGGTTTAAGTATAATTTTTTTAAAATAATAATTTAAGAATTATCAACAGAAAATTTGATTTTTTATATGGAACACTCTGTATATTTTCAATTTATTGAAAAGAATTTAAAATTACCTTTCCAAAAATATAACACACTTGATATTTTGCTCGATTCCTCTTCGAGATATAGAGTATATAAAAATTCGCCCGCTTTAAATAAGTAGGCTTTGAACGGCATCGGCTGTACTGCAAAAAAAATTCTAGCTGTGAGCATCAATTAAAACGAAAATAATATTTGGTATGAGAGATGCAGAATTTTATAACAATTTAAAATATATTTAACCAACATCAACACATTTAAACTATCTTCTTCTTCTTCTAGTGCAGATCCATTAATGGATGTTTGCGATAACATTTTCCATTGCTTCTCTGTTCCGGGCGGTGTGTATTAACGACTGAACATCGAGTAGCCCTGTCCACTGTCTAATATTCCTCAGTCAAGACATTTTCTTCCTTCTGATACCCCTCCGGCCATCGATCTTGCCTTCTATCAACAAATGCAAGAATTGATATTTGGGGTTTCGCATTATGTGCCCCAGGTATGCGGTCTTTTTCTTTTTAATCAATTCAAATAATTCACGCTCTTTGTCAACTCATCTGAGAACTTCCTCATTTGTCAATCTAGCCGTCCAAGGTAAACTATATCTAATAACAATAAAAATAAATAGCAAACCAAGACATGAGATTTTGCTACAGGTGTTCGACATATCGACCGTCTTCTGTTATGGACAGACGGGGCAGTTTTTGAACATTTCTCGCGGAATTTATTAACTCAGTGGGGATGAAAGATACCCTCTCATAACTGCTAAGTATTTCTAATTCTTGTCTAGATTATACGGAAGAATAAGGAACCTTTATTCTTCCGCAAATATATCCATAGGATTAGGTCCATGGGCGCTAAGGCGGCCTCGACGGCCAACGGCTGGGATCATGGTTAGCTATTCAATTATTCTTAAAATTGGCTGCAAAAATTTGCTGATAACTTAAGCGTTCAGAGGCGGTGCGTCGTCTTGCTGAAAAAAATATGTTTTCGAGTTCCATTAAGGGCATATCATCAATAAGGGGTCCAAAGCCTACTAGTTAAAAGTGGCGAACTTTTAAAATTTCTGTATTTAAAAGGGGATTATAACAAAATGTCAAGTGTGCTATATTTTTGGAAAGGTAATTTTAAATTCTTTTCAGTTGATTAAAAATATAGAGGGTGTCCCAAATAAAAAATCAATTTTTCGGTTGATAACTCTTAAAATATTAGTTTAAAAAAAATATATACTTAAACCATTAAATTCTACGTAAAAAGGTGCTTTAGAAATATTTTCATAGAAATACAAAATTTTCCATAGCAAAAAAGATACAGCGATTTGTTAAAAATGCACATTTTTGAAAAACACCCCGTAACTCCGAATCGGTAACAGATATTGATGTGCGATTTTCACCATCATGTTTTTGATGAAAATTGAGCTCCAAACACCGATATTAGTTTTCGTCTATCTCCTATAGAAAAGGGTGTTCCCATTTAAAAGCGTCGAATTTGACCCACCCTTTACCTTTAAAAAATATCGTTATAGCCGAAATAGCTTCAATTATGCCCCACTAGCAAAGCCGGTGATAAAACTATGCTCGCTACCGTAATTGAACTCATCTAAAAAACTTTTTAACTGGAATAATAAGTTATAATGCAAGTTAGACCTTCTGAAGATATCAAAATATTTACCTTTTTATTTTTTTGTTTAGAATTTCCACAAATTATACTTTATAACACTATTAGAATAATTATATAATATTTTTGTCGTTTACTCGCCTTTTAAACCCGTGTATTTGTATGTGTTCGTTATTTACGATATTCTTGGGCGGTGGCAGCACCGGCGGAGAATGCGCCAAGCCTATACCTAATAGTAATCTACAGTGAATAAAATTAATTTAAGTATTTTTTTGTCGAAATTTAAAAATGTCAATTTATAACTTACAGATTGTGGATAACGTAGGAGGTGGCAACATTGCATTCTCCCCAAGCACTGTAAACAAATTTCCGGAAACAGATCAAGCGGCACTCAGAAGTATTTCAATATTTTCCGGAAAATATCAAGAAAAATATAAAATTTTCAACATTTTTTTTGCAAAAAACTTATTGTCGTGTTTCTAGGGTCGAACTATACTACCATTTAAAATATTTGCGCTTATTACTTCCTTCTTATTCTTTTTATCTCGAAATAAAGATTTTGGCACTTAGTACATTATTTACTTCCAGTCTTCATTTAATCATCTCTAACATTTTACTTTTATAAATAGGGGTCACTAAACGTTAACTCAATAGTCCCCGATTTCCTCTATCTAATAACGTAAAAGATTAATGGCAACATTTAAATTAAATTTTTATTACGTAAGGGTCAAGCCGGTAACATTCTCGTCAAAGTTTCATCAAAAATCGCCATATTCCTGCTCGGGATCGCTCATCCAAGAAATCTTTTATTGATATTTACGGTTTCGTTGCTCACGCCTCTCTACCCGTTTCAAACTGAGGGACAGGCCTCTTAATTGCTTTTCTCTACAAAAGTTTAGCGCGGTTATGCACTCAGTTTGAAATTTAGCAGCTAAAAATTTGAGCATAACACGATATTCGAGTGTAAATGCCAAAAATTAAACAGTTTTGAAAAGGAAGCTTTAGGGCTATCACATATTGTAAATTAAGCAAAATCGATTTATAAAAGGGTTTCAAAATAATTGTAATGTAGGATCAAGCAAAGCTTCTCAAAAATTCTCCCAAATCGCAACTAAATAAATCAATTGCAACTAAAATTATTCTTGTCAATAGAAAATTTTATGTGGAATCCACTGAACCGTTGTGATCCATAACGTAACGTCACTAATTTGAGAAAATCTGCAATATAAATTGATATTATCTCTCTTATAGCATTTTAGCAACAAAATATATTTAAATTACCTTAGAAAAATCTAATATTTTACATATTAGAAGCCCATTTCATTTTATTCTTTTCCATTGAAAACCAAATAAATATTTTATTAAACTGAACTTCCCACTTAACTTGACTGACTAAAGAAAAGAAAAACTGAGAATTTAGCGAGGAATTTTAATATTCCAGAGCAATCTCGTCTAACGAAGATTCCGGAGCAGATATTGAAAAATGAAAATAGTTGAAACATTTTGATATTTTTATAAAACTAGGTCATTTTACATCATACAATGATGTAATTATTTTTTTTATTGCGCACGAGATGACATAAGGTACGCAAATAACTTACTAGGAATTTTACCGCGAGCATATATATATTTATTATGTCACCCTTTCTTGAGTGTTATAACTTATCATACAGTCTCAGTCAGGGCTCTGACAAAAGCCAATATCTGAGACGGTTTTACAAAGGTTAATTCTCCATCTACGATATCAGTCGTACCGGTAATGACATGAATGGTCATCGTCTCAGCGCTTTCAGTGATGAGGTGCTCTGGTGTTTCCTCATTTTCCCCACAGAATCTGCATTCGCCGCTGTTTCTTATACTCTGTTTTTTTTTTCTCAGGTAAGATTTCGACATACGATGACAGAAGAAAAGCAGATGACGTCCCATGTCAATCTATTTATTTTATTAAAAAAAGTTTCTAGTACTTTTTAAGTTAACTATGGATGGGTTTCAATATAAATCGGTCATGCGTCGTCTCTTGTTGCTTTTAACCAGTTTTATTGGATTATTTCAAAAATGACAGATCATATTTAAATTTAGTTGGTTTGACGGAACGATGAATGACAAACGGACTAAGTTTTGCCAAATTATAGGTTATAATTTTGTGTCAATTTATGTCAAATATCTGCGTTTTGGAAGATGATGCATTTTGATTCGTGTTATTACGTGTATTTTGTGTCTTTTGAAGTCAAGTGGACGAAAAATCGAGGGAAAATAATTAACTGTAGACCCAGAGCACAGTTTATAGTTAATACTCGCTGCCCAGGCACAAAGTCTTATACACCAATAAAGTTACCATCAATAAAGTTTGTATATTATCTTGTCGTAGATAAGTGCATCTCGTATATGCGACAAGGATCGTACTAAACATATACTACTGGAGTAGCTGTAAAATATCGACATCACACGATAGGTAAATAATGAATTTTAGTACTGCAGAAAAATAATGTCAATGGGTACTGGTTTAAAAAAATTAAGATTAAAGTTAATTAATCAACCTTTAAGCTATAAAATTTGGTAAGTGTAATTAGTAATAAAATAGTTTGTTTTATTTATGTTGTTTTATTTATTCCTGTGGAATATTACAAATCTGTATTTGTACATAAGTTATATTGATAAATATAATAATAAATGCGGGAAGTTTCTTGAAGCTTGAAAGTAATAAATAGTTATTTTTTATATTTTTTTGGTAAGTGGTGTTTTGTTCTTGTTTTGTATTAACACATACCGTTTTTTAAATAAAATAACTCGATTTTATTTTTTCACTTTTATACAGTTTTTTTCCACAATATTTTGAAGTAATCACTTATCAGTCAAATTTTAAATATAGTATATTTAACAAAACTTTGGTTGCACATCATAATACGACCACCAGCAAACTCCATAAGACGACGCATGGTGTCACTAATGACGTGCAACCAAAGTTTTGTTAAATATACTATATATTAATTTCCTGCTATGCGTTCCAGTTGTACCAACTTATTTCTGTGTAAAATAAAATAAACTACTTTGAAATTATAATGACAGACACATCTACCACTGTCAAGGATCTTGTCGTTGAACAGACTATAGCTTCAATCTACGTATTCGTTGAGGAAATAGTGTCCTGTTAAAAGCACTGTAGCAAGGATTGTTCTTACTTAAATCAAGGAAAAACCTGATTTTTCTTTGTAGTAAGTCCTGAAAAATTTCTTTGAGTGTCTTTTCTGATAAACGGATGGAGTCTTCAAAGTTCTTGAGTTCTACTTCATAGTATAGTTCTACTTCATAGTATACGAAAACATGGTATGCCTATGCGCATGTAGGTATAGCTCCATCTCTCTCGCACGAATGACGTCGAATCAAAATTTGAAATCGCCAGATGTTAAAGCACAGCTTTTCAAAACAATTTTGAGTTAACTTCGAGATTTTGTTGCCTATAAGCGTTTTGAATAATTTATTTCATCATCTAATTAATCTAATAATATAATTTATTTACATCATTAATGTACATATAATAAATTTACAAGGGAACAGTTTGATCAACATCGCCCAAAACCCATTTTCATATTTCTGGAGAGTATCCTTCATATATTATATATGAGCATACCGTAGCTTGTTCTTTTAGCTCTTTCATTTTGCTCCACTAATATTTTAATTTTATCTCTAAACTGATCAAGTCCATTTAACCTAAAAAGTGTTTTTTTTTTATTAAAACTGTTTTAAATATACAAAGTTAAACTTACTCAGTATTATTAATTCTTGTGGGGGTTTTCACAGACAGACTAGTCTCTATTGCTTTGGTTAATTCAGCCATAATGGGTCTATTATTACCAGATGCTTGGTTTTCTTCGTTAGTTCAAGATTGCAAATAAGATTCTTCATATGAAGTTGAAGGTTGAGTCTCAAATGACTCCTTTAATATGTCCGTAACTTACTGTTTTATATTGCCTCTTTCAAGCAATTTAACCAGATCTTGCAGTAGTCTTAAGTTTATGAGATGAAGAAGCTGAAGACACTTATGAAGAAGAAGACACTTATCACTAAGATGAAGACACTTATAATACGAACACAGTGTCAAATTTTAAATTCCGGCCAGTTTTTGGATTGTATTGTAGCAAACTTTGTTTCATTGGAATTTCGAAGCTATCAACAAAATGTATGGAGCAGACACAAGCTAAAATAAATGAACCATATATTTATATATATGTCACAAACATATTGTGTTCTATTTTAAATTATTCACAATGATACTCGATAACTATTGTAAACAAAAAATTGAGTTGAATTAGGATATCCCTAAATATATTAGTTTGGTTATTATTCAAAGTAGATCTATAAATTAAGTGATTCAAAATGTAAGCTAATCATTTTTTAAATTTATCTTATCCTCTCGACAGCAAACAATTATCCACTGTTTAGCCAAATCTTCTTGGAAATCCGAAATATTTACTGTGGGTGCCTTTCATTTTCTTAAGCTTTTTAAGCTTTTAAAACAAATTAATACCTAGTCTAGCCACCTAAAATCAATCGTACTAAATACTAGAAACTGAATTACGGAAAATACTAACAAAACTCACTATATAAAAACTGACAAATTATCATAAAACCACGATAAAAACCAGACAAAAACCATTAGATCAAATGCAGCTGTCATGAATTTGTTTCGAATGCGACGTCATACGCAGAAATGAACCAATTTGAAACGAAAAATGAGCATACCATGGTTTATGTATCTTGCTTTAACTTAAGGGTTCCACTTATAGTGGATTGCCCAGAGACTTTTACCTCGGAATTCAATTACTGTGAATGTATTAATATGAAACCTTCTGTATTGTGTTTTATAGATAAAATACTAAAATGTTTACCCATTTTTTTTCGTTGCTTTTAATTTTTTATTTTAGTAATTTTAGTAAATTCCTAATTATTTCCTTCTCTTAATATTTTGATTTTTTTAATTCTTTTTCTAAGTAAATTTATTGACATAAATAAATCTATTGCATAAGCTATACCTATTCTGCTTATATTCTAATCATTGAAATTTTGATTGAAATCGAATTATACAGGGTGGCGCGTTATCTACAACGCGGTTTTTGCAAGAAGAACAAAAGTTTGTATTGAAGTGAAATTTTGTGAGCTTATGTAAGTCAATTTAAAGCATTTTCTAAAATTATGTAGAGTTCTACAGGGTGTCCCCAAAAAAAGTTACACATTAAAGTTATGTTTTTTGTAATGAAACACCCTATATATTAATTGATTTTTGGATTCTAGTAAAAAAATAAAGGCTTTTTCATTAGAAAAGTATATGACTAAAATGTATAGTTTTTAAATACATTCACCGGCACGAAAAATGGACATCTTAAAACTTTAATGTATTTTAAAGGATAAATATATTTTATTTTAATGGGCCGATTTTGATGATATTTTAAGCAGTATGTTGCCAAATTATTTGACTTTTTAGTGTCTTTTTCTAAATTCAAAATGAAACTCCCCATCTGTTAATTATACGAGGGAAAACACAGTGTTGATATTTTGGTGAAAGTTTGAAACACCCTGTGAAATATGTTAAAACAGCAAGAAATTTAAAAATCATTTTATCACCTAAATAATCCTTTCTCGATGGTTTGATTTTTGGTTCATCTTATTAGCTTTATTTTTGTTGGAAATATTCGGTTTTAAAGAAGGCACTAACATTTTCGTAATTCTTACATTAAGACCATGCCTTTGCTTTTGGGCCTAGTCAACACATCTAATAAGTTCTGGTTTCGAAGCAAGCCATCATGACATAAGATTTGCTTCATTTAATCTTCTTCTTATAGTCCGTTACTTAATATGTACGTTCCTTAGGTGCAATTCATTATCAATTTGAAAAGCTGGCAAACGGCGGTTTCTTAGCGATAAACTTGCAATAAGTCGATCGTCTCGATTAGAAGTTCTCATACGTAGGTTCCTGCACGTCTAGATTGACGTTCTCATGGACGTGGTCATAATTCAAAGACCATTTAGTATAATCTATGGTATTAAGGTATTTTTGGAACCGGAATTTTATAGCAAATTCACTGAACTCGAATAAATAAATGATATATATTTGACTCACCCTGTATATCTAAAAAAATATTTTTGAAATGTGAACTACCATTAAACATATATTTTGTAAAAGGTTTGGAGTGAAAATTTCAAATAGGAGTCCTGAGACAGAGCTTTTCCGGAATACGGAGCCATCTTGTATGTATGCATTTGTATATGTGTGTTTATTTAAATACTAAAGTGAAAGCAACGAATTTAAATGGGTAAACTTTGTAATACATCTTATTAACAATACAATGCAAAACGTTTTATAAAAATTCGTTCACAGTAAATGAATTCCGAGGTTTGTATCCCATAAGGGCTTAAAGCACTCCACTATTAGGAAGCAGAACGGTTCTGGTCACGTTAGTGGAGCATTCGCTCTTTTTCTAGCGAGATCGCATGCTTTTTTATTACCTTCTATCCCTTGGCGGGCTGAAGTGGACTTTTTTTTGTCCAATTTGGTCAGCTTTTCTAGATACTCTTGACTAACTTAAAATTGATAGTTACTGAGTTGATCGCTCTTAAGGCTGCTCGATTATCGGAAGAAAATAATTGTAGAAAAACAGTTTGTAAAATATTGAACTAAATATTAACCTCTTCTCTCCCTTACAATCTACAATCCACAATCAGTACATTTTGTTAAAAATAATCTTTTATGGCATTCTAGAAAAATACCAATTAAATTACAGACATAATAAACTAACCATATTACTTTACGAACAACGAACTTTTTGATTTATTTTCTATATTTAATAAAACTTGTTTTCTATAGAAACCACCTTTTGTGTTTAAAAATATTTTGGTTTTCCAATTCCAAATGTTAATTAAAAATATAACAATAATTAATTATTTACGGTTTCAGAGTTCAGAACGCTGACAAAAAAGTTAGAGTTACAGAAATTTTAATGAAGGAAAATAAAAAGTTTTATATTTGATATTTTTTGAAAAGTTTATATTTCGGACAAAGGGACTATTGTTAGAACAGATTTATTATATTTTAGCTAGAAAGCACTGTCTCTTTTTATAATTTTGATTTGCCTTGCTTTACCGAGTTCCAAATATACACAACCAAACTTATATGGAATCATCTATTATTTTTCATAATTTTTGAGATGAATGAAAATTTTCTGTTTATGAATAAAACTCAGTCCTTACCAATGACTTTTAATGAAAAATAATCCATATAGCAATTAAAAAAAATAATCAGTTCCCAAAATAAACAAAATGGCATTTTTTGGTTTCTGAAACGAAATTAAGATTTAAATTTTTAATGGCCAAAAAGCATAAACAAAAAGAAAATTGATAATTTTAATATTCCTTGTTGCCACCTCTAGCCCTTATGCAAGCTTCTGTCCGCGCTGGCATGCTTCTTATTAAATTATCCACGTTATCTTGGGGTATGATTTCCCATTCTGCTAATGCTGCATCAATAAGCTGTGCGAGATTTCCTGGATTGTTTCGACGAGCTCTAACCCTTCTTTTAAGCTAGTCCCACAAGTGTTCGATAGGGTTTAGATTTGGTAAATAGACAGGCCAGTCCAAAACTATGACACCTTCCGTTTCAAGACATTCTCTAGTCACTCTGCTGGTATGGGGAGGTACACTATCGTGCATGAAGTTAAAATTATCCTCAATTGCAGCTCTCCAAAGACTAACGATTGCATTCTTTCTAGCACCAAATTCACATATCTCTGACCCGTTAAAATTTGTTGAAGTGGTAACAATGGACTTTTTGCTTCTAGCATAATACCTTCCCAGAACATTACAGTGCCTCCTTTATATCTTGGTACAGATTTGGCAGCCTGGAGTCTCGCACGTCTTCTTGGAGCTCTAAAAACTCGAATTCGATTGTTATCTTATCTTAGGCCAATTCTGGTCTCATCCGAAAAAAGAACATTTTGCCAATTCTCAGTTGTCCAGTTTTGATGTTGAAGGTATCAATTTAGCCGGTCAATTTTATTTTGCCGAGATAACTGTGGGATCCGTAACTCTCTCCTACTGTAAAACCCTCGTGCACGAAGCCTTTTTCTTATGGTTTCAACTGAAACGTTCACACTTGTAGCTGCCAGAAGTTGTCTTTGTAGCTCTGGATGAGTAACATTGGGATTTATTCTAGCAATTTAGCACACAAGGCGGTCTTGTTATTCAATTGTGACTCTTTGACGACTTTGTGCCTATCTTTGTGTGTTCCTAATTCCAAGTTGCATATGTTTTCGATACAACACCCTGGTTAACGCTTGCTATCTCTGCTATGTCTCTCTGGAACATTCCTCGTTCGGTTAGAGCAATTATTCTTCCCTTCTGTACATCTCTTAATCCAACATAAGGCATTTTTTATTTTTTTGTGGATTGAATGAAAATTACCGGATAATCGTGATTTTATTACTCAACACAAAGTTCAAAAGAAAATAAATCGCAGCAGTCGTTTATTCTTTATTATCATGTTTATTTACAACAAAAAGCTTTATCTTAAAGTTGTATACCAATTTTTATCCTTGCAAGAAATTTAGTCATAAATATAGAGTTATTCCATATAAGTTTGGTTGTGCGTATATACAAACATAATATGTATCCCTCACAGTAAAATGTTGGCTTTTGATAATGTTTTCAACAGATGCATATTAAGCCGCGTACACACTTAGCGAACGCATACGTTCGACCAAATCCGCACACATGCGGTGATTTTGTTTGAAGTACTTTTTCGCTGTTTGCTGTTACGTACACACTTAGTAAACGCATCATACGTCTGTTTGCGTGCGGTAGTATTCCTTTTTCACGCGAACGTATGCGTTCGTTGCTACGTACACATTTCCCGAACTCGTTCGTTCTAAGCCATGCGGCCGTATGCGTTCGCTAAGTGTGTACGCTAAGCCATGCGGTGATTTTGTTTGAAGTACTTTTTCGCTGTTTGCTGTTACGTACACACTTAGTAAACGCATCATACGTCTGTTTGCGTGCGGTAGTATTCCTTTTTCACGCGAACGTATGCGTTCGTTGCTACGTACACATTTCCCGAACTCGTTCGTTCTAAGCCATGCGGCCGTATGCGTTCGCTAAGTGTGTACGCGGCTTTATATGTATTTTTTTAAATCAATGATTAATAATACTATACAGAGATTTTTTAAATGTGTTTATTTATATATGTACATAGTATAGCGTAAGTGAAAATATAAAATATTTGATCACAATTTATTGACTTATGATGTACTTTATATAAAAAACTAAAATTAAATTTATAATATAGCTGACCCACACAACTAAGAGTTTTTTGTCTTCTAGCTCTTTTCTATCTTATTGTACCAAAAACTGCCTGGTTGATTGATATGGAATGATTGAGGCCAATCGATTTGATAGATGTTAATTGTTCTTTATATGTTTGTTTGCATTTCCATTCAAGCATTTTCTATACATATAATTCGAAATATTTCCAGCTTTGAATACTCTATTTTTCCACTTATTTTCTATGAAATTTTATTCTGTAATTATACCGGGTGGCGCATCGTCGCTGGAAACAAAGGAAATCCTATGCAAATTTTGAACTGTCCAAATATTGCTTCCCCTATTGATTTTAAAGCAAAGTCGTAAATATCTTTCTAAAGGTCTACGTTTGATAAACACACATGCCAAATTTGAACAATTCTGGACAAGCAGATTTTGAGTAATTTGAGAAAAACTGCAACTATTTTTAAATCAAAACTAAACAAGTAACAATCAAACACCGGTCAAAAACCGACATAACTTAAGTTGTCAGCGTCATTTTCAAACGTAACTTAATTTTAATAAAATGTTAATATTCAGTACTAGTAATAATTTATTGTTATACATACAAAGAAAAAGTGAGCGTGATAAAATGGTACTACGCGGGAAGTAGCTTAGAAGGTGTATTTGACATGTTTCGATTAATTTCCCCTGAATAATAAAATTAAATTACTTACGACAATGACAAAATCATAATTTACAAACCTAAGGTGTGTCGGTTGTTGACTGGTGTTTAATTGTTACCTATTCTGTTTCGATATAAAAATAGATGCAATCTTTCCAGTGGCGGCTCGTCAGCGGAAGCAAGGGAAGCATTGCTTCCTCTAAAATAATTCAGATAAAAGTAATACAATTATTTTTGATAAAAATAAAATATAAAATATACCAATTTTACTTTTTACCCTTCCATCACTTCATTTTTGGGGAATATGAGTTATCATATCACTTTAACCTAAACGTACTTAGCCAAAACTGAACAAGCCGATTTAGTTTTCATAAGTTTCTAGCCGAACGCGTGCCGAACGAGACGCCACGCGCCACGATCAAACGGCAGCAAATTTTACAATGACACAATTTGATTCCGTTCGACAATAAATAAAGCCCAAAGATAGGCAACCAAGCATGTCTCACCTGTGTAATTTGCCTGAAATTTTGTCTAGTGTATTACGGGCTGGAAGCATCGGCAAAACTTGGTTCCTATGTGCTTTTTCGGACGTAACAAAACCCAACCTTTGTCTTTCGCATAGTCTTTCGTGTTTTTACTGTTTTTCGGTATAGTAATAGCGAAGTTTTTAAAGAGTCATACAAATTATTTTGTTTAATAGTGACTATTCCCTCCACCAGCGTTTCCGTTGAATGAAGTTTTTCATGTTTAAATAGAATTAAAACCTATTTGCTACATACAATCACTGAAGAAAGACTTAATAACTTGGCCACAATTTCAATTGAAAAAGAACTTTTAAAAGACTTACTCAAATTAATTAAATCCTTCTATGAAGATATAATCGACCGGCTTGCAAGTTTAAAATCCCGAAGAATCGACCTGTTATATAAGAAATAGAAAGTTTGTTTTGGTAAGTACATTTTTTAAATTACAAAATACCTTTGTATTCTGGATTATTTTATTACTGTAGGCAGCAGAAAATATTGCATCACACAAGAACAAAAAATAGGATTAGACGCGTGATTAGTATACATTTTTTGTTACACCAGATCCGAATCATTTCTTTTTTAAAATCATTCAAATTTTGTGCTGTTTGATCCCCATTAAAATGTTTGAAAAGTTTTTTTGTCCTCTTAGATGCATATTACTTTTTAGGATTTTTTTAACGAAAGTGACGGGGGGGGGGCATTTTTTTTCTATTATTGCTTCCCTACTTTTTTTTGCCACGAGCCGCCACTGAATCTTTCTTAAATTACTCAAAATTGATTTGACAAAAATTGTTAAAATTTAGCATGTGTATATACATAAACCTTTAAAAAATTATTTACGATTTTGCTGAAAAGCCAATATTTGAACAGTTCAAAATTTGAATGAGATTTCCTATGTTTCCAACGACGATTACCACCCGGTATACTACTAAATAAGCTATAAAAGTATGTGACGTGAGCTGTCAATTGAAGAAGACGGCGGAGTTCCAAACCATATTTATTTAAATATTCATTTTCTGTATATATTTTCCTTACTTTTTTTAATACCGGTATAGTGTCTTATTCTTTCACCTTCTCGTAATTCTCTAACGCGTCACGGTTGTTATTTTCTAATATTGTCTTTTTTCCCGCTTTGGAAAACTCATTTTCCGCCGCCAGCGGACAGCAGCTGCTCTGCACGAATCCGGGTCAAGATAATACTTGCCACACGCGCACAATTTACTGTTTTGTCCACATGTTTTTCTATTTTTTTTTTCTTTATATTTTAATATAAATAATATACAAGTTTTTTAGTCAAAAACATTGAAAAAATTATTAAGTTAGTCAAAAAGAGACCTAATATGGCCCACTTAAATTCCGGTTTATCAGTGCCATACAAATTTTATTCAAAACGTGTAATAATATAATATAGAGTAATAATCAATAATGTGTTGATTTATTTTGCAAAAAATATTAGTAGTTATCAAAATCATTATAAAAATATATAACAGCGTACACACTATGCCAGAAACAACCCGAATCATGTCAAGGTTGCATTTCTTCGCCCAACTTTGTACATTTCGATTTATTTCCAGTTGTCTGAGCCCACTTCGCTTTGCCTCGACCTACTTTCGATTAATAAACTGCCTGAAAACTACTCGTGAGGAGAGCGAGGGGGGATCGTTTTAGCGTTTTTTGTCGCCTCGTTCAATTTCGTTTTGTTTTGAGCTATTTCCAAAACGTGGCTGTATCTGTATCGGAGGCAAAGGATTTTTTTTCACAAATCTCAGTGAAATAAGTGAACCTAGAAGTTTCTAAAATAGCTGTTGTTACGCTGATATTTCGTTAATCACATCTCGTTTTATGTTATATTGATATACAGGGTGAGTTTCCTACGATGTTCTCTATGGGTATCTCGGAAACTAATGGAGATAGAGAGTCAGTTAAATGGGGAAAGAATTGCAGTTTTGTGGGGTCAGAAATATGCGCCTATCTGATTTTTGAAAAAGTTCATGGCTTACTAGATATTTCGAAAAAATCAAATTTTGGCTATTTTAAAAATTGTCCGTAATTCCACTATAAGCTATTTTAGACAAAAAGTTTTCAGATACTCGCGCATCTACACGAGTGGTTCCAACATGACTTTCATTATGACCCCTCCCCCCTAATGAAATAAATGTTACAAATTATTTATATCATAATTATGCAAACTCAGGGATAGGAACAGGTGACCAATTGCATAGCCTAACCTATCCATTTTAAAAATTTTCATGCGGTATGGTTAACAATAAGGTTTACAAAAAAACTTATGAATTAAGAGGCACTCGAAGTGGCGGTACGAGAGAAGTTTAATTAAGTCGACCAGTCCTCGGTACTTCTGTGAGAATAGGTAGTAATTCAGTTTTAAAAAGATGCAACTCAAAACAATGGCGGATTTTTTGAACATTTTCTAAAATAACTTAAAGTGTATGTAGTGATATTATTTTTTTTAAGTTTTAGTTTGTGTAATGTAAATGGTAAAGATTCGTTTAATAATATATTCTGACTTTTTATAAGTTATAAATCATAACAGAATAAGAATACCGTGAAATCTAAGTGAAATTATTCAAGAAAGATAAGAATTGGCTATAACTAAATTTAACTTTTCTAACATGTCTTGAAAACCATTCTCTAAAAAACGAAACATTCACAGGTCAATGTATGGTCAAGAGAAGTTGAACCACTAATCCTACACGCTTTTCTTCGTTTGAAAAATTCATATTTACAATTTTTGTTTATTTTAATTTACAAAATTTGGATGTGACAGCTTCACATTTCTGAGAGCAAAGACGATTAAACTTGTTTCCATGGCTAACTAAGTGAAATTGTTTAAAAATTATAAGAATTGGCTATAACTCAGTTATTTTTCGAAGAAAACATATTATTGCTTATATCGTTGAAAAGCTTAAAAAATGGCGCTTTTTATGAAATCATCGTTTCCATTTAAAAAAACATATGTTTGTGTCATATGTTAAAAATTGCAGGCTTTAGAAAAAAACGGAGGACACAGTCTCATTAAGGATGTGATTATCTAAAACTTTTATCTGAAAACTTTTTGTCTGAAGTAGCTTATAATGGAATTAGGGACAATTTTTAAAATAGCCGAATTTTGCTTTTTTCGTAATATCTAGTAAGCCATGAACTTTTTCAGAAATCTGAAAGACGCATATTTCTGACCCCACAAAACTGCAATTCTTTCCCCATTTAACCGACTCTCTATCTTCAATAGTTTCCGAGATACCCATAGAGAACATCGTAGGAAACTCACCCTGTATATTCCACATTCCACAGAATTAATATTTCGACACGCGTTTATTATATGTATAGTAGTAGTATATAAAATTGTATATGATATGTTTGTTTACGGCCTTAATTGATTAATATAAGAGTGGTATTGATGAGTAATACTGGTACTCAATCATGTACTTACTCATCATGATGATGAGTATTGCTTGATGAGTAATACTGGTAACATTATCAATATATTCGCTTAGGAAAATTATTATTTGACCCGATGTCAACAAAAGTATGGTCCACGGACATTATTTAAAAGCAATGTTTTTTTATTGTTCTTAACAGAAATCTGTAAACAATATATTTATTAGCACCCAGCATGGTTTGATATACATTCATTCAACTAGTATTGATTATGCAGGTATTTAGACAATTAAAACTAAAAAAACAAAACCAAATTAGTACACTAAACTTTACTACAGACTACACTTTAAATGTTACTTACTTAACTGTTAACTGTTACTAGAAATAATAAATAATTAGAAGATTTTTTAAATAATTTTGTGTATATTTTGTTCATGAGGCGTAATACTAATACTGTTTGTTTTTTATTGTTAACCCAGATTAACAATAAAAAACAAACAACCAATCACGGCGCGTCTCGATCAATTTCAGGAAACGTGTGAACTAATTTTTATAACACGAGCTTATATTTATCGTACTATTTTCAGAAATGTTTCGGGGATAGTGTAGCGGCTGTTTATAACTCTAGTAAAAATAGATAAGTTATAATAATTATATTAATTAATAACACAGACAGAATAAATCAGATATACTACTGAAGAACGCAAGTCAAGCTGACGTATCTTTATTATGGACAAGTAATAAATAAAAGCGAAAATGCAAGAAAATATATATTATTAGTTAATTTGTAGTGTATAAATATTATTACACCCTGTACATAATAGTTTAGATATAAGTATTTCTTAAGTTAAGTTAATTAAGGCCAGTTATATTATATGTTAGTTGTTTATATAATATTAGGAATGCAACTATGGCATTATTGGATGTCGCGGGATATGCTAATTAGGGTTAACCGAATTCAATTACTATTAAGATTTACACAAGAACATATTGTAATAGTTATTCGAAATAAAGTTGTTTTTTTTATATAGTCTTAGAGTTTCCTTCAGAGCATGTAATTGCGAACCCAAATAAGAACATTACAAATTCTAGGTGTTTCAAATTCCAGCTCATCTGTAATTTTGGTATTTGACAAGAAAACATAAATTTGAGTTAAAAAAATATTCTATATAATATAGTCACTCAAAAGGTCTTTGGTCTTACATCAATTATCACTAGTTGCTATTTGCAGTTTAACTTGATGTAATATGAGATTAGAACGTCAACATTTGTAATGGTCTATAATAAATTGTGTGTATAATAAATAGCTGAAAATTGAATTATAGATTTGATAGATTTAATTTATTTTAGAAATTTAAACCGTTTTATTTTTAAACCTATAAACTTCTTAAACATTACGAGAAAAATTCTTAAATTGCATTTCATAATTCGGTATTAAATTTCATATTATTTTCCTATTATGACGAAACTTACTCGAGTTTCATCAGCACAGAAAATATAATAAACTATTAAACCCGCTTTAATATCGCCAATAAAACAATTTTTATTGCCGGCATTCTACAGAACAAAATATAAAAAGGCGAACACAATTTTTATCTTCTATTTTAAGCGCAAAATTTTGTTTTTATTAGTTGTAATCTCGTCGCTTATTCGCTGAAAAGTTTATGCAAAGGAAGTATAGGAAAAACACATAAAATTCTAAAAGTAAGTTTAGCGTGAAAATTCCGATGGCGCGCATCGCGTTTTAAAACCAGATAAAACTTTTAGGATGTCTGCGAAATTGGCCCGAATGTAACTGGATTTTACCGATAAAAGGCCACAACGGACCCATGACATTGATTTACTTTCATAAACCTACTATTAAAATTAACTCCAGTTTTTTTACTCCTATTAGGTTGATTCACTGCGAAGAAACGCTAGACGTTTATGGAGGGCAGGTGATACATTTTTTTGAAAATTGGATTTTTACCATAAAGGTACTTCTAAAATATTTTCAGCGTTACAATGTTGCCTCATTATTTGAAAAGTGGTAGCATCATTTTTATTTTAAATTATTTTTTACTGTTATAATATACACTCTGTATATTATAATATTTTTCGAAGCTACTTCTATATCTCATAATTTCTCTTAGTCTAAGAGCTAGCAACATTTTCGAGAAAGTATTTTAAGACGTCTGGCTCTTTGATATGTCTTTTACTATGCTCTCTGGAACAGCATGCCCGTCTGGCTGCCGATACCCGTTGCGTTCACTACTGCGCATCGGAAGAACATCCCACATTTCTTATTAATTTACAACATGTCTCCATAGCGCAGTGCGTAGAGTTTCCGACAACGAACCGATGATTCAGAGTTCCAATTCAGGTCAGGTCAAAGACTTTTTTATTTTATTCTCGTTTATATTCTTATAGTAAAGTATTAAATAATTCTGGTAATTAAAAAAAACAAATATTTAATATTTTACTATCAGAATATAAACAAAAGTAAAATAAAAATGTCTCTGTCCTGACCCGGATTCGAACTCTGAATCATCGGTTCGTGGTCGGAAACTCTACGCCCTGCGCTATGGAGACATGTTCGATTTATATTCAATACTAGAATTTATAGGACTAAATTAATAAGAAATGTGGGATCTTCTTGCGATGCGCAGTAGTGAACGCAACGGGTATCGGCAGCCAGACGGGCATGCTGTTCCAGAGAGAATAGTAAAAGACATATCAAAGAGCCAGACGTCTTAAAATACTTTCTCGAAAACGTTGCTAGCTCTTAGACTAAGAGAAATTATGAGATATAGAAGTAGCTTCGAAAAATATTATAATATACAGAGTGTATATTATAACAGTAAAAAATAATTTAAAATAAAAATGATGCTACCACTTTTCAAATAATGCGGCAACATTGTAACGCTGAAAATATTAGAAGTACCTTTATGGTACCTCTAGATAGAGATTAAATAAAATGAACTGTCTTGGTTTTACATGAGATCTCACAACTTTTTATAGCGGAGGAATTGTGTTGCGAGACTTGGCATTTTTTACATTCTATGTTTTTGATGGGATCTTATTTCTTTTTGTAGGTTATCCTCTATTTTTTTTTCGGGTCATTCAAAATAATATTAAACAAGTTTGACAATAATTCACAAACTTTGAATTATCGTATAAATATATACACAAAGCGATTTTAGGAAATTCATCCTCTTAGAGAGTAAAATTATCTCGGAACAGTTTGTTGTATGAAAATTTCACACCTCTACTTTTCAACCAATAACATGCTTTAATGTTGACTAGTTACCATGGCAACTGAAAAAATTTCCGGAAATTTTTTCGAGGCGCCACGAAACTTTAGTGGAAATTTTTTGACAGTTGAAAAGGTAAACATAAGATCTACAATCATAATGTGAATGAACTACAATGTCTATATATTGAAATATTACCCATTTGAGTTTTAGCATTTGATGTAACTAAGGTTGATAATATTTCCAGTATAGTAGCCAGCTGTACTACACTCATACACTCATGAATATTATACGACTTTTCATCACAAAATTCAACAAACTGTTTCCATACACTTGATTTTGATTTTCGGGTGTTATCTGGTTTTATATTTTCAATTTCTTCTTTAGTGACTTGTTGGTTTACTTTTCCAAATCGCGACATTTCGCTATACACACTTACTTACTCTACGTACAGACGTTTTAAAACTAGTAATAGCTTAATGACAGAATCGCAAACAAAAATGACAAAACACATAATATGTCAAAAACATCAATACCTTGGCCAACTTAACAAATTGAAATTATTTTAAAATGTCATGTTGGATTAATATTTTTTTTTTCAAATTTAGGTGTGAAATTTTCTTACCGAATACCACGCAAGCTTAAATTATTCCTGGTGTAACGTTCGCGTCCTCGTCTTCGACTCAGGATAATTTTCAAAATATTCGTGCCCTCAAAAAAATTTCCGAAAATAATTTAAGCTCTTGTGATATTATAAGTGAAAATTCCTTACTATTTGGTCTAGAAGAATGAAATCCTACAAAAAGAATTAGAAGAAATTTTTGAAATTCATCAACCAAATGGGTAAAGTTAGTAAAAATTTATATAAAACTTGGTAACCTCTGAATTATACACATAAAAATTGGCATAAAGGTAAAGCGAATTTATGAAATTTATACCCTTAGGGAGTAGAATAGGGAATGAAAGTTTGCTGTACGAAAATGCAATACTATAACATTATAAACCAGACAGTATAAAATTTTATACAAGGGTTTATTTAGTGACATCATAACGAAATATATCTTCCTCAATTATGCTTCAAAGAATAAAAAATAACCTATAAAGAGAGTATTAGTGCTCTTAATAAATAAAAAAAAGATGAAAAATAAAAAACATCTATGCTCACTAGCTCTCTATAAAGAAGTAAAAAATCATTTAAATCAATGCATGAACGATTCGAGGTGTAACGCGAACGTAGTCGCGAGAAAAAGCTAGTAATTTATTAAATTATTTTATTCACAAACTTTGAATTATCGTATAAATAATTAAGTCAGATAATATCGATTGAATTAATTCTAGTTTTCTAACGACTGGTGTTTCCGACTTTCGTTATAACTCAAATATCAACTTTAAAAATGTTCAATACATGATTTTACCAATAGGTACTTATTAAAAATTATTTTTTTTGTCAACTTTACCCATATTTTTTTTTTTCTCGAAAACTATAAGAGATATGAGAATAATTTCCAAAAATGTAATAATATACTTCCATTTAAAATAACAAAGATGCTACCACTTTTCAAATGATCCGGCAACACTGTAACGCTGATAATATTTTAGATAGATGGAGCAGGTGCCTTTGTATAAAAATTAAAATTTTTAAAACAATCCAATCACCGGTCTTCCTATTACCATCACCGGAATGTCGGTTATCACTAGCGACTAGACAGCTAACTTTTGAGCCATAAGGATATTTCGAGATTTTTCATTTTTTCTTTCTATTATAAGCTTAAAGCCACCTAAAATTCAAAATTTGAAGTTTGTAACATATCTCGAAGTACTTTAGAATTTTGATGACGGCGAGTGAGTCACTGGCGAAGTTAAAGAAATTTGACTATTTAAAATATTTTACAACCAGAATATTAACGAGAATAAAATAAAAAAAATTATGCCCCGAGGCAGCCTCGAAATCGGGCCTACCGGTGTACTAGCGGAATACTTCCTTGCCGCGCTATCAAGCCTTGCTCGATATATGTTCAAGCCTAGCATTTAACATATTAAACTAAAAAATAAATAGGAAATTCATTACAAGTTAAAGTCTGACTAGAAAAATTCATAATTCTTGAATTGTTGTTGGTACATTGATATATAAATAAAATCAGAAGAGACCGCTCCGATTAATTCTAGTTTTCTACCTTTTTCTCGACTGGAAAGCCAGTTACCGGCAGCGGCTAGACAGCTAACTTTTTATCCCTTAGAATATTTTGAGATTTTTATTTTTTTTTTGGTTATAAGCTTAAAGCTACCTAAAATTCTAAATTTGGAGTTTGTGACACATCTAGAAGTACCTTAGAATATTGATGATCTGTCAGTGAGTCAATGTCGAAAAAAGAAATTTGACAAGCGATCCATAAACTATGAGGGATAATTACTATAGTCTGCCCAACGACAAAATCCTTGACAGTGATAGGTGTGTCTGTCATTTTAATTTCAAAATAGTTTATTTTATTTTACAAAGAGATAAGTTGGTACAATTGGAATGCATAATTAATAGATTTAAATTTTGAGTGACAAGTGATTACTTCAAAATATTGTGAAAAAAAAAACTGTATGAAACTGAAAAAATCTAATCTTGGTTAATTAACTTTAATCTTATTTTTTTCTGCAGTACTAAAATGTATTATTTACCTATCGTGTGTATGTTATTTTACAGATACTTCAGTTTTTGGTACCATGTACGAGATGGTATAGAACTTTATTTGTGGCTAATAACAACTCTCTGGCGATAGTCTCTGGCAAACTGTGTCTCTGGCGGTCTCTGTGCACCGAATATTAACTGTAAACTATGGTCTGGGTCAAAACTTAATTTTCTCTCGAGTTTTCCTCCACTTAATTTAAAAAAACACGAAACACAAGTCACAACACAGTCCAAAATGCAAAATGCAAAATATTTATCATTTCTATTTGACACAAAATTATAATCTGTAATTTGGCAAGAGTTTGACAACTCTCAAAAATCTTAAGTCGAGTTCATACGCATAAGCGTCTGTTTGTCGTTCATCGTTGCGTCAAACCAATAATATTGAAATATGATCTGTCTGTGTTTGAAATAAACCAATAAAACTGGTTAAAAACAACAAGAGATGACGCATGACGTATTTATTTATTAACCTTTTATAACGTAAAAATATTAGAAACTTTTTTTAGTGAAATAAATGGATTGGTATGGAAGTCATCTGCTTTTTTCTGTCATCGTCTGTCGAAATCTTACCTAAGAAAAAAAACCAAAGTATAGATATTTTGTTAACCTAGACAGCTATAGTATGTCTTGAAGTGTAGTGAAAATTAATAAAAGGGAAAAACAGGATCTTGAATAAATATTAGTAAAATTATGAATTAAACATTTTAAAAGTTGAAATTTTGTTTATAAGTTAAAGAAAGTCAACATATTTGATCTATAAAATCAACTGATGGATATGACACAGGAAGAGCAAAAAATATATATCCGTGTGTTATATAATTGCTCAAATCTTTGTTATTTTAAATTCAACAACAAGTAGAATTTGATACTTTCATTTGTTTTGAAGGACTATTGTAGTAATTAATTATTAGGCAGGTTTAGGATGGTCTGGCTGCCGCGCTGGTAGGTTGCGTTCACTACTGCGCATCACATGGGTACAGGGTGTCTAATTTTCGTGCGTTTTTTGGGATTTGGGATATCTGGGATTTCTCGTTTATGAGTGGAGATACAATGATGCGTTTTTTTTTCACATTACTTTGCTAGTTTTTTATGTAACTAAATATTCTACCCCTAGATTTGCGCATTTTCTACACATTAACATTAATCGATCTTGTTTAAAAAATATTATTATTTTATTTAATTTAATTTAACCAGATAATTTTGTTTTCCATCGTTATCTTAACAAACTGAACTGAAAATAAACTTGTGTAGCTTTTAGATAACAATCTGTTAAAGAAAGTATTATTAAAATGATTATTAAAATAATAAATAACAGCTGAAAAAAATATTTTGAAGAAAGACAGGCAGAAATTACCTTAATAAAGCATTAAAATGTTAATTTTTATATATTATGTTTAAATCTTTAAAATGAAATTATAAACGAGAAATCCCAAAAAACGCACAAAAATGGGACACCCTGTACACATGTGATGCGCAGTAGTGAACGCAACCTACCGGCGCGGCAGTCAGACCATCCTAAACCTGCCTAATAATTAATTACCACAATAGTCCTTCAAAACAAATGAAAGTATCAAATTTTACTTACATACACTACGGATCATAAACCCATAAGCGCCATCCGTTCTGGTGATAAAAAAGCAAATATTTAATAATTTATTATCAGAATATAAACGAAAAAAAAATAAAAAAGTTGCACTCCCAGCCGGTATCGAACCACTGACCTTTGCTTCATAGGCAAAAGCTCTACACGCCGAACTAATGGAGACTTGCTCGGTTTTTATTCAATACTAGAATTTAAAGCGCTAAGTAAAAAATAGAGATCTTCTTTGGATGCGCAGTAGTGAACGCAACGAGTATCGGCAGCCAGACGGGCCGCATGCTGTTCCAGAGAGCATAATAAAAGATATATCAAAGAGCCAGACGTCTTAAAATACTTGTTTTCCCGACGTTGCTAGCTCTCGTACTATAATGGACAGTTATAAAGATTGAAAATTTGTCATGGTAACGATTTTTTTTTAAACGAAACAGCTATAATAGAACTATTTTCTTTTAAATGGTTTTACTGAAAAAAACAGAAGGTTTAGGTATATGATATATCATTGAAAAGCAATCTTATTTATGTTTTAATTTTTTAAATAATATACATGAGCTTGAATTTAAAGTAATAGTGATTTGAGCGATTTTATAACAAACGGAAATATTTTTTTTTATCTCCTTGTTTGATAACCAATTGGCTGATTTAGACAGATCGAAAATGTCTTAAATGACTTTCCTTAACCTATAAACCAAATTTTAGAACGCCCTTCGTATCTCGGTTATCGCCTGTTATCACCTGTTATCATCTCCAAAAACGTCTAATGTGCCATTGCCGTGAATAACCCTATATATAATAAAAGAAGTTAGACATTTCAGGTATTTATATATTCAGCAATTTTGGTCTTTGGTCTGCTTTTATTAATACACTTTAAATAGAATTTAGGATAATCTTTACTAGTATTCTGACGTTTCGATCATCTTTAGATATTTTTCAAGGAACAACATTGAACGTATAGAAAACAAGATATATAGATAACGATAGGAATGTAGATTCCTATCGTTATCTTATTACCTCCGTCGGAATACTAGTAAAGATTATCCTAAATTCTATTTAAAGTGTATTATTAAAAGCAAACCAAAGACCAAGAATAAGTTAACCAAAATTATACAAAAGAGGGTCAAAGAAGCAAACAAAAAATTATATTCAGCAATATACCCCGGCAGGTTTCATACATATCAGATTAAAAGGAGACATAGGGTAACTTTTGCTTTTCACAAAGAAGCCTAAATGCTAAGAAAATTTAATTCAAAACGTGGCAGTAGCTTGAGTAGAACACTAAAAGCTATCCTGACTCGTTTGAACTCCAAAACGTATTTCTATTTTACATAATGTTACTTTGGAGACTTACCCTTATCTTATTCTTCTTGATCCCTTCACTTTGTTGCCCAAAAAATATATTCAGAGAAGATTGGTGCCTGAAGCCTATTACGCAGTATGGAATATATTACATTACAAAAAAATGTCCTGTTTATTTTAAAATATCTTTTGGTGTGTTAGTATTTTGCGCCTTACAAAACAAAACCCCTCTGAAGTAGTTTTTTGTCCATCACACCTAGAAGTTTATCATCAAAACTAGGATATGTACTAAAATGAATACATGTTGAAGTTAGACTTTTTTTTAATAAAATTTTAACAACATTTATCGAAAAACATGTTGCAAATTTTATTTTAAATCATTTTTTTATAATAATAATTATCAATATATTTTACTGACTTTTCCAGTATGTGCAGCTAGGGAGTCTCCATTTTTCCAGTTCATTTTTGATTCTTTTGGTATACTCATGCATACTGACTCACCAACTAGAATAACTAAAACTGGTTCTAGTACTGTAGATTATGTCGTGTTGTCTTTTCACCCGGAATTCGTTGACTGTAGTGTCCTTCACTCCGGTTTCTCTGATCATGAGGCAGTACTGACAAAGTTTTTGCCAAAATCCAAATGCAAAAATACCTTGCGCAAACTGGGCTGGATATTTTTTCTAAATTTTCACTGCAACAGAAGGCAGCTTGTGAGGATTGATACGTCTGTCTTCTTGTAAGTCTATAGAATGTGGTGTTCCTCAGGGTTCACTACTGGGCCCTATTTTTTTTCTGGTGTTTATCAACGACATTGCAAATCTAGACATTAGCGGAAAAATCTGCCTCTTTGCGGACGATACTAGTTTCACTTGGAGAGGTCCAGATATATTAGACGGCATTATATAATACTATATCCAGTGACTTACGCACCATTAAATCTTGGTGCGATTCTAATCTCCTATGCCTCAACTAATGTTTTGTCAAATAAAACTAACTAACTAAAGTTTTGTCATGTAACAGTACCATAGAACCTTTTGTACTTAATAACACCACTATTGACGTCGTGGATTCTGTGAAATTCTTAAGACTTGTAGACAATTGGTTAAAATGGGACTTGCACATTGAAGTTTTATCAAAGAAACTAAGCGCTGCCTGGTTTGCGCTAAGATAAGTTTCTAAGGAACTTAACTTATCTACCTCTAGTCTATTATGCTCTTTTTGAGTCACATCTTCGTTATGTTCTTCCATTCTGTGGTACTTGCTACGCGACAAAATTTGATCGTATTTTCAAACTTCAAAAAAGAGCAGTTCGATATTTATTGGGACTGAACAGTAGAACTCTGCCAGAATTTCTTTAAAAATTTCAAAATACTGATTATTCATCCGCAAGCATATATCTGCTATTACCGAAAGGCCACCTCACAATTATCTACTTATTAATACGGAGCACGATCTTTATCTGCGAACCCCGTGCTCAGAACTAGTTAAAGGCTCAATACTCTACAATGCCAAAAAAAATGTACAATGATATCAAGTCGCTTTTATTCTTTCCCGCATTTCGCAAAGCTCTGAAATCATACTTACTGGAGAGAGCTTTATATGTGGTAAACGACTTTTTTGTTTGATTTAATCTTGAACAATTTTGAATTTTAAAATTTTGATCATGTCACACACTGGTTAAGAATCTAGTATTTAATATTTTATAATAACACACTCTTAAATGATTACAACTCTTTACAATACTCTAATTGTAAAATTTTTATTGATACGTTTTTTTTGTGTTCTGCAATGTCCATGTATGTTCTATTTGTAATTTTAATGACGTAATTTTTTTGAATTTTATGATGCTTTGTTAGATCTTTTATTATTTGTATATTTTTTGTGCTTTTGTTTATTTTTTTAAATGCTTTTTCAATGAAGCTAGTTTGGCTTCTTGTACAATAAATCGTTATTTATTAATAAAAAAAATATTTATCGTGTCTTTATAAGTATAAATATTAAAGTGTTTTAAAGCGAATAATAAAGATCAATTTTATATGCCCTACTTTAATTACATTTTGTTATATAATAGTGAATAGTGAACAATTATAAGAACAAACGACTTACCTGTAGGAAGTTCGTTCTGAATTATATGAGTATCCTCGTCCAAATAGATATACACCCGTAGTATCATTATCATACTTTATCGAGCACATTTTATTCCCAATTACGTAAAGAATGCATTTTTTGTTAGCCATAGACCTTAGTCATCCGTACCCGACCGTCAGCCTTCTCATAACATTATTTTGCTTTTAAATCAAAAAGAATTTCTTGGGAGGGCTAGTATCGGTAGGGTCGGGACCTATCTATTTGGACGAGGATACTCATATAATTCAGAACGAACTTCCTACAGGTAAGTCGTTTGTTCTTATAATTATATTTCGTATCCTCGTCCAAATAGATATACACCCGTAGATGTTGAAAGAAAAGAAATTCTTTTGTGGCAGTTTATATTTTGCTATTTTTTCCAACAGGTGATGTAAAATATACATAATCGTATGACATTTAATTATTTGACATTTAACATTTGATTAATTTAATACAATTTATAGTAACATAACTATAAACGTATATTTAAATATAATATGTCAAACCCCACAAAACAAAAATATATATAATCTACTCCGACATACATGTTATTATATTATATAACAAAATAGGAAAAAAAAATTAATGTAATATAATATGTAATAATACATTTTTGGTCTTGGGTGCCGGTTTTCATGTGTACGAAGAGTACGGTCAACACGCTTAGTAAAATAAGATGTAATGAATAAAGACAGAAGGCGAGTATTTTCCCAAGTGCATGGAATCTAACGTCAGATTAAGTAGTTATGTAATAAATACTTCGTATTTTGATTTTGAAACATTTAATGTTTTTGTGTATCGGTTTTTATTTTTTATAAAAGCGCCACACAGTTCTTTTTATCTAATTTTTTGCTTTTTTTTTTAATTTGTATATTAATATTTAAAAAAAAAGGTAAATAAACTATTTGAATTTGAATTATAAGTAATTAGAAAAATATAAAACATACTTATTAACATTAACACAATAAAGAGCAACTTACTAGAGCAGTTTATAATGACTGCACTTGGTTCCTGCATGTTTCTATAAAGTTTTCTTTTTTTTTTTTTTCATTCAGTGGACGATTATAAATTGTTTGAAATACTTTTGATTTTGAGGTCCACCCTATGGTATTCTTTATTTGATCAATATTAAATCCCTTTCTGTAGGCCGCTGAAGACGTCGCGTATGTAATACTGTGAGTACTAAACAATTTTGTGTTGATCCAGCGACTTATAGACTGGGAACTTGCCACTGTTTTTTTTTGAGTAAGAAAAAGATAATTCTCTTCGCCTCTTAATGATTCAGTTCTTTCTAGGTAAGATTCTAAAGTGCTGGCAAACATAAATCTTAATAGAAGAGTCGTCTACTTCAGCTATATTTTCTAGTGTCTGAACTCTCTGGCCAGTTGCAAGAATTAGGAGAGTAGCAAGCTTTTTTGTGAGCAATTCTAATGAAAAATTTTCGAGTGGACACCATCTTTTTATAAATTTAAGGACAAGTCAAGGACAATCGACCATTTCCAGATTTTAGTAGTGGTAAAATTAAGGTGCAAATATTTTACACCTCCCATTTTATTAGTATATGATATTCTTGTTCTCAAAAACCTCTAGCGTTTAAATAATTACAATAGGTACCCTAACCCGATTTTGATGTATCAATCACCTAGTAAGTAAGAGTATATTTAGGAGGCATGAAATTTTGACCTGCACTTTCTGTGTTTCTGAGCCACTAGCCGTAAACTTCTGAAAAAAAAACTTGTTGGCACAAAGAACGTGTTATAATTTTCATTATTTTCCTCAAGGGCTTTGTATTTAGCTCATTCAAATCTCTTAGTATCTATAAAACCAGCTGTATTTATCTGCGGGACAAAAAGAAATTAAAGTGCTTGTAAGTTGCGAAGAAACCATCTTATAGTTAGTATGGATACATACCATCTATATTTTCTGGAAAATTTCAGCACTAACTTTTTAATCTTACATTTCTTTGTGTCTGTAGGATACATTTCCATTAATTTTGTATTTGAAATAAAGTCTAAGTATGAAATTTCTTTTCTTTCGTTTCGTCTTTCGTTTCTGTTACTAATTATAAGAAAGATAAGCATCCACCTAATTTCAAGTGTATCACGTATTTTAGGTCCTACTCCTACACAGATCTTTCTCTCTCTCGAATTTGAATTAATTGATTTTTTTTTTCTAGATTTGATTCCGAGGACAAATGGAATTAAATAAATATAAGTTTATTGTAAGCCATAATAATGTAAATACAATTTTTTAACCAATTTATGCTATATTGCAACCAAAAGATCTCTTAATTTGTAATGTAATTATATAACATGTAATTCTAAGACAAATCCTAATATAAACTCACTATCTGAATCTGTACCTTTAATAAAAGGCAAAAAAAACATTTTTGGAAAGCGTTTAAAATATTTTATTAACTCAGCCTAACCCTTGTATATAAGAATATATAAACAAGGGCCTAAAGTACATTTGTGTAACTTCAGCAGTTCCCCATCCCCATAGCAAGATGTTTAGTTTAAGCATTGGGTTAAGAATCGATAGCGGTCACCTAGGTACTCATTTTTGTAAACAAATAGCTTTGGGGTTTTTATTTTTTATTATTAAACAGATTCAGATTCGTTTTGACCTGTCTAAAAAAATAAAGTTCATTATTTTATCAAAAGTTATTAAAATTAATTTTAATTAAATTCATTATTTTATCAAAAGTTATTTCTAGAGCAAAAAACACTCTAGAAAAAGGTAAACAAACAACAATGTTGCGTCACCTTGCCCTGTAGAAAAGCACTCCGTTCGGCGTTTTGTGACCGAGTATAACATAATATATAGTTACCTGTTGTTAGTTTGAGTACAAGCTTTTATTTAATCAAAACTGCAAAGCAGATTTTTCAAATACAGTCACAGAATAAAGGATCTGATATCTAGATCATTTTAATAGTTTTCTGAGACATACTAGCGTGCATAAGTCAAGGACTATGCTGGGTTACAATGTGTATATGAGCATATGTTTACATCCACAAGGTGGATTAACCCAAGCTAGTAAATATTAGACAGAATCATAATACTTGTCTTACCATTTTCCAATTCCAGCCGGAAAATACAGATCATGTTAATGTGATCCACGTGTATATAATTATATCCATAGGGTGGATTAGCCCAAGCTAGTAAATTGACTAAAGTAAATCTACTTCTACTCTTTATCTCTAAAAATATATAATTACTTACTTATTACGCCCCCTGTTGGCAAAAAATAGCTTTAACAGTTATAGCTATTACCTGCAATTTGAGACTTAACAGTTATGTCTCTTTTTATACTTGGCTTTAACATTTATAGCCAGTAACTACGAAAGTATTTAGAACTCACTTTCGTTCTCATCACTAGTACTACTGTACACTCTTATACGCCGTTTTCGATCCAAAAAATCCAATTTTTTCAAGAGATGTCTTCTTTCCCTTTCCAGCCTTTCACTTTCATCACCACTAGCACTTAAGGTACGTTTCCTGTTACTATATTTCGGCATTTTTATTTTCACTTCTAACTATACTGTTTACTCGACAAAGCACAATAATGTTATGAGAAGGCTGACGGTCGGGTACGGATGACTAAGGTCTATGGCTAACAAAAAATGCATTCTTTACGTAATTGGGAATAAAATGTGCTCGATAAAGTATGATAATGATACTACGGGTGTATATCTATTTGGACGAGGATACGAAATATAATCAATAAATGAGTTTCTTAGTTCCTAATATTATGCATAGTTTTTGTATTAGTATACGAGTATTTTATAAATTTAAGTGTATAACTAATAGATATACTTTATTATACAATTAATTAATTTAACATTTTTTACTTCCTATCATACATTTAATGCATTTGTTATAAATAATTACCCATTATGCTATATATAAATTTTCGAAAACACTCATCAACTTTATCAACGCTTATATTTATTAATCTTACCTGAGTAAAGTTAGCTCAAAGGGAAATTTTCTAGTACTAATCTTATTATATATAAAAAGGGGCAGGTATATAATTCAATGACCCGTTAATAAAATTTAACCATGCGTTGATAATTATTCATCTGTGAAAATATATTTTATGGGAGCTACTTGTTTTTATCCCTTTTGCTCTTATTAGTTTATTATATTTATTTTTTATACTTTTAACAGGAAACATGTTCTTTTTAGATCCAAGTCAGTGATTCAAATCAATAATATATAAAATAAAAAGCGATTTTGCATATTACTTTAATATAAATTAATTTAGTCGCTTAGCATATAATGATTTTATATTTGTTCTGAATACCAGAAAATTATAAAATAATTAATCGCAATAATAATATTAAAAAAATAATGTAAAGTGATCCATATTATTTAATGATACTGTTCATAACAAACATTAAAAATCTGTTGTCTAAGTACAGGATTTCAAAGTTACTAAATAAATTTATGCATGTATAATTTTTGACTGTATTTGTTTTGTGACTGGCCAAAAACAATGTCACAGTAGGTAATGAAAGATATTGCAACATGAATTTTGCACAAGATGAAGTTCCTTTGTAAAGACTGCAATAACTGAACATGTATCTAATATCATTAGGAAATATAAATACTACAATTTAAAAAATTAAATAGTTTCCAAAAAAGACAAAAATATTTTATATGATATTGTTATTTATATACAGGGCGGTTCGAACTGTATTCCGGAAACTTCGGCAGAATATTCTGCACATAAAAATAAGTAAAAAAGTTCGTATAAACTTGCGTCCTAAAATGCTTCGTTTCTGAGATACAAGGTATAGAAGTTTCATTTTTATTTCGATTTTTTCCAAATAATTTCTCAACTAATGTGTCGATATTTGGATAAATTTTATTTTTTTAAATTAATCATACATTTTTCTGCGAAGAAATGATGATAAAACTGTTTCTGTCAAGCTTTTGGCACAAAAACATTTCAAATTTATGATTTCGGTCTAATAACTATTTAGTCAACATGTTTAATTTATGTCAATGATGACAGGTATTGATAATTTCGATTCCAAATATCTCGAGAACCATTATTCGTAGCGATTTTTCCCAAGAGACCTTTTTTAAAACCTAAAAAAGTCGTAAATGTATAATTTTTTACTCAGTAGTTTTATACGGAAGAAAAGTTATTACTCTTCAAACCAGTTAAATATATGTAGGTGGTGCCCTCTACAATTAGGAGAAGTATTGATATCAAAATCAAATTTCTCATGTTAAAAAAGTCCCAGAAACCAATTTTCACAAAAATATTGACATTACTTCATAAATTATTTGGAAAGAATCTCGGAAAAAATCGAAATAGAAATGAAACTTCTACATCCTGTATCTCCGAAACTAAGCATTTTAGGAGGTTCATTTATACGAACTTTTTTCCTTATTTTTATATACAGAATATGATGCCGAAGTTTTCAAAAGAGAGTTTGTACCACCATGTGTAATTATACTTCTTTTAAATAAAAATGTATCTATTCACAGAAGTTCAAAGGATCAAAATTTGTTTGAGTGGTTACACTTCAAGAAATATTATGGATCCTTAGTAAACATGAAATTTACTCTTTGTTCAGATTATTTAAGCGAACAAGTTAAAAATGCTGTTTATCTCATAATTACAACTTTATTCAAATTTCTCCTTCTCCTTTCTATATAATTAAGCTGCGCTTTTAGTATTACGTGCCGGCCGTTTTAGCATTCGCGCTCGAGAACATTTCTATCCGGAAATAAATGAAGCCAAGACTAAATACGAAACATCCGATTTCGTTGTCGCTGGCACTAAACAACAGAGCAGCACTTAGGATAAAAAATTACCAGTTTACGGTGGCAAGTTCCCAGAGCGACGGCCTTTTTCTTTATAATTTATTCGAAATTACCTTTTAAGGGTGATAAAATGGAAGTCCCTACGAAATTCTGTTTTCCGCCTATATTCCCTTGCCGCGTCCTTTTCTAATTCGAAGTTCAATAAAATACAAGTTTACTTAATCGGGATGAGTTGCGTAGAGGCCACTAGCTTTTTAATTTTAACAGCCGGGTGGTCGGGGTTCAAAGATATTAATAAAAGGGCGCCACGAGATTATACTCTATGAACTCGGCATAAAAGATGTTACTATTAAGTAGACTTCGACACTAACCTCGAACTGTTGAGTGCAACTACCATAAACTTCAATTATATTATAACTCGTTGAACTTAAGTGACTCTAACTTAACTATGAAACTAAACTGCAAATAATACTACTAAAAATGATTAAGTTTATTTATTAAATTATGAAAAAGTTAATATATATAAAAAATGAATGAAATGTAAAATGAAATATATTAAGAAATTTAAATCGAAAGGTTGGAAGAGAAAATAGAATTTATATCAAATGAAATAACTAAACATATGACGTCATCCCCCTTAACTTAAACTAAGTATGCTCTAAGGGCGGAATACAAATAGCAAACTAAATCTAAACAGTCTTACTCTCAGTCTTGAAACTACTCGGAAGTTCCTCCGGCTGAGCTATGGTGTACAGCTATACATATATATATATATATATATATATATATATATATATACAGCCGTTACTCGCTGACGAGGAGTATTCGACACACATAAAGAAGATGTTCACGCAAGGCGTTTTCTTTCATGAGCTAGGGTACAGCTATAGGGTTGCTACGGCGGTGCACAGCAGCTCGATGAATGTCACTGGAGCCCACGGATGTCAGCAGAGGTACAGGTGAAAGGTAGGTGTTGAGATTTCAAATGGTGAACATAAAAACCCTAAATAATATTGGTTGTCTTAGAAAAGAGCCTCAATTATAGAACAAGGACTAGCACAACGTGTAGGAGTCAATAAAGGTAATAAAGAAGGACTAATCAAATCTGAACTTTACCTCAACGAGGATTTATGATGTCCAACGGGTACCTCTACACGGACAACAGGAACGGATGGAATTCTGGACTGTTCTGTGCTACGGTCTGGATCGGTCTTCTTGCTCTACATTTACGAACAACCAAATAAGATTTAAGAAAGATAACACTCAACTAATCTTTCCACACCACGTGGGCGTGGAAAAGTCGAAAACCAGTCAACAATACGAATAAAAATCAATTGAGCATTGACTTAGAATAGGCAGAAGAATTATAGCATACCTTGGAACTCTCTGGGGCTTCTTGGGCACGTGCAATTGGAATATCGGTCGGTCGGAAAAATTAGGCTGTTTAATCCCTTACGGAAATTGGTCGGCGGTCCATCCAAATCAACAAAATACAACCACGTCTCTGACCAACTATGTTCCGGAAGACTTAGTCCTTCATTACGAAGACCTGCTAATCACCAACAGGGAATGCTTCACGAAACGGCAGCCAGTTCTTCACGACGACATTCGGACGGTGGATACACAAGAAGTGATGCAAGGATTCGATTTCCTTCACAAAATCAGATTTCAACCGGAAATCTCCCTCCAGGAAATAGATAGAGAACTATATATCTCGGCTAGTCCAACTCACAAAAAGGCATAAATAAAAAACAATGTTCTGGAATATTTTCCAGAGCCATATTACATATCCGGTCAATGAACGAACTTGACTCACAAATTCCCACAATTAAATGAACGAATTGCACACTGCGATCCACATCAAAAATAAACGATTAAACTATGAAATTTTATCTGATAATTATAAAATTTCAATAACCAAAACAAAGGATAAATAAATCCAAAAACATCTGATTTGATCTGACAGTGACAAGTGATGGACAGGTGATATCTAAGATAAAAGCGTTTTTCGTTTTCCTGTTATTGCCGATTCTGAACCGTCCTAGAACTCTGCAGCGCATGCGCAAATGAAATAATTTCTTCATATTTCCTTCTGCGCATACGCATCACAGTTCTAGGACGGTTCAGAATCGGTAATAACAGGAAAACGAAAAAAGCTAAAGAGAGCTCGACAAAAAGCCTACTACTGCTGGTGTGCCCGGTCCAGTGACAATGTTCTGTGGCTGTATAATATCGCGGTGTATATCGGGTTGCATAATCGTAAAATTTTAAATAAAATAATATTTAACAATAAAATTATAGTAAACATGATGCAAAAATAATAGTTATTTGCGATAATTTATGAGCTAGCACACAGAGGTCGTAGCGAGGAAATTTGACTGTTACACCCTTCGGTATTTTCTTTTAAGATATACCGGGTGATATACTTTTGTTGGAAACATAGGAAATTCCAAGCAGATTATGAACTGTCTAAATATTGGCTCTGTTGTTTTTACAGAAAAGTCGTAAATGGATTTTTAAAAGTCTGTTCCATATCAAATACGCATACCAACATTGAACAATTTGATTTGGACAACTAGATTTATTGAAATATATCTAGATTACCAAATTTTGATAACCAAATATAATTAAAAAAGGTCTATAAAGAACTAAATACAGGGTGTCCTAATATTCCGTGGACATAGAACTACTACGTGTTTTTAGAATCAAAATAAGTTTATTGGACACAATTTACCTCTATACAAAAGTGCTTCGTTTGTCCGCTAGAGGGCATCAAATTTTAAAAATATAAACACATTTTTTCAGATATTTTAAGAACCGTTAGTCTAATTTGAATGAGATTTTGGATGTCTATGTTTTGCTAACTGCCCTAACATTTGACTTTCACAAAATTCAAGAAAATGTACGGGAAGGGTGATTAACTGATTTTGATTCAAAAAATACGTAGCTGCTCTATATCCACGAAGTATTGAAACTGTCTGTACATTTTGTTATATTAACATAATATACAGGGACGAAAGAAAAACAAAATAAATTAATTGCACATAATTTACCTTTATACAAAAGTGTTTCGTTTGTCCGTTAGAGGTCATCAATCGAAAATAAATTCGAATTTTAATTAATTCAAAAATTATTATTTTTTTAAGCTTTTTATAAAACTTATCGTCAATTATAATTATTCGTGATACTAACATAAAATTCTATCATTTCACATCCTATCACATCCATAGCTTGATGTGACAAAAACATTATTTGGAAGCCGGCTTTGGAAACATTTTTTTTTCCTTGAAATGTATGCACGGTTGCGTTTTTTTTACAAGAGACAAAAATGTAGTAAATACTAGAGGGACCATTTTAAATCATCCGTCGCGTCGGTGAACTTGGAAAATATTTATACCAAAATTTATGTAGGGGTGGGGGTAGTTTTCACTCTTTCCGTACTATTTCCTAATTTTTGTGAAAGAAATTAGAGCACTTAGTAAACCATAGACACTAAAAATGTGTCTATTTTTTTGATACCTATTAGCGGACAAATGAAGCACCTTTGTATATGTTCTTTGTAAATTGTGTTCAATTAACTTATTTTGATTCCATAAATACGCAGTATTTCTATATCCACGGAATATTGGGACAGCCTGTATATACACTTAATCTATATGTTACAGTGAAAGCCGGAAATTCAGTGATTGTTAACATTCACTAGGAAATGGTAGCAATCACGCATTGGACCAGTAAATGTGGCATTTTAAAGAGATTTGTCGACTTTTCCTAGTAATTTCTAACGTTCACTATAGTGAAAGTAGCATTTACTAAAAGTTGCCAGGAAAAGTTATTCTATTGTAGGTAGTATGTAGAATTTTTAGGAGGGGAGTTAATCAGCGCGACCTTACAGATCTATTGTGTGTTCCTCTTTCTTGAGTTATAACAAGTTATAACTCATCATACAGTCTCAGGGCTTTAACAAAAGCCAGTATCTGATGTTATTGTACCTAAGTGAGGTGAGGAAGAATGTTGGTGGAAGTTAGAACCAATAAAACTTTTAAGAATATTGGATCACTTCAATATTCAAGCTTATTTACATATCTGAAAATTACAATTTACTTCTTTAGTACATTTATTAAAAATTGTAGAAAATAACGACATAACCTTCTAAATATTAAAAGCGAGATTAAAAGGGAAAACATAGTAAACATTTTAAAGCCTACAAAAGAATTAAAAAAACATTCAGTAACATAAGATTACTTATTGGTACAAGTTTTTTTTTAATATAGTTCTTCGTCTAGTAAGTACGTAATGTCCGAATTTTCTTCAAGAGAGTTATGCGTTTTTTCAAACCCGCTACTTTAAGCATATCTAAACGTTTAAAAAGTTTATAGTCACTAGGTTCTTTAATATATTTTTCTCTTGCGCGCTTAACTTTTGCTATGACTTTATTTTTATTATATTGCGAAAATGAAAAGTAAGTATTATTACATACTTGCGAGTGCCTAGTTTACCTTTTTTCACAGAAAATTTCTTCCATAGGGAAAATACCGCACAGCACTTTTTACAACGGTAACAAACCCATTATACCTACATAACCACAAAAAACAAAGCGAATTTATGCCAGGTGTCTGTCAACGTTGCCAACTTTTAGCCCAATTTAATGTTATCCTTATATTGCCTATTATTCAACTTATCCTTATATTTTTCAGTATGTGGCAACCGCGCTAACTGAATCTTTCAAACTCACTGCTTTCGTCCAGGTAATGATACCATTCACTAGTAAAAGTTGGTTTCAAAAATAGCTGTTAAACTTTTACTGGCGTAGTCTTACCAAATCAGTGAATGTGAGCTTTTACTAGTAATTGTTAACAGTCACTGATTTCCAACTTTTCCTGTAACCATATACACTAAATAACTAAATCTACACCGATTTGAGCAAGTTTGATTTTAGGTACTTTAGGTCTGCATATTTACGCGACACATATATTGAACAAACTGTCTAACACAACATTTTATAGGGTCTTTAAAACCATTTGCTATTTTAAATTTATAAGTTCGTACACATTTTCCCTATTGTGCTTATAAACACATCTATCTGTTACAATTTTATATAAAGTGCCCGACTCAAATAAATTATACTTAATGCTAACTTTTATTTATTTTCCAGTAAAGTCGGGAGGTGAAATGGAGGTCCTGTGTCTCGCGCAATGAACTCGTTCTAACAAAGAAATATAATGGAATTGTAGAATATATAGGGTACTGTGTGTGTGTACCATTGTAGGTTTTAGAGTTTTTTATATTGAATATTAAAATATAATGTCCTCACCATACGGATTAATTTTTAATTTATTTAGGTCAAATTTGATTTAGCTTTAATTACTTTAAATTAGAATGGCAATAAAAATGTAAATTTTTACTCTCTACTATCTGTAAAATTTGACGTTTAAAGTAATAAATGACTAGACTATGTTTACTTGTCGAATTTTGAAAAAAAAACTTATTTCATTTTTTTTCAGTAATGCTTTTCTTAGCTATCTAAATAAAATAATACGTTTTTAAACCAATAGCAACTGTTGAAGAAGCAAAAAGATAGGTAGAAGCACAAATAACTGTTGGTTAGTTGTTTGTTTTCCAGTCAAATATTTGTCTGGCGGGCCTATTTTGTTAAATTTATTGGTTCAATTAATAATTTTAAATATAAGTTAGTCAGTTATACAGGGTGTTTCAAAAAACATGTGCTATCGCTCGTGGGAAGATTCCTCACATAAAAATAAGGTTTATTTTTCATATCAACATAGGTTTCATTCTGCTTGCCAAACCAATCCAAGTCTAAAAGCAACCTTTGAAAAATTTTAATATAACAGACACTTACGAAAGTTTTAAATAAGTATTCATTGATTCCTCATCAAAAAAAAGTTCCTATGAACATGGGTATGGAAATGTATAGTTTTAGAAATACAGGATGTTAAAAAATTTTAAATTGCTTTTTTTTAATTATCCTAAATACCATTATTTTTTTTATTTCAAAGTAGTTGAAGCCTGGCGCATCCGCCACGTCATCGACATCAAAAACACAGTTGTATATTAATTAAAACTAATGACTATATTTCATGATGTTCTTTGCTGGTACATGACATTGTAGAATTCTAATAAATATATAGTGGTTATATTAAAAAAAATGGTGTTAAGAGTTGTACTAAATATCTATGAAAGTAATACCATTACAAGACGTAATGTAATGAAACCTAAGATCTAAATTATATTTTAAATATTAAATCGACATGAATGTTCTTAACAATCTAACCACTAAACATAGTCTGTACGATATTACTTAAGATGTACGTTATTGTTTAAGACTGAAAATGTTTTATATGTTAAATGTAAAACTAGAACTTAAATCTACACTTAGCTGTTCTTTATGTAATCTTGCTTCAAACAGTAGCAGCGTGAGATGGTCTCGCATCTCTGTACGCGGCCATCCAATACAACAAAAGGGGGCCAGAATGAGGACACCATGAATTGATACAGCCGTAATTACTGACTAGACTGAGAAATGGGAACGAAGCAGCATGGGGCTTACGCTACATCCATACTGTGGCAATCTGGGGACACGACCCGTACCTTGGAACACTACTAGAACCTTGGATAATGCCCGAACCTTAGAATCAATACATAGATATGGGACACCTGCCCATACCTTGGACACAGTCCGTCCATAAGACCCTAAAAATACGAAACTCTTGTTTAAAACCAAACAAGATCTAATAAACAAAATAAACCTACCTCGAAACACTTCCGAGGGCTCAATAATAAACAACGAACTGTCCTTTCTTCCATTTAACATTCTGGAGGACAATAGCAAAAGTACACCAACGTGTCAGCAAGATACAAATACAAGTTAAGGTGGGTCAATCCAAAACTCTACCCTAAAAATATTCAATAATAATATCGAATCTATAAAAGATAATAACTCATCTTTACCTGTAGTTTCGAAATGGCAGCTGATTCAGATTTTGCAGCAAGATTTAAATTGCCATTTCTAAAAGCAGGATTTGCAACCATGCCGCAAACCGGCCAAAAACAAAGTGAGGTTAAAACGCAGAGAGGCGCCTTGACATATAACAAGGATCTTGACAGCGCGCGCCTCAACAGAACAGTGAAACGATAGCAGGGTTGGCGACTAGGGAACGTAAAAATTACGCCAAGCGTGCCAAATAAATTATCAGGCCTGAACGATACGGAATCCGGTGATGATAGGCCAGACATCATATATTATATATAAAAAAGACATGTAACGAACTAAAAACGTTACACGGTAGTCATGTCCCTTAAGTGCTGTTAAGAAGGTGAGTTTTGATTGATGTAAATAGTAACTGTTTATATATTTATAATTAATTTATTTTTGTTTCCTAAAATATTTTGATTAAAAGAAAATATGTAAAAGTAGACAACGTTGTGTCGGTAAAGCTTAATCACGTGACTAAAAGTTTATTTGATATAAACTATAGGTACATTTGGATCTCCAAAAGCACATGCATCTGTAGATATCAATGTGGTTCTAGTTTGCTTAATAAGATAAAATAAATCTAACAGTGCTCCGTAAAACACGAATAAAACTTCAACCAAAACTCAACTTCGTACTTTTTTCTCGGTTTGAATTAATCGATCACCGAGAAAACCTTTCTGCGAAACTGTCCAGTTTGTAAATCGGCATCTCCAGCTCCGGTTGCCCTTTCAACTCTTTATCAAAATCGCTTTACGTCCTTTGACTTGGCTCTTTTTCCCCATTTTCTCTCTCTCTCTCTCTCTCTCTCTCTTCCCCCCTTTGTAATTTATAGAACGTCGGCCATTAAATCGAATCGAAATAGCGTCGTTTCTCGATTTAGTACTTAAGATTTTATACAGGGTTACTCATGGTGAATTATCCGATAGTCAAGCAGCCTTAAGAGCGATCAGCTGTAACCATCAATTCGAAATTGGTCAAAGAATGCCTAGGGAAGCTGAATAAAGGTTGATTCTCACTATATCTTCCGTATCAGTTACCTTCTGTTTACGTAAAATATTATATCATGCAAATGAATAAGTCAATACACACTATCTGTTCCGTTTCCCTTCCGTTCCACATCCCTTCCTTTCATACATATTTTTGGAGGACGGACTGAAGCATACCGGAAACAGCGTTGTCAAGTTCTCACATTTGTACCAGCTCTGTTAACATTTTGCTGATATTTATTTATTCTTTCACATCTTAATTAAATTTATTACCTTTTTCAAAAGATAAAAAATTTTAAAATAAAACTTTCGTAATGATATAAATTGTGCAATAAAAAGTATGGAACTGATACGGAACGGAAGCATTACGTAAAGCTTGAATACAATCAAAAATATGGAACGGATATGGAATGGAAACGGAAGGTATAGTGAGAATCGACCTTAAGCGGCCCATACAT
The DNA here is from genome assembly GCF_002938485.1 of Sitophilus oryzae. Lineage (NCBI taxonomy): Eukaryota > Metazoa > Arthropoda > Insecta > Coleoptera > Curculionidae > Sitophilus > Sitophilus oryzae. The sequence continues at coordinate 926,986 of NW_022146393.1, forward strand.
TATCAAACAAATTGCGCAACAAAGCGATGAGCAACGCTGCGATCTACAACTGATTCAGCGGTCCATACACTATCAAACAAGTTGCGCAACAAAGCTATGCGCAACGTTCCGTTGCACAACTGCATCACCCATGCACTTAGTAAAATTTTGATCAAACTTTTTATTAAAAGTTGTGCATTGTTTGAGAAATAATCATATCCTCAATTGCCACTGCGTCAATTATTATAGTATATACCCTAGATGATGCCGATGATACTAAAAAACGAAAAATAAAACAAAGAATTTGGATGAAAGTACTAAAATACTGCACAACGAAGAGCAAACCCCCCAAATACACTACACAACGCGTTGAGAAAACAGTCCTGTTGCACAAAAGAATTCAGACGTTCTTGAAACTCATCAAACAATTGCGCAACGCATCAAACACTACCATACATTGGCAACTCGTAGCGCAACAGCCTGCGTTGCGCAATTTGTTTGATAATGTATGGGCCGCTTTAAATTAGACAAAGAAAATAAAGTTCTCGTACTCTGGATGCCAACCCACTAAGGGATAGAAGGTAATAAAAAAGCAAACGATCTAGCTAGAAAAGGAACTAAAAATCCACTAACTGAACTGAAAAGAAAAAAAAATGAAACTGAAGTGGAAACCAACTTAAATTAGAACTGAAAAACCTGGATGACTCCATTCGTAACCTGGAATGGGAATCCTTCAACAGTCTTCAACACTTCTATACATGAAGAAATTTCTCAACACTCACGACCAAGAAAAATCAAAGATATTCCTAGATTTAAGTAAGAACAATCTTCGGATTGTTACGGTTTTTTTAACAGGACACTTTCTTCTTAATGAAAACATGTACAGATTAAAGCTAAGCAAAAACAGCGAATTCAGATTCTATAAGGAAAATGGGAAAACACAAGAACGCCTCATCACTGAGTACGCTTGAACGACAACCATTTGTGCCACAAACTTTGGTACGACTGACGTGTCCCAAATAAAAAATCAATTTTTCTGTTAATAACTGTTTTCCTTTAAAAGTCTATCTCCTATAGAAAAGGATGTTTTCCTTTAAAAGCGTCAAATCTGACCCACCCTGTACTTCAAACTACCAAAATTTGGGCAATATAATTGACAGAAAATTCATTGCGTAAAAAACTAGACGTAAAAGAAGAATATAGATCGGAAAATAGATTAGCCGCATCTAATAATTTAATACCTAAGCTCAATTATTAAAGTTCCTAGACTTTACAAAAAAAATAAGTATACAGGGTGTCTCAGATGTTAATCGGGAAAATTTAATAGACGATAGAACTTGCAAAAATAAAAAAAAGTTCATATCAACTTGTTAGATTTAAAGCTTCCTTTTCGAGATACAGGGTGTTAAAGTTACTTAAAAAAGAAAAAAAATTAAGATATTTGAAAAACTATTTAATCGACTTTGATATAACTTGGCCCCTTTATAACACTTACTATGGGACTTAATTTAGTGTAATTAGATTTAAGTTTAATGACCAGGGGCGGCGGTGGGGCATCACTGTTAAATTATTTTAAAGGAAAAAATAGGCACGCCACTGCTTTTTTAAAAGTTTAATATTATTTTTGGATTTAGTAATTAAAAATATTATTTTTTTGTCTCCTGACTTTTTTGTCTATAACCTAACCATTATTATTTAATTTATTGTCCAGGGTGGAGTGAATAAATTAATTTAATTTTTTTCGCAAGAAGTAAGCAAGATAGATTAACAGATAAGATCACAAATTAAGTCCCATAGTAAGTATTATAAACGGGTCAAGTTATATCAAAATTGATTAAATAGTTTTTCAAATATCTTAATTTTTTTTTCTTTTTTAAGTAACTTTAACACCCTGTATCTCGAAAGGGAAGCTTTAAATCTTACAAGTTGATATGAACTTTTTGTTTCATTTTTTCAAGTTCTATCGTCTATTAAATTTTCCCGATTAAAATCTGACACCCTGTATATGCAAAAAAATTTAATTTTTGTTCAAAAAATTTGTATCCAGAATTAAAAAACAACACATTATTACATGACGCTATCTCTCCTCGTCTTAAACAAGAAATTACTCTTCTTTTTAAAAGATTATTTTTAAAAATTTAATATAAACCGTGTCTTCCATTAAGAATATCAAAAATGTCATTAGTTTCTGAATGAAACGGCAATACTGTTGCTAAAAATATTTTTAATCGATGGTAGTGTGTTTCTATGAGACTTTAAATTTTCAGATTTAAGTTCTAAATCTCCCGTTCATTCTAAATGTCTAGCTTAGTACCAATCGACCGTGAATCATGAATCACCCTGTATAAGTGGAACGGAGGCGGAATTATACGACCCCAAACCTGGGCCCGTAATTGACTTTTTACCGTTTCGAATTCGCCAGTTTATTTTTACGTTGGCATTTTTACGAAGCTGTATCGAATAGAGGCAGTTAGACGAAATAGGGTATTTTTTTTATAGACCTGTATAGATTTAAACATCAACGTAATATATATTTTTTATTGGAGCCATTGACGTTATATGAAGATATTGATGGCCAAAACATGGCCTGTTTTAGTGGAGTCCTCAAAGAGGCAAGGGACCAGGAAGGTCGTGAACCACTACAATCCGACAAGCGATGGCATCCAGAGAGTTTGAAAAACTGGATGCACTGGATAGAGCAATGCACACGTTCGGTGAAGGCGAATGTGGAAGCAACAATAGCTGTACTCTTGATTTAAAGATAATTAGGATATAATCACTCTATCTAAAGAAGAAAACACTCGATCAATGGGCACTACCAGTCATGACCTATGCATGCGAAACTTGGACACTTAAAATGGACATTATAAAGAAAGCACGGCAATGGGCAGGATACTTGGATAAAGGACATACAACAGATGAACCACAAAAATTATAGCATGGTACCTGCTAGGAATTAAGAGATCTAGAAGAAGACCAAACCATGAGATTAGCACCATGATATTAGGAAATTAGCAGGGATAACTTGGACCGGCGCCGGCGCCGGCGGCATAGCCAACAATGGCCGCAATTATAAAGAGAGTATCTAAATATGTGAGGGATGTTACACCATAATTAGTTATGGTTGAATAAGCTGAAAACGATGATGATAATGATAATCAAATTCCGTTTATATACAGCGTGGGCCACTGAAAACTTACAATGGCTATAATTTTTAAACCAAAAAAGATATCAAAAAAATAAAAAAATACCGTTTCTATAATATCGATGGGGAATACATATTATGACGTATTTTTTTAACCATCCCGACCTACCCCTTAGGTGGCACCCCTACTCACTTGAAAATCTTAATAAAGAAATCTTAATTACCCCACTTGTGGCGCCTTTTTGGAAAGTCCATGAAAAATGCTAAACAATGATCATTTAGTTTTTAGGGTGAAATTGAAAAACTACCCCATACACGAAAAATTAGGTAAACATTAATGAAAAAAGTGATTTTTTCAGCATAAGTTACAAATTGGGACCCAGCTAAATGAAGCAAATGAGGTATTTTTCAAACCACCCCGACGGTTTTAATCTCATCAATGCCATTTTGAAACTATTGCCATTTTGAAGCTAAAAATAAAAAATGTAGATAATAAAAGGCCACACAAAGATGTTTTACCAGTCGTTCAGCTTAATTTTTCGATAACGCAAATTCCTCCATATCATCTGTTTTTTTACTTTCAACAAACAGGAATCTTAAAACGGCATATCTTTGCGTTTTTGCACTGTCTTCTATCGATTTTCAATCGTTTGCAAATTTGGTGGTACTTTAAACCTTTATTTGATTCGCTTATTTGAAAGAAAAATGGTTTATACTGTGGAAAAAAGAATTCAAATAATTTTTCTTAAACTAATCTTCAGCATCATGAAGGTATGTGCTATTTGAGAACGGCCCGTGCTTTAAGTGAGAGATTCAATCCGAACAAAAACGTAAGTTACGTTTATGTTAGAGATTTAATTTTTAAGTTTCAAGAAACTGGATCGGTCAAAAAGGACAGGGCCCAGGGTACTGAATGAAGAAATGCAGAAGTTATTGCTCAGGTATCGATTAATCCAGAAGCATCAACATGCCAGTTGGCATCAATCACAAGTATACCTCGAACATCCGTCAGAAGAGTATTGAAAATGCGCAAATTCCATCCCTACAAAATGAAGATTCTGCAGAAACTTGGCGACGACGATCCAGATAGAAGGATCCAGTTCTGTGAACTAATGACGGAGGAAATTTGAAGGAAACCTTCACTCACTAAGAATATTTGTTTTGGTGATGAGTGCTAATTTTTTTTAACGGAAATGTGAATAAGCAAAATTGCAGTTGTCGCATATTGTTGTTGAAGGACACACCCAACATCCTCAAAAGCTCAATGTTTGGTGTGGAGTACTAGACGATAAAATTATAGGTCCATTTTTTATCGACGGAAATTTGACTGGTGATGCTTATGTGGAAATGCTGAACAATTTGATAGAGCCAGCCATTGTAAATAAGGTTGAAAATCAAAGATATTTGGAAGGAAATTTAACTCTTAATTAACCTCATACACTTTCAGCAAAATGGAGCCAAAAGTGTTCCATATATGTATGGAACAAAACGGCTATTATTTTGAGCATTGGTTTAAATAAATTAGCATTTAAAATTTTTTTCAAATTGTCACACCTACATTTCGTATCACTACTTACCAGTAATTAAGTTGAAATCTGTATGACCATCGTTTAGCAATTTCAATTAGCTTTCCAAAGAAGTGTCACAAATACAAGGGTATCGCTATCTTGAGATTAGAAGTGTGGGGGTGGCACCTAGGGGTGGGTCGGGGTGGTTTGAAAAATACTTCATGTGCCTTATTTAGCTGTGTCCCAATTTGTAACTTATACTGAAAAATATACATTTCGTATCACTACTTACCAGTAATTAAGTTGAAATCTGTATGACCATCGTTTAGCAATTTCAATTAGCTTTCCAAAGAAGTGTCACAAATACAAGGGTATCGCTATCTTGAGATTAGAAGTGTGGGGGTGGCACCTAGGGGTGGGTCGGGGTGGTTTGAAAAATACTTCATGTGCCTTATTTAGCTGTGTCCCAATTTGTAACTTATACTGAAAAATCACTGTTTTCATTAATGTCCACCTAATTTTTGTGTAAGGGGTAGTTTTTCAATTTTACCCTAAAAACTGTATGATCATCGTTTAGCATTTTTCATGGGCTTTCCAAAAAGGCGCCACAAGTGGGGTGTTGCCATATAAGATTTTCAAGTCAGTAGGGGTGCCGCCTAAGGGGTAGGTCGGTGTGGTTCAAAAAATACGTCATATGTATTCCCCCTCGATATTATAGAAACGGTATTTTTTATTTTTTTGATATCTTTTTTGGTTTAAAAATTATAGCCATTGTAAGTTTTCAGTGTATATATTTTCTACCCTGTATACATGTTTCTTAATTTGTAGAAAAAAAGTCTTCTGTTAAACTACTATTTTAATAATTCTAGCTACTGATCGACGTAATGTCAATGTCTAGGTCTCAAAATCATATACATCACTACACAAACCAAAATACAACTACTTTCTAGTTAACCTCGTATATTACAAATCTAACAACTCTTTCTTACGCCTTTTGAAAATAAACCGTCGAATAAATAATGATTAAACCCTACAAATGTCTTAGAGGAATGGTCATACGTTGAAAACTCGATTCATCGATTTATAAATCGGATTACATCACATCGCTTCTGACCGTTTGACATATGTAAAGATTTCTCTTAGCTGTCAAGATTGCAAAGATTGATTTAGCTGCTATTTAACTACTCTGCAAGCAGGACATAAAATTCGTCATGTGAATCCCAGGGAAGCTTTTAGACAATGATCCAGAAGCTGGAATCTGCAGGCTCCATTTTATAAACTAGACCTCTAATAGGTCATTCGCCAGTAATAAATTAGAGAGCTTTGAAACCGGGTGACGTTTTGTATAAGGAATAATGACAAAAGTAGGATGAAAAGATTTAGATAAGGTTAGGTTTTCGTCGCTGGAGTGTCTTCATAACAAGATTTACGTTAGAATCACAATCATGTCTACCTCCATATCATCGCTGACGCTAAATTATAAATATACCAACTACCAGATTAATTTTTTTCTTTTATATTAAAATTATCACAGATATTAATCTTTAGTTAGATAATTGTTGCTACGTAATAATTTAACAGAACCTGTGAACCCCTTTGAACTTAACATGCTCTTTGTTGAGGCCAGACAGTCTATGGTATGTACTTTGTGATATTTATCGTTAGTTTTTCACGCGAAACTTCAATTTCATCGCCAATTCTAAAAGGTCACTAGTCACTGTTTGAAAGGTTGTACTAGGTATATATTTCGAAGTATAGCTTGCCATTGTCTTGCTATAATTTAGGTAGCTGTTTAATGGTTGTTATGTTTCTATAAATAAATATTGAGATGAATAATGATATTGAGTAAATAAATATATTAGTGATCGTAAAGAGATAATAATATAACTATAAGTTAGGATTAGGTTGATTATTAGATTAATCACTCTATTTGTTCTAACTATCTTAATCTTTAACATATCAGTAGTTCTCTTAATAGTTAATTTGTTGGAATAATAAAAGTGCCGTATATGACTAAAAAAGTATTCTATAAAACAAACAAGTAATTTTTTTATTTTCTTGTTAAGTATGAGGCGAGTGTAATGTATGAGGGGGTTTCTCTTTTCACTTGGGTAAAAAATATACAATTGTAATCGGTTGCCTAAGACTCATTCCAACGATTGCCAGCGACTGCTCAATCTGATGATTTTTCTTTCACTTGTTTTGTGCCAGAAACAATAAAAATAAAATGTGTCTATCCTATACAAGCAAATTATGATTGTCTGTATTTATAATTTTCTAATAGATTTGTGTCTGGAAACGTGCTATCCTTTTTTAATCTTCCTATTATTAGTATTAATTTTGACAAATTTTATGCTAATTTTTAGTAAGTGACGTATACAGATTGATTTCGCCAAAATTATCATCTATTGTCATTCCCTAGCCGCCTTTGACGACTTTTTTTCGGTCGTACGGCATTATATGTGAAGAAAAAATCAATATTAATACCCTATATTCCGTCGTCAATCTGACGGCTTTTCCTTTCACTTGTTTTGCCAGAAATAAAGAAAAGTAAAATTTGCTTATCATATGCAGACAATTTTTATATCAGAGATTTACCTCGCGAACATTATCGTTGCCCAACCGTCTTTGAGGTTGTTTTTTTTTTGATCGCATGGTACTTATAATACTGGATATCTTTACCAGCATTCGTCAATTATAAATTAGTACTATTGCAACTGGGCGATTAAACAAAGTCTCAGAAAGTGAGGAAAACCACCTCACTTTCTTCAACCTTTTCCACTCTCAGAGTGGAAAATATAAAATTAAAAGATTTACGTCCTCACTAGATTTCTTTTTGAGAAATTATCCCCTTCCGCATTCCTGTACCCAAGGCAAAATCTGATTAGTTTACGTCCAGAGGGGCCTCCTGATGAGATTTATCTTTATACCGACTGGTAATTGTTTTGACAACAATTCAATTTGGCCGAGTCCCGTTGTTTTCAATTAGGGGACTAACTAAAGTTTAGGGTTAGGATTATGGTGTGCATGTTTTTGTGTGTTTTTGAAAATAATCTAATTATGTATTTTTCTGTCCATCTGTCCACCTTCATACAAATATCCAAGAATAAGCAACAAATAAAAATACAGATTTGATGCCACCGTCTTTATGCACACGACATCCAAAAAAATTTAAGTGAAACACAATTTCAATTAAAATAAGGTATCCTTATCCACCTTTATTATTAATTCCCAAGACAATAACATGAGTACATTTAATTCAAAATTTTCCGGAGTTATAACTAGTTCCCCAATCGGATCTCCGGGGGGAACGGCTTTAAATGTAACAAACAAAAGAACGAATTTGAGAAAACCATTTAAGATCGGAACATGGAATATAAGAAGCTTATTCGATGCTGGAAAACTGGCAAACCTCACACGAGAAATGAACAGACTTAGTCTGGATATTCTGGGCGTTGCAGAAACCTGGTGGCCTGGGGTGGGAGAGTGCAAAGTGGATAACGGCGTATTCTTTTACTCTGGTAATGAAGATCCAAAACACAGGAAAGGTGTGGGAATCGTAGTAACAAAAGAAATACTGAAATTTGTCGTGGACTTTGTTCCATACTCGGATCGCACTGCTTTATTAAAACTCAGAGCCAGGCCAAGCAATCTTAATATAATACAAGTATACGCTCCAACTCCAGATTCGCCGGATCAGGAGGTGGAAAGATTCTATGATGAAATCAAATAACTGCTCAAATTGACTAAAAAACACGACGTCAACATAATTATGGGTGACTTCAATGCCAAAATAGGAAAGGGTAAATTTAACGAAATTATTGGTTCTTATGGTCTCGGAGAAAGGAACGAAAGGGGCGATCGACTTCTGCAATTCTGTCAAGAAGAGGGCTTGAAAATATCAAATACATTGTTTCGACTTCACTCTCGCCGCCTCTATACCTGGAAGTCTCCAGCGGACCGACCAGACAATGTGATACGAAATCAAATAGATTTCATCCTCATTAACCAAAGGTTCGGCTCAACTATCAAGAGAGCCAGTACGTATCCTGGCGCGGATGTTCCCTTTGACAATGTGCTATTAGTGGCCGTAATAAAAATTGCTTTATCAAGTCAAAGAAAACCAACCACACAGCGACGGGTGGCATTAGAAAGAATGAGGGATCCAATAGTAAAATCAGAGATGAGTGACGATATCAACACACATATTCAATCAATAATACCGAATATGGGAGGAGAACCAACACAATCTTGGACAAAGATAATGGATATTGTAACAAAATCAATGCAAAACAGGTTAGGATATGAAGCAAAAAACAAAAAGCAAAAATGGATGACGGATGAGATCTTGTTGTTAATGGATGAACGTCGAAAGTATAAGAACAAAGCAGATGGCATGTACAAAGATATTCAAAGACTCATAAGAATAAAGATTAGAATAGCTAAGAACGAATGGCTTAAACGTGAATATTCAGAATTAGAACAGCTGCAAAACCAACACGACAATTTTAATCTGCATAAAAAGCTGAAGGAGACTGCTGGCATATATAAGAAAATGAGATCAACTGTGACAGTCAATAATAACAACCAAATAGTCCTCGAAAGCACAGAGAAGAGCAATGTTTGGGAAAAGTATGTAGAAGAAATTTTTGACGATGACAGACCCCCAGCTGATATCAATAACTAGCTAACCGGCCCATCGATCACTAAAGACGAGATAGAAAAAGCCATACTTAATTCTAAAAATAACAAAGCGGCTGGCCCAGATTAAATTCCTGCAGAAATCCTTAAACTCCTAGATGAAAGAGGCATAACAGCACTACATAGAGTATTTAACACTATATATAAGACAGGTCACTACCCCAAACAGTGGTTGCGTTCTACTTTTATCCCCCTGCCTAAGAAGACCAATACCAGAAAATGTGAAGATCATAGACTTATTAGCCTGATGAGCCATACCCTAAAAATATTTCTGAAAATCATACACCAGAGAATTTACAAAAAATGTGAAAGGGACATAAGCGATTCACAAATGGGGTTCAGGCAAGGGTTACGAACAAGGGAAGCGATAGTTGCAACACAGGTGCTTGTCCAGAACTGCTACGATCAGAGAAAGGATGTGTGCCTGTGTTTCATAGACTACGAAAAGGCATTCGATCGCGTGCAACACCACAAGTTAATGCAGCTACTCAAAAGGCTTGATATAGACCAAAAATACATACAATGCACCGAAAACTTGTACTGGAACCAAACAGCACAAATAAAATTGGCCAATACCATGTCCAATCCCATACAAGTTGGAAGGGGGGTGCGACAGGGTTGCTTGCTGTCTCCACTCCTATTCAATTTGTACTCAGAGGCTATTCTCCAAGAGGCTCTAGAGGACGTCGAAATGGGAGTCAAAGTTAACGGAGTGTGGATTAATAACATCCGCTACGCCGACGATACGGTCTTGATTGCAGATAATATACACGATCTACAACAACTGGTCAACAAGGTAGGAGAACAGAGTAAAGCAATGGGTTTAAACATAAACATCAAGAAAACTAAATTTATAATATCCAGAAATCCAGATATGTTTAAAAACTCCATTATAACATTCAATACAAGGCCCATAGAGAGGGTAGATAAATTTAAGTACTTGGGCATCTGGCTCTCCGAAGATTGGACATCAGACAAGGAAATTAAATGTCGCATCGAACAAGCTCGGCAAGCATTCTTGAGGTTCCGAAAAGTACTTGTCTGTTCAGATTTTGACCTTAACCTCAGATTAAGATTCGTAAAGTGTTACGTGTGGTCGGTGCTCCTTTATGGTATGGAAGGTTGGACATTGAAAGCAGCTGCCATTAATAAACTAGAGGCTTTCGAGATATGGCTATATCGCAGAATTCTGAAGATACCTTGGACGGCTAGGTTAACAAATGAGGAAGTTCTGAGACGTGTCAACAAACAGCGCGAATTGTTTGAATTGATTAAGAAGAAAAAAACCGCATACCTGGGGCACATAATGCGAAATCCCAAATATCAATTCTTGCATCTGTTAATCGAAGGCAAGATCGAAGGCCGGAGGGGTATCGGAAGGAAGAAAATGTCATGGCTGAGGAATGTTAGACAGTGGACAGGCCTACACGATGTACAGTCGTTAATAAACACCGCCAGGAATAGAGAAGCGATGGAAAATGTTATCGCAAACATCCATTAATGGATTCGCACTAGAAGAAGAAGAAGATCCTTATACCTAACTAAGTCTGAGCGTGGAGTAGGAAACGGATTCAAATATAAATAAGGAAGGAAGAGTTAATATTTTTAATTTTTTAAAAAAGGCTTGGCAATGAGTTCTACTGTTTATCACTATACCCAGTGAATATCGAACAGCTCTCTTCTGGAGCTTGAAAATGCGGTCAAATTGAGTCGCACAACACGTACCACAGAATGGAAGGGCATCTAAGGTGCAACTCAAAAAGTGCATAATAAACAGTAGTTCTAGCCACTGACAAGTTAAGCTCCTTAGAAACAGATCTTAATGCAAAACAGGCAGAGCTTAATTTTTTCGACAAAGCGTCGATATGCATGTCCCCTTCCAGAGAATTGTCTACAACAAGGCCTAAGAATTTTACAGATTTTACGACGTCAATGGTGGTGTTCTTAAGTACAAAAGGCTGCAGCGAGTTTTTTTTAAATAATTTTTATATTAGTTCAGTGCTAAATAGTGTATAACAATACATACATTAAAGACTATTAAAACATTTGTTTAACGCTAGCATTCCGTGAGCGACACTTTATATCTACGTTAATAAAACTTGCACGCTGTGGTCATTTATTTAAAGGAAAAATGGTACATAGCGTTATTGTCCTTTTAAAATAATGATGTGTTGGGGCAGTTTTATGACAGCATAAAAGGGAGAACAAAGAGCTATTCTTTTAATATATCGTCTGGATATTACTGTTCATTGCTGGCATGGCTTGGTTTAACGCTTAAGATCATCGAGATTAACCAAGAACTTCAGATTTTTAGTGATACATTAAAAATGTACCTGTGAAACTCTAGTCACTAAGAAGATTCAAAACCAGAAAATTGATGGAATTTATACAGGGTGAGTTTCCTACGATGTTCTTTATGGGTATCTCGGAAACTACTGGAGATAGAGAGTCGGTTAAATAAGGGAAGAATTGCAGTTTTGTGGGGTCAGAAATATGCACCTTTCAGATTTTTGAAAAAGTTCATGGCTCACTAGATATATCGAAAAAAACAAATTTTGGCTATTTTAAAAATTGTTCCTAATTCCTAATTAAGTTATTTTAGACAAAAAAATTTCAGATAAAAGTTGTAGATAATTGGATCCTTAATGAGTTGGTGTCCTCCGTTTTTATCTAAAACGTGTCATTTTTGACATATGACACAAACATTTGTTTTTTTAAATGGAAACCATAGTTGGCCATGACTTCATAAAAAGCGCCATTTTTTAAGCGTTTCAGCGATATAAGCTATAATATGTTTTCTTCGAAAAATAACTAAGTTATAGCCAATTTTTATAATTTTTAAACAATTTCACTTAGTTAGCCATGGAAACAAGTTCATAATCGTCTTTGGTCTCGGAAATATGAAGCTGTCACATCCAAACTTTGTAAATTAAAATAAACAAAAATTGTAAATATGAATTTTTCAAATGAAGAAAAGCATGTAGGATTTATTTTATTTGTTGGTTCAACTTTTCTTGACCATACATTTTCGAGGATACATTGACGTAGAATGTTACGTTTTTTAGAGAACGGTTTTCAAGACATGTTAGAAAAGTTAAATTTAGTTATAGCCAATTCTTATCTTTCTTGACTATATCACTTAGATTTCATGGTATTCTTATTCTGTTATGATTTATAAGTTATAAGATATATAAGTCAGAATATATTATTAAGCAAATGTTTACAATTTACATTACACAAACTAAACCTTAAAAAATTAATATCACTACATACACTTTAAGTTATTATAGAAAATGTTCAAAAAATCCGCCATTGTTTTGAGTTGCATCCTTTTAAAACTAAATTACTACAATACCTATTCTCACAGAAGGACCGGTCGACTTAATTAAACTTCTCTCGTACCGCCACTTCGAGTGCCTCTTAATTCATAGGTTTTTTTAACCTTTTTGTTAACCATACCGCATAAAAAATTTAAAATGGATAGGTCAGGTGATCGAGGAGGCTCATGCATTCGGTCCACCTCTTCCTATCCCTGAGTTTGCATTATTTTGATATAAATAATTTTTAACATTTCTTTCATTATGTGGGGGGGGGGTCATAATGAAAGTCATGTTGGAAGCACTCTATTGATGCGCGAGTACCTACACGCATTTCTTCATTTGAGAAATTCATATTTACAATTTTTCTTTATTTTAATTTACAAAGTTTGGATATGACAGCTTCACATTTCTGAGAGCAACGGCGATTGAACTTGTTTCCATGGCTAACTAAGTGAAATTGTTTAAAAATGATAAGAATTGGCTATAACTCAGTTATTTTTCGAAGAAAACATATTATAGCTTATATCGCTGAAAAGCTTAAAAAATGGGGCTTTTTATAAAGTCATGGCCAACTATGGTTTCCATTTAAAAAAACATATGTTTGCATCATATGTCAAAAATGACAGGCTTTAGAAAAAAGTGGAGTACACAGCCTCATTAAGGATATGATTATCTACAACTTTTATATGAAAATTTTTTGTCTAAAATAGCTTATAATTGAATTAGGGACAATTTTTAAAATAGCCGAAATTTGATTTTTTCGAAATACCTAGTAAGCCATGAACTTTTTCAAAAATCTGAAAGGCGCATATTTATGACCCCTCAAAATTGCAATTCTTTCCCTATTTAACTGACTCTCTATCTCCAGTAGTTTCCGAGTTACCAATAGAGAACATCGTAGGAAACTCACCCTGTATAATTGTCGATAAACGGTACCGCAGAAGGTGACACTTTAGTATTTTTTTTTTTAAATATGATATTTCTATAACATTTATTCTACATTTAATTTATTTTTTCTACAAACGTCAAAAAATGACAAAGTTGTGCGAAGTGACACTTTTTTTCATTTTCCTACGTTACCATGACACGGTGCGTGAAGTAATGCGCGAAATGCCTATTTCGCACACTGCATATAAATTATATGGGATTTTGGAATTGTTATTTTTGGAAAATGAGGAACTAAATCATAACTAATTATTTATTTCGAAATATTCAAGAATAAACAAAATAACAAATATCAAACTTAACACTAATGCATATTCTAGTTATTATTTACAATGCTAACATTAATAGTACAACCAGTACACGAACCAATATTTAATACCAAACTAGATAGTTCTGATTTTGCTGGAGATATGGGGGTTTTGGGACTTGAGACACTATCCAATTTTGATGTAGAGGTACTATTCCCAAGTAGCATTTTCACGACTTGCGACCACATGTTTACTAAACACAACGTTGGATTAGTTACAAAAAATAGTTAGCTCCCTACCTTGGGTATTAAAATAAATTTAAACGTTTTTATAACGTTGTGCCGACGTTGGACTAGTACTACAGCAAAATAGAAGCTTCTGCGACGTCGAATAAACGTTGTCTTGTAACCTTTTTTGCTTAAGTGATCTTTAGGTGATTCGGACAACGTAGTTACAACGTTGAACAAGATAGAGTTTTCCGACGTCAGTTTCAGGACCTATTCCAACGTTATGCAAACGTCGTCTGTTTTACTAATTCCAACGTTGTTTAGATTTCCTTATTCTTACGTTGGTAGGACGTCGAGTCACTACCTTTTGCAAACTGTATTGAACCATAACCTTAAATCTTAAATTTTCACTTCATTGTTCTGTTCAGTCAGACAGTTCAGTGCTGTTTTTGTTTTTATAAAAAAAACTTAATTAAAATGGGACATAAGAAAGGTACATATAAAACTAAATTTAAATATACATCAACATATATTACCGATAGTTTATCCACTCCCTCGTTTATTTAGATTATAGAAGGCGGCACAAGCTAGATTCTAGGATGACTAAATTAGGCAATCTTGCGACTAGTATACTACCTGTTAAGGCCGAACTGCGACTTTATTAGTCCAGTATGCGACTACTCGAACTACTCCATCTTAATCTCCCAAAACAACAAAGTGAAAGCCGCCATGTTGTTAAATAAGAAAATGTTTCGTTCCTAAAATAGCAATTCCTGCTTTTTGAATACATTAACTTGAAATATTTGACCCTAAATATTACGCGGAAACTCGTACGGTATAATTTTTTCGACTGCGAATAAATTATTCTCATTTTACTAAAAAAAAAATTCAAGAAAATTTTTAAAACTTCTTTAATTTTAAGGCCCATTAGTATTTTTCAAAGTAGAAACAATACATTTATCAATAAAGTTGTTTGCGTTTAACTTTTTTAAGAGTTACAGAGTCGGTTAAAGTGTTTCAATAATTATGATCTTCAAACATCCTCCACACTTAAATACTTTTGTTTTGTCTTCCTTCACTGCCATCTGACATATGTCTCTACCTAAATCATAAAAATAATATTTTTACTATAATTATCCCAATTTAGGATAAAACGCGACTTAGACGCCATATTAGTTTTGTATTTCTGTGAATTAGGATTTTAAACAACGTTGCAGTTTGTACTAAATTAGGCTTCTAGCGAACGTCGGTATCCAACGTCGTTTCGACCCAAAAATTATTCTCCAAACTAGTGCAGACTAGGGTTGGCACGAGGTTGTGCCGACGTTGCGCCCCGACGTTTGGTCGCGTGACACAACGTTGTCCCGACGTCCAAATGCTGCTTGGGATTGATCACGGTATTTGACACTCTAAAATTTTATTTGATATTTGAATTTTATTGTTGATAGAGAATAATACTTTTTAGAGATATCCCAAAATCGGTAGAAAAAAATGCAAACAAAATGTTTGTAGAAAAAATTTAGTTTGCAACTCATGCGCGAACTACTTTGGTGATCTCGACTAATTTTTCAACTCGGCTACGCCTCGTAAAAAAATTCAAGTATCGATCACCAAAGTAGCACTTCGCGCACTAGATACAAAAATAACTATTTTGAAGTGAAAATTCTTTACGCACGCTGGCAGTAAAAATTCAAGGCCGTGACACACGGGC
This sequence comes from Sitophilus oryzae, assembly GCF_002938485.1. NCBI lineage: Eukaryota > Metazoa > Arthropoda > Insecta > Coleoptera > Curculionidae > Sitophilus > Sitophilus oryzae. The sequence goes on from NW_022146393.1 coordinate 942,770, forward strand.
TAGCGAGCAGTCACACACATCTGTTCATGATATTTTGATATTTTGACGACATTTCGTGCACTATGAAACCCCATCAATGGCGAAAAAATCGTCCGATTTAAATGATATTTTGTATGTCGATAGATTAGACCAAGGCCTACTTGACCATCTACGACAAGTGTCACTGTGACAGTTAGTTTCGACCTAAAAACGTCAAAAGTTGATGTCGTCCGATCACGACCAAATTTGGTGGGTAGGATATGTGAGCGACGAAGCAGTTTTTCAGTTATCAATCGGCCTCAAACGGACAGACGGACAGACAGCCAAATTTCGTAAAATTGGATCAAATCATGTATTAAATTTTATTTATTACTTTATTTTATTTTAATTTTCCAACATTTCAAACTACAGTTTTTCAAACATATCCTTCAAATCCTTGAATTTAATAGCTGCTAACTTAAAATTAAATACGAGAGATAAATAGTTACTCCTTTCCCTCCATTAATTTTAATTTTACCCTAATTTTATTACAAGCTTTTCGAAAATATTCACTTCTTCATCTGTAATTTCCATTTCTTGGCCAAGTTCTTCTCTAACTTGATTAAATCACCGCAGAAATTGTCGAGAGGGATCAAAATAAAGCAGCCATGTTGGATAAAGATAAAAAAAGAGTGAAAAAAAACGAGAAAAAATAAATTATATGATGGTAGAAAGGATGTAATAAAAAATATTTATTGAGGCTTTCAATTTATATATTTTTCTGGAGAACAGTAAAATCGGATCATTAGAGAAGAAGCGTAGTAAAAAAATGTGACGGATAAAGATAAATATAAGAGATTTTGCAATAAAAGGAATAACGAAGAAATGTTTAAAAAAATTTAAGCATTGTTATTTTGTTTGTTGTAAAGCATGGTAATTTATTTTTTCTCGAAAAACACAGGTTTGAAAAATATTTAAATTCTTAGAAAAAAATGTTTTAAAGAAGGAATTTGATTGAAAAGGATTTGGAATCTGTTTTGATTTAAATTTTTAAAGAAATATCGTCGTATTTCAGAGAGATATGAAATAAGTATGGTAACATTATGTTAAAAATGGTTGAAATTGTTATGGGACTGTATGACTTCTTTTGGTGTATTTTTTATAATTTTGTATTAAAAATTAAAATTTATAAGAATTTCAAGTAATACCGGGTGCGTCTCAAAAATGGCTCACCCCTATAACTTTTTATTTTTTCAGATAAAACAGCGAGATTTGGTATGTTAGTATATGACAAAAATTGGGATTGGTTGACGTATTCAATTGTTTTCGATCACTTCCAGTTTTACCGGAAATGACTACAACTTTGATTCTTTTGAGTTTTAAATAGCACCCTCGGTGCTATTTACTTTATTCTATAAAAAATGACACTCTGAATCGAATGACATATCATATGTGAACTTTTGACATAGTCACTCAAAAACAAATTGTATTTTAAATTTCAATCTAGAGTACTACGGCTGCCTTAAAAACACTAATTTTTAATGAAGGAGCCTTGGAAAAATAGATTGGATCGTCTAATCTTTTTAGAGTATTGTCCTGGCGGGTTAGAAGATGCCCAAATCGTATTTTTAATCATATCTCATTTTTTTCAAATGGAACAGGGGTGGCTCATTAGCATATTTGGAAAAATCATTTTTTTACGAATAATTTGATAACACACACTTGGTATTTCGATTCAAATTGTCGTTATGAACCGCATGTTACAATATCAAATATACCTTATACGAAAATGTCAAAAGTTAACATATGATATATGTCATTCCATTCAGAGTGTCATTTTCTGTCGAATAAAGTAAAAAATACACAGGGTGCCATTTAAAAAACAAAAATTGTAGTTATTTCCGGCGAAACCGGAAGTAACCGAAAACAGTTGAATACGACAATCAATCCCAATTTATGTCATATACTAACATACTGTGACGGTCTTTCTCTGGAGACCTACACTGACGCCAAGATTTCTTACGGTTTGTAGTTATGGTAAATGTAGTTCTCGGGCGCCACCTCTAAATTGTTTAAAGTGGTTTAGAGGCACCACTCTTGCCAGTACGGGTAACTTTTAGACAGTGAAGATCCGGGAAGTTGGGGTGAAAGCCAGTAAGAAAACAAGTGGTTTTAAATGTATTTATTTAATAAAGAAATCACACACACACAAATGGTATTTAATTAATTAAATTAAAATATATTCTATAAGTCTTAAAGCTATAAATAAGTGATTCTGAGGGGTGCAATCAATAATGCTAATCAATCTTAACTTTTTAATTAATTAATAAAAACAGATCAGAGAGAAGTGTGGTCGGTTTATTTAGAATTCAAAATTACCTTGAAATATATCGCCGGCGCAAACAGTGTACAGCCGAGATGATAGGTGGGACAGTAGACGAGACGGTAGGTAGGGTGGTTGGTAGGACAGTAGGTAGGACGGTAGGTAGGACGGTATGTAGGACGGTAGGTAAGTAGGTGCGGTTATCAGGAGATACTGTTGGTTAATATGTGTACGGTAGTATCTACAGTACGTCCGTCCGTTCTGTAGCTACGGGGAATCCGTGAGAGGGGAAACGATATTCTCTCGATGTTTTTCGTAAAAAATAGACGACGCGTCCCATCAATAAAAATTCAACAAATTTGCAAGTAGCCAATAAAATGAGTGGGCGGAGCGATTTGTGGTGACGCAGTCGTCAAATCGACGTATAAAATATATTGCTGTTTATTTAAATGTTTTTTGTCCGCATCCCTTTCATAGACACAGATCCAGCAGATGTACTGTAATAATTGTGACATTTGTCTCGCCTTAAATAGTACTGAAAAAGGGCTTTCGGGACTTCCGAAAGAGAGTTCGGTTAAACTCGGGCAAGCACCAGCCAGGTTTTTCTGATAAAAATGAGGCAATAGTTCTTTTAAATTTACACATTTGTTTATACAAAATCTATTCGCTAAATAAATAATTATTGCAAATTCCTTTAAATAAATAAATAAATGCCTCTATTGTCAAAAAATTTTTCAATTTGTAGACAAAGGTAAACTAACAAACAAAGTAAAAAAACAAGGTACACAAACAAACAAACAAAAGATAATACAAAACATTATACAAATAATATTGTCAGTCTTATTGTTAAAATAAACATTTATAAATGTTTATAATGTCAAAGAACAAAAAATAAAAATAATATTCAAAAATATTTAGCTAGTTTATAGTAAAATATCAATGACCTCTAAATAAATTCATTTCGATGTCATTAGTAAATATAGCAATAGCAAACATTAGACCAGTGTTTACAAGATCAAATTTGATTTTCAAAATATAATTCATTTACGGCGTAGAAAGCCTTGTCTAGTAAATAAGAGTTCAATGCTTTGCGAAATGAAAAAAATGATGTTATGGATTTGATTTCAAATGGCAGGTGATTGTGCATTTTTTTCGAGTTGTATAATATTGAACTTTTAACTAACTCTGAGCGTGGGGTAGGTACAGTACGTCTGTCCGTTTTGTAGCTCCGGGGTATCCGTGAGAGGGGAAACGATATTTTCTCGATGTTTTTCGTAAAAAATTCGACAAATTTGCAAGTAGCCAATAAAGTGAGTGGGCGGAGTGGTTTGTGGTGACGCACTCGTCAAATCGACGTATAAAATATATTGCTGTTTATTTAAATGTTTTTTGCCCGCATTCCTTTCATAGACACAGATCCAGCAGATGTACTGTAGATAAAGATCTTGCTCCGCGTTCCTAAGTGGATAAGTGTGAGATGGCCTTTCTTGAGAAGCTGATACATGTTTACGTATTAGGCAAACGGATTCAAATATAAATAAGGAAGGAAGAGTCAATATTTTTAATTTTTTAAAAAAGTCCCGGCAATGAGTTCTGCTGTTTACAGTAAAAATGAAGAAATATCTAATATTATTTATAACAAATAAATTAATTATTGGTACATTGGATATCTTACCAATTAATAACAATTAATAAATCATCTTAGTCTAATTAATAATTAATAATTTCATAGCAATGTGACAATAACTAAAAAAAAATATTATCTTACATAAATACAGTATAGCCAATAAACAATGAATTTACATTAGTACTGCAGTATAAAAATAAAATAAACAGTTCCATTTTTATATTAGCAATAAACTAAACATTTACATCAACAGTATTTTAAATAATAAAAATAAACAAATATTTTTGCCACGGCCGGGAAATGAACTCAGGTCTCTCGCTTCCTAGCTTAAACCTTGAACCATCGCTCCACGGAGACCTGATTGTTAAAATATTAATAACGGTATATAAATGAATCAATAAAAAATAGAACTTCTTTACAATACCAAATCTCGTTGTTTTATCTGAAAAAAAAATAAAAAAGTTATAGGGGTGAGCCACCTTTTAGACGCACCCGGTATACTCACAAGAAATTAATATACCATAGTAAGTCCCGACTTAAAGTCTAAACACTTAAATTTTTCTAAATAAATAAAATAATGGTCAATCATAAATAATTGTCTTGTTAGTTACACGATTACAACTTTGGAGTGGCTAGACTGATTTTAGTGATCTCTAATTTGGTAGATAAACCTCCACTCCTAATTATTATTATTATTATTCTTAAAATATCGGAAAATATCACCATTTTTTAAATAAACTAGGCTTGAACCTCATCTTCAGCTTGAACGTCATCTTCAGCAATTGACAGCTAACGTCACACATGCTTATAGCTTATAGCTTGTATTCGTAAAAAGAAAGATCGTAAAAGAATAGAGTGGATACGACAAAAGGCCCAGGTAATACATGTTATCCACAGAATAAATTAATAATAATAATAAATAACGCTTTATTGTGCAAAAAGCCAAAATAGCTTCATCGACAAAGCATTTACAAAACAAACAAAAGCAAAAAAAATATACTAATAATAAAAAATGTCCAATACAAATCATACAATTCAAAAAAAAAGTCATTAAAATTACAAGTAGAACATACGTGGACAATTGCAGAACACAAAAAAAGGCGCATCAATAAAATTTTACAATAGAAATATTGTAAATGGATATAATTTTAAGAGTTATAAAATATTGAATAATTGACCTTTGACCAGTGTGTGAGATGATCAAAATTTTTAAATTCAAAATTGTTCATGATAAAACATCAACAAAAAAGTCGTTTACCGCATATAGGGCTCTCTCCGGTAAGTATGATTTCAGAGCTTTGCGAAATGCGGGAAAGAATGAAAGCGACTTGATATTCAAAGACAGATGATTGTACATTTTTTTGCATTGTACAGTATTGAGCCTTTAACTAGTTTTGAGTTCGGGGTTGGCAGATAAAGATTGTGGTCCGCATTCCTAAGTGGATAGTTGTGAGATTGCCTTTCGGGAATAGCAGATATAGGCTTGAGGATTAAGCAACGGATTCAAAAATGAATAAAGAAGGAAGAGTCAGTATTTTGAAATTTTTAAAGGACATTTGGTAAGAAGGATGGACAACAGATGGACCACATAAATTATAGCATGGTACCCACGGGAAATTAAGAGACCTTGAATAAGACCAAACGTGAGATGGGACCATGATATTAGGAAATTAGCAGGGATAACTTGGGCCCGCATAGCCAACAATAGACAATAATGGGCCCAACTACAAAGAGATTATCTAAACATGTGAGGGAGGCTACACCATAATTGGAAATGGTTGAATAATCTAAAAATGATAATGATAAAAAAAACATTGCAAAATTAACATGTCTCATCTTTAGTAATGAATTTATTTCACACAGTTCGCTATTACTATTTTAGGAATTTGTAGTAATGGAACATTACTAACTATTACACAATTAATTAATATCGAATTAAAATAATTAATATACATCTGCCACCGAACTAATACCAGGGAAATAATTAAAGGACCATTTCATTTAGATTTTATTGATACCGAACCGAAACAATTTTGCATACGTACGCTATTATTGCTGGGTAAATAACGGGCAGCAGAAAATTATTGGGGCATTTCCTGCTAATGTTTTAATATATTCAACAGGGCATATATTCTGATGGTTAAATTATAGACGAACAAATTGAATATATACTTTTCAATGTGAAAGACAAATTAATGTCGGGTTTAAAGGACACACTGCAAAAATTTAACATGCGTTTCGTACGAATCAGTTTGTTGGACCGCATTTTCGAATGACAGGACGCATTTTTCGGTTTCTGACAGAAATATAATGTTATGTTTTTAGAATAAATGTATATGTATATTTAATAAATTGAATAAGCAATTATTAAATTAATTAAATGATCGATTAAACAAATATGTAATTCGATTATCCGTTTACAGCTCATTGTTATTGTCTGATACATCGAAAATTACAATAACAAAAAGTATGCTTTGTTTGTCAATCATTCGGTAAATCAACCATGTGCATCACGATAATACAAGATTAAAATTTAACTGTGAATGCGTTTTAAATCAAAATAACTGTAAATTATTTACTATAATTTTGACATATTAGTTTGTAGCAAATTGTAACTAAAAGGGATGAAAATATTATATTGTTTTAATAGGAGAAAAAGTTACACATTACAGTCAAGGTACACAAAAGTCATTTTTACTCCGAGTAAAACATGCTATTTTTTTCATACATCTCAAATAATTTTTTAAACATTTTCAAACTTTGCAAATAATATAAGAAGATTTAAAAGTACCACTTTGTAAGGCTACTATTACATTATCAGATTTCTTTATCAAAGATCTTTTATTAAGGATATTTTAATAAAAATTTGACTGTTTTAATATACAATACAGGGTCGCTTTTATATAAGGAAACGGTCGATTATTAGCTAAAATATAGGAGGAACCGAAAAAGTTAAATACAAAAGTTATAGGATTTTTAAATATCTATTAGCGAGTAATAAATTTAAGTATACAGGGTCGTTCATAAAGTCGTGGCAGATCAAAGTTTAATTGTTTTAAATAGAACCCCTGTATATTATTACATATTTCAATTCTTCCTTCAATTCTAATCAAAAATCGGAATACAAACAATGTAGCTCAATGCAACCGTTTCCGAGTTATTGACTTTTGAAAATATCACTTAAACAATTCGATTTAATTAATTTCGATGTGTTTGGTTTGATTTAAAGAGGCCATTCTGCCGAAATTGTAATAATGTTCTAATGGGTTTTTAAATTAATTTAATTTTTTTAATTTAAGTATACAGGGTCGGTCATAAAGTTGTGTCACATCAAACTTTTTTTTAAAATGAAACCCCCTGTATATTATTGCATATTACAATTCTTCCTTCAATTTTAAACAATAATTGTAATACACAATGTACATAAATTGAAGAATTAAAATGTTAAACAAAAATTTTGTAATTTTTAGACTTGCTATACTCTCATTTTATACATCTATAAATGCGAGATGAGAAACTTGAGAACTAAAGTCAAATAATATTAAGTATCACAGTTTCGGCAAAATGGCACCGTTAAATGAAACTGAACATATGGAAATTAAGTAAATCAAATTGTTTAAGTGATATTTTCAAAAGTTAATAACTCGGAAACGGTTGGTTTGAGGTACATTGTGTGTATCTCTATTTTTGCGTAGAATTGGCTGATGCGCGTGAAAAGTAGTATAAGTCGAAAATCGTTGTTTTGAGTTATACATGATTTAAGTTTGTTCTTAGTTCTGAAATCAGAGAAAAAATAAATAAATATTTGGTGTATTTATTTATTGATAAGTCAAAATCTCACAATATTTCCATTACCACATATTGTACAACGATTCTTGGTTATTTTCATAATGAAAAATAGAAAATTTGATGACTTATACTATTTAACACGAAATATGAATGACTTATACTATTTGACACAAGACTTTAAAACTCGCAGTATTTTCATTAAGATCTATTTATTAAAAAAATAATTATTACAAAACTAGTAAAACACGAACGCAGGTAGAATATTAAACTTAATTTTCTTCTTCATGAATGTCGTCGGCAACAAGTGCGTCCTTGACTGCTTTTTTCGTCACTAGACTTCGGTAAAAGACGTGGAAGGTTTCGTCTATGTAGGGCAGTAACTCAAGCAAATTTTGTTTTTTTCTTTGCTGATTGGATTTGGAGACTTGATGATTGCAGGCATGCCAATTTTTTTATCCTGTCGGATGCCTCTTCTTTTTAGTCGAATACTCTTGAATCTCTCCTCAGGATCTAAAGTTTCTTTGTAGTTGACAACACCCACATCTTTTTCATATCGAAGTCATTTTATATTTTGCCAAATAATTTTCTCTCCCAGGTCGTCAGTTTTTTTTTCTGAAAATTGGTGTTCAGCAAACTACCAAAATCGAAAAAATCTTCCTTATTCATCGCAGTGACTGAAAATTGTTTAGACTTTCCACATAAACGCACAAGTTGGTACCAGTCTGGTGGATGATGTATTGGTGATTCGTATTTAGACTTCTTTTTTTCAATGACTGAATGATCCCAATCTGATTCCATGTGCGTGTGGCCAGATACAAGGAACTTGTAAACCAGAGTTTTTAAGTGCTTCACTTTTGAAGTAATATAGTGAACATGACAGCTAAATGCCAGTTTTATTTTGGCCGGAGCACGTATCTGAATATAAGGTGACCTGTTTTACTTCTGGAGAAAGGCATTCACTTAAGTGTTTGAAGAGACATGATGCAATATTATTAGCCCCTCGACCTGATATGGCCTCATGCCACATCATATTAAAAGAAGAGTTGTCATTATATCTGTGGATTGTCAAGTTAAACGCCCATAATTGCCGTTTATAGAAAGCAACAGAGGTAGCAAAAGAAGGTGTTGGTAGACACTATTGTAAATCGAAGGTATAGGTAACTTTACTTTTGTCGTTTTTGAATTTATCTTTGTCTATCTTTTTTTGATTGTAAGCAGTCTCAGCATCTTCTTGATGCTTTCTTAGTTTTTCCCGATATTACGAGACGTCCACTTCATTTTTAGTTGCCTTTATTAACATTGTTGATATATCGCAACTCTGGCAGGTGTCTTTTTGAGGACTTTTTATTTTGATATTCATAGTTTTAAAAACACTCTCGTAAATCTTCCGGGTAACAATCCTATTTCCGATATTCCATTTAACATATTATTAACATGCGCGAAAGCGTGTAATGCGGAGGTAAGTACTTCCATGTTGATTGCTGTCGGCAGTAATGGCTCTCATATGCGGGAATATCGAGAATATGTTTTTCACCAAATCAATGTCTGGAGCACTAATTTTATTTTTTGGAGCTGCTGACCCTCGCCTGTCATCTTCTATAATTCCTTATGTTGATCTATTCTTTTTGATCAAAACTGTAGTGATATACCCATTTGACAAATCAAAAATGTCCTGAAAACATGTCACGCAAAATTCCGTTATGACGACTTACAGGGATGTGAAAATTAGTATAAGTCGTAACAATTTATGATAGGATAACCGTGTAAAATAGTATAAGTAGACTTCTTTTTTTCCCGCTCGATAAAAAAAGGTTTATTGACTTATACTAATCTAACATTTTGTATCTACCTTTTACCTTTGAGAAGAAGTTATACTACTTTACCCAACGAAAATAGTCATTTTTAGAAACGGTGTCGCACACTTAACTCATTTTTCCCAAATTTCGACTTATACTACTTTTCCCGCGCATCAGCCAATTGAAGGAAGAACCGAAATATGCAATAATATACAGGGGGTTCCATTTAAAAAAATTAAACTTTGATGTGCCACGACTTTATGACCGACCCTGTATACTTAAATTTATTAGCCGCTAATAGATATTTATCAACCCTATAATTTTTATATTTAACTTTTTGCGGTGCCTTCTATATTTTACCTAATAATCTACCGTTTCCATACATAAAAGCGACCCTGTATATTGAGTAGAGATCAACCTATACGCGCGCTATCACTATAGGGGCGTTTCCACGGGTCGACTCAAGTCGAACGACTAGGTAGTTCGATCGAAAGTCGAATGTGTAAACATTGATTCTACTAAGTCGCTCGATTAGTGGTTTGATTCGACTGAAGTCGAGAGTCAGTCTACTTTTTGTGTTTCGATCTATAGCCGGGTCCACATATGTAGCACTCTATTGTATCAGGATCATGTATCACGTATCAAGAGCTTGTATCGTAAGTATGGACGTTTATTTGGGCTGTGTCGACTGAATATGCATATCGTGACAAAGTAAGCGTCCATACTTATAAAATTCATACGTACCAGCGTACAAGCGTGCGTATCATTGTATATGTACGGTACAACAAATCACCTTGTATCGTCATATTCATCAATTCTTGTCAGCGAACCCTCAATGCCCCTTTGATGATCGGAGAAAACCGCCTCAAGACGGGTCACGGCGTATCAAGTCAATTGTATCGTTATACTGTATCAAAACACGTCCAAATGACAGATCGTGATACGTGCATCCGATACGCAGTGTTAAGATACGCGCCAAAATTCGGATTGGCATGTATCAGATACGGTATCACGAAGGTGTACCATATGATCGCGTTAATTCGGCGTCCAAACTAGCGATCATGAAACACGTTGGTGCAACGCGACGGAGATATGATACACGAAGATGCTACATATGTGGACCCGGCTTATGACTTCTCTATTATTGGAATAAATTAGTGGTTTCAATTACGCTTTATACTTTTTAGTTTACGATCACACTTGTCACACAATGTCTAAAAAACACAATTAAAATTAAAAAAATTGGCGCCGGGAGGCAAGTATAGCCGCCCATACTTGATTTTTTTATCTCAAAAACTGCGACTTTGACTGATTTTGATGTTATTACAAATTTTGTTGCAAATATTATTCCTAATCTTGAATTGAAAACCGCGTTTTGCTAGCTACAGTAATTTTGGAGTTACGATTTTTTAAACATTTTAACCCCCTCCCATACCCCCTTAACAACCCCCCACCCCCACCAAAAACTAATGGCCAGATTCTCAGGTGCCACAGTATTTTTGTGCCATATTTGGTTAAAATCGGTTTAGCGGTTTTTGAGTTATCGTGTTACAGGCGGACAGACGGACAGACAGACAGACACCATGAAAATATTTTGTATTTAGGTCATTTATGACCCAAATAACTCATTCTGAGTGAATTTAAAACTCTTTTTTTTTTGCCGATCTTAATAGCCTACCATACCTGTTGGTATGGTCGGCTAAAAAAATACCCCAGCAACAGCTTGCGGTAGTCTGTTATATCCATAGAGAAATCATAATATTTAGCTTATAAAACAATAAACTTTTGATTTCTAACCAGAATTTTTCTTGACGGGTGATAATCAAAGACGAAAATAGCATTCCTCGCAAATTTTGGAGTATAATTAGTGGAAAAGTCAAAAGTTTGTTAACTTTTTTCACTAATTGTAAATTACTATCACTAGTTATGACGTTCTGAATGCTTACATTAAAATTAGGTGAACAAACTTCTACGACTAATTGACACTACAAATTTGTTCCACTGATTTCGAGGTTCTGAATGAAGCTTTACCTTGCAAAATTTCAGCCTTCAGAAATTACTTTGAGTGACATTTTTTTGACAGCGCGTTTGAGGTAGCGCTGACGCTTTGTGTCCCCATACTGTTCTGTCTGACTGTTATATTTTTGTTTTACATTGCATTCGAATGTTATCTACAAATTTTCAGCCTTCAAAAAACTGTTTGGAAGTGTTAATTAAAATTAAATCTTTGCGCGCTTCTTAGCGCCAGGTGTCCCGGAACTAGAACTGCTGACTGTACCTTTGTTTTTTAACACTAAAATGCAATCAATTTTGAAAATATAAACCTTCAGAAAACTCTTTGCGTGTTTTTACACCCGTCTCTTGGACTATGAATAGACAATGAAATTAAATAGTATTCTTTTCATTTCAACAAATGTACATTTACGGTAGAGTAAGCTCGAAATAATCTTTATGAAATAAAACTAAATATTTTTCTGCTTAGTAGATTTTTACAGTTTATTAGTTCCTCAAAGCACGCCAACGCTACTTTAGGTAAATATTTCAAACACACTCCACTAACAAGACGAACTAAACAGGCTAATGCAATATTTAAACGAGTTTCTCGGAGATAAAAATTTCTCGAAAGCTTTTGGTTAAATTTCATAAATAAAAATCGTTTTATTTTTATAAAGCATGATGATAAACTTTTCAATTTTTCGACGTAAAATAAAATATTAAATGTTATTACCTTTCTTATTGCGAAATCCCAACCAAGTTATTTTGGATAGAGGAATATTTTGAAGAATATATTAAGAAAACTTTTATTAAGTACATCAGCTAACCAGATAGACTTATACTAGACCTCGTCGGGTAGTAAATATTTGGATCTATAAATTTATGGCGCTGTATTTTTAGAAAAAAACCTTGGTCTTTTGTCTCAGAAACCGGAATCTGAAAAATAAAAAAAAAATATTTTTCATTTTCAATCAGTTTTCAGAGGATTTTTATCAGTAAAAAAACTGACTATACAAAAGAATATATTTCCTTAGAAAATATAATCGTTTTAATAAATTATTGTATTTGTTCTAAAAACTAAAGGAGTGTTTTTGAAGCGGGGGGTGTCTTACTATCGGAATTACATGTACTGGGTGGTCGAAATTGGTCTGTTTTAACAGAGATGGCGTAAACCGCCTGTTGCTATTTTCACTGCCAACTGAGATACGGGGTCTTTTGGATTTTTTTACCATTTTGAAAACTGCCCATAACTTTTTTATTTTGCGGAATAATCAAATTCTGTAAAAAAATTCTTACGGCACTTTTTTAAGCACAATCGAGTGGCATAGTCAGTTTTTTTTCTATGTTTTCTCTTTTTGTCAGAAATAATAAAAAATATAATTTTTTAAATGGAAATTATAGTTGGCTATGAACTTAAAAAAATGCTGACGTTTAACACTTTCCAACGATATAAAGTTATGGGTATCTATTTCTAAGAATAAGAGAAATATTAGGTTTTTTATCTTTATATCGAAGCGGGCTTTGATTTTGTGTTGACCTATTTACCTAATTATTTGTTATCACAATTTAATATTTTATATTATTATTTATCTGCATAACTAAACACTTTTGAAATGATAAATTTTCATTCTATTTATATATTATTAGTATTAGTAATTACAACTGAAATCAACACAATAAACAAAGAACAAAACTAAAGAAAGGTATTTTTTGAGGTCGAATATGGATTTCTAAAAAAAAATCAAAGATGTTCAAACTGAGCACCGCCTTGTTGAATACACAATAAACATTATTTGCGCACAGAGTTACAACGATTTATCAGGCAAACTGGTGTATTAAGTCCAAAAGCTTGCCTATAGTAGCCTTCTGCAATTCTTCTCTCGTCCCAATGGTTCTTCCCTTATATATAAGGTCTTTTAATTTCCCCCCAAAAAAGTCGAAAGGAGTTAAATTACAGAACCTAGTAGGCCAAGATATGGGCCCCTTGTTTCTACCCAATTCTCTAAAAATTCTCCATTTAATAGTTCGGTTGTAACCCTGGCGTTTTAATTGTAATTGGTAATACTAATATAGAATGTTGATTTACCTTTTCAAAAGTTTTTAATTATGCAGATAAATAATAATATAGAATATTAAATTTTGATAAAAAAATAATATTAGGCACCTAGGTCAACACAAAATCAATGCCCGCTTAGATACAAATAATCAGAATCAGAAATCGAGCCCATGACATCTATGTCGGTTTTGCTCTATCTAGTCAGGAAATAGGTTTTCTCTGTTAAAACAGACCAATTTTGACCACCCTGTACAATTTATTGGCAGTCGCTGCCAGTCAGAGGCAGTCTTACATAGCAGCCATAGGCCTATAAGAAAAATGAAGCAGTATCTGCTGGCGGAAGGAATGGATATGTTACTAGTGATTTTATTTTGTGATGACAATTGCTATTTTATTTTGTGAGGACAATTGCATTTCTCAGAGCTGATAATGTGGTATATGAAAAACCTATTAGGCAGAAACCTGTGGTTGGAAGTGAAGAAAATTAATTTGCCTTAATTGGTTCTTTTATAGAAAATGCAATTTAACTACAAATCATCGTAATATGGATCAAAGAACTACTTCTATATTTTTCTTGATAAAAATAATTAATACTTATTTATTAAAATATTGTAGGTAAATTAAATAAAAGTAAACTGTTATAAATCTAATTTAAGGTCATCAAGTAATGTCGATTTGTCGAAATAGCTACTAACTGTCACTAGCAAATTGCCATGGCTTGACACCAGCCATTTTGATTGCTATTTTATTGAAAAATCGCTTTTTATTCAAAATCTGAGCCAGATAAGTATAGGAAACCCTAATATAATTTGAAAGAGCATTTAAATCCGACTTATTTTAAAAAATATATAGTATTGTATTTGAAATTACGAAGTTTTTATGCAAAATAAATATTTAAAATAGCCCAGCAATTTTTGATACCCCTGTACACATTTAAGGAAACAATAACATTTTTTAGTAAAGTTTATTTCTCTAGCTTCAAAGTCAGCACAAGAATTAACTCTGAAAAGTAATGAACAGGGTGTTCTTATTATAAAAAATCGGCGCCGGGAGGCACGTATAGCCGCCCATACTAAAATATGTTAATAAAAATTGGTAGACAGTTTTTTTACTTTCAAGGTAAAGGAATTTTTCCAATTTTTTTTTATCTTAAAAACTGCGACTTTGACTGATTTTGATGTTAATACAAATTTTGTAGCAAATATTATTCCTAATCTTAAATTGAAACCCGCTTTTCGCTAGCTACTGTATTTTTGGAGTTACGATTTTTTTAAATTTTTAACCCCGTCCCATACCCCCTTACCAACCCCTCACCCCCACTAAAAACTAATGGCCAGATTCTCGCGTGCCACAGAATTTTTGTACCAAATTTGTTTAAAATCGGTTTAGCGGTTTTTGAGTTGTCGTGTTACAGACAGACGGACAGACAGACATCATGAAAATATTTCGTATTTAGGTAATTTATGACTCAAATAACTCATTTTGAGTGAAATTAAAAAAACATTTTTTTGCCGATCTTAATAGCCTACCATACCTGTTGATATGGTCGGTTAAAAAAAAATATGTTTTTGCATGCATATTTAAATATCTCAAAACCCAAAGCATTTAAACATAATAAACACTTATAATAAATGCCTTATTTTATGCCGAAGAATCCAAAAATTAAATAAAATACAGGGCGTTCCATAAGAAAAAATATAACTTTGGTATGGATCTTAGTTCTGACATACCCTGTACATTTCAAAATAATTTTAAATTATGCGTATTGCCCCTTTACACATAAACCTATAAAAATTTGATTTCTACATCTTTCCGTTTTCGTATAATCAACCGAGGCGTATGAGGTGCGCCGCCACCTTGTATAGTTGACGACATAATTCCGGAAAAATCCGAAGAGCTCCGGAAATATCAGCAGTTTTGGTTACGACAGCGCCAAATAGTATTTGCATTGGCCTTATGGGCACTTTCCAATCTAAACTTCTTTCAATTGTCTATGATTTCACTATTAGACGCTAAGAAATTATCAGTCTGGTTAATTTGATATTCAACGCAAGGATTTTGTGCTTCCTAATGTTATAAAAACAGATTGTTATAAAGGATTAATAAACAATAGGTTGGTTTTATTACATATGGTAAAAGTCTTTCAAACGCGCTATTTATTTCCACTTCGACATGTAATACATACAATACATAAACACATAGTGATAAAACTACGAACACAAAGAACATCCGTCAGAAAGGCAGTTTATTTTCGTCGGCGCGAAATAACAGCGTCGCCCGATCCGCCAAACTTGTATATACGACCTTCCGAGAAGCGGAAGTCGATTCGGAATGCAGTTATTAAAATTCCTGGAAAGTCCGAAGTGCAGACGGAGCCAGGCTTGCCAGCCAGAGCCAGCTTCTCTTCCGGGCTAGCTCTTCCAGGCCAACGTCATATGCCAGGGAGAATTATTTTAAAGATTTTTTTCTTTTACAGTAATATTAAAGTGTAAAACTTTATTTTATTTTATCTACGTCAGTGTGTTAAGAAGCTCTTAACTCACTCAAAATGTGTGAGTTAAGAGCTTATTAACTCACTCAAAATGCGTGAGTTTTCATTACCGCACTCCTTGTTTAGATGACTACCAAAGAGAAAAAAATATTTTGTAAAACATTTATTTTGCACTAAATACAAATAAACTGTTCTATTGGTAATAATTATAAAAACATGAAAAATATATTATAAGTACCTTTTTATTTCCATAGTTGTGTACTTTTTTTTCGGTACACCATTTTTCGTACTTATAGTATGTATATTCATACTTTTCTGTTTCGATCTTGCTGGAAGCTATCCGGAAATGTCTCTGAATGCCTCTTCTTCAATGTCAGAGGGAATGCGTTCCGAATCGCTCATTTTTAAACTAGTGACATCAATATTATTTACTGTCATATTGACATTGCCATGCATGGCGTTATTTGAACAAAGGTAATTGATTTTTAGGTAGGTATACAGGTATACTCTGTTTTTTTTTCTCAGGTAAGATTTCGACAGACGATGACAGAAGAAAACCAGATGACGTCCCATACCAATCTATTTATTTTACTAAAAAAAGTTTCTAATATTTTTTAAGTTAACTATGGATGGGTTTAAATATAAATCCGTCATGCGTCGCCCCTTGTTGTTTTTAACCAGTTTTATTTTGGTTTATTTTAAAAATGACAGATCATATTTCAATTTTATTGATTTCACGGAACGATGAACGACAAACGAACGCCGATGCGTATGAACTTGCCTTTAGATTTTTGAGGTTTGTCAAAGTCTTGCCAAATTATAGGTTATAATTTTGTGTCAACAACGTTTTGGAAGATGATGCATTTTGATTCGTGTTGTAGACCCACAAGCACAGTTTATAGTTAATACTTGCTGCCCAGGCAGAAAGTCATATACACGAATAAAGTTACCATCAATAAAGTTTGTATGCCATCTCGTCGTAGATAAGTGCATCTCGTATATGGTACAAAGGATCGTACTAAATATATACTAAAAACTGGAGTACTGTAAAATATCGACATCACACGATAGGTAAATAATGGATTTTAGTACTGCAACACTATAACTTGTAGAAAACTATATCTTCTAGTAGTATAGAGTATATATACAGCATGTTCCCGGAATCTCTTACAAGAGGAACATCTTTTTTATTATTGGCATTTTGCTAAAGATGCATACTTCTTAAAAAGTTTTGCTTGTTCTAATATGATTTATCCAGTTTATTCTTTTCCAAATTTCTATGCCCTTTTTGAGAAAATAAGTCCTAAAAATCTAAAGCCGTTTCTATGGTAATATCGTTTCGACTTCATTCTTTGATAGATAATAGATAATAAATAAATTTTATTTAATAACAGCAAAAAACATTACTTTAATTAAAATCCTATCAATAACAATCTATCAAAGAATGAAAACGTAATTATATTACCATAGAAACGCGTTTTAATTTTTAGGACTAAAGAAAAATTCAACTAAAATACATGTTCAAGTCCTTTAAAATTTCTCTAAAACGGTATAGAAATTTGAAAAAGTATAAACGTGGTTATCTAATTTAATTATTATTAAATTATTTTATTGCCAGGTTAATATTGTTTTAAATTGTATTAAATGACCTGCTTATAAATTGACGGTTGTCAATCGAGTTCAGTTTTTTTGTCAAATAAAAACGCCTTGTGCACGAGTTCGGCACACGTTCTAGTACGTTTCCATGAAAATGGAGGAAGTATTAAGAAAAAGCTGAGGAAGTCCGATAAGCGTTACTTATATCTAAAAGTGAATCAGTTTACCAAAAGAACTATAAAACTACGTTCATTGACTGTGGCAGAAAAATATTGTAGCAAGTGATGTCAATGAAACTGTTCTTTTGGAAATTTATTATATGTGATATTAATGATGTAAATATATTATTGAAGTAGTTAGAAGAGTGTCCATTTTTATTTTATATTAATACTCAAAATCTCCATTTTATTTCATAGTTGTTACGGATAAAAGATAGAAGGAATTATGACATTTTAATTTCTGTTAATAATGTCCCAAGGGGGTATAAGACGAATACAAAGACGATATAAGCTTATATTAATTCAGTAAGAAATAAAATATATTTATCTACGTCAGTGAGTTAATAAGCTCTTAACTCACGCATTTTGAGTGGGTTAAGAGCTTCTTAACTCACGCATTTTCATTACCGTACTCCTTGTTTTGATCACTACCAAAGAGAAAAAAATATTTTGTAAAACATTTATTTTGCACTAAATTGGAAAAATATGTTATGAGTACCTTTTCATTTCCATAGTTGTGTACTTTTTTTTCGGTGCACCACTTTTCATACTTACTTATACATATGCATATTCATACTTCTGTTTCGATCTTGCTGGAAGCAATCCCAAAATGGCTCTGAATGCCTCTTCTTCAATGCCAGAAGGAATACTTTCCAAATCGCTCATTTTCTAAACTAGTGACATCAATATTATTTACTGTCATATTGACATTCCCATGCATAGTGTTTTTGAACAAAGGGATTAAGGTAACTGATTTTATATATAGGATAGGTATATAGTTAAGTAGAATAATTTTTAAAATTCAATGTGTGTTTTTATAGTTAGACGTAGATAAAATATTGTACAATACACGCGAGTTAACTCCATTAAGACACTTGTGTGGTTACACAACTCGTGCTACGCACTCGTTGTGCAACCAACTTCACACGCGTATCTTAATGATGCTGTTAACTCACTTGTGTCGTAAATATCTATTATACCATTTTTGTTTAAATCCAAATACAAAAGAGATCAGTCTACTATATTATATTTTTCTAATACTTTATTTCCCCTATTTTAAAAGGACACAAAACACTAATATATAACTCTAAGCGCCATCTGGCGCATCTCAGCATTCTCCTCCCGGCAAAACAAGGTCGAATGCACGCCATTCTGGTGCTTCTGCCGCGTCGCTGTATATTAAATTTAACTTTCCCGATCGGCCCTGACCTTTGCCACCATCGAGAGGGAGGTTTGGACGAATTCCAGTGGCTTTTCGCAGATATATAAATGTGGGTTATGCGGTTAATGTCAGTGTGGCCACGTACGATTTCTATTTGTGGAAAATACAAACGGTTTAATTTCTTGGATGGCTGGCTTTTTCGTATGTTCCATATTCCTGCCTACCTGTTATAGTGACATTTTTTCTATTTTTGTTTGGTATAAAGGTCTGTTAATTTTATAAAAGTCCTATGTATATTGTTACACAAGCAGGGATATATTACCTATAAGCGATAGCAAGTAAATTTTTATTTACGTAATCGTAATTTTAAGTTACGTAATCGAGGGCGCGACTTTTAAATTCATTGTTGGCAACCATGGACATATTCGGCGCCGAGGTGACTAACTTGAATTTCAATTTCCTGCTGGGGATTCAGGTGGTAGCTCTGCTGTATAAAATGTCAAGTATTAAGCCAAGCCACATTTATTTATTTATTTCCTGACATTGTCATTCGTTTTGACGCTTTAGATTTGTAGATTTGGTTTAAATAAATGAATTGTTTTGTGATACTTTAAGCTTAATTTTTTTTACTAGCAGACCTTGAAATGCGGTAGTAATAACCCTTTATATCCATTAAGTTCTATTGAGGAGTTGAGTTTTGTTATTATTTAAATAATAACTGTTTATATATTTATAATTTATTTTTGTTTCTCAAAATATTTTGATTAAAGAAAATATTGTAAAAGTGGGCAACGCTTTGCCGATCAAGCTTAATTACGTGATCAAAAGTTTTTTGATATGAACAGCATATTTCCGAATTCAATATAAATATAGGATGATTTGCGGCGATGCCGATGCACACTGATCAAAACGTTTCTTCATACGACATTCAAATTAAAGTATTGTAATTGCATATGAAACTTTGGTCTCGGGGAACGGAACGATAGAGGAGACATGCTTGTAAACTTTCTCAACAACGAAAAATTATACTGTATGAATACTTTTTATCAAAAACAAACTCAGAAAAATTGGACATGGCGGAGTCCAGACGGACGAGTAAAAAATCAAATAGACTTTATCCTCACCAACAAGAATACAATCTGTAAAGATGTCGATGTGTTAAACAGTTTTCATACAGAAAGGAGAAAATTAATTACCAGATCAATGTTTCCTACAAGGGACTGTAACGTTTTTAGTTCGTTACATGTTTTTTTTTTATATATAATATATGATGTCTGGCCTATCATCACCGGATTCCCCCTCGGTCAGGCCGGATAGTTTATTTGACGCGTAATTTTTACGTTCCCTGGTCGCCAACCCTGTGATCGTTCGACACAATCCTGTTACTATTCTGTGGAGGCGCGCGCTGTCAACTCTCGGTGCTTAACCTGAATTTGTTTTGACGCTCTGTTTTATCCCAGCTTTTAGAAATGGTGATTATTTAAATCTTGCTGTATAATCTGAATCAGCTGCCATTTCGAAGCTACAGGGTAGAGTTACGGATGTCCCAACTTGTATTTGTATTTGGCTGGCACGTTGGCGTCCCTTTGCTTTTGTCCTCCAGAATGTCATTTGGAAGAAAGGACAGATTGTAATAACCCCTTTATATCCATTAAGCTCTATTGAGGAGTTGAGTTTTGTTATTATTTTAAATAATAAACTGTTTATATATTTATAATTCTATTTTTGTTTCTCAAAATATTTTGATTAAAGAAAATATTGTAAAGTGGGCAACGCTTTTGCCGATCAAGCTTAATTACGTGGATCAAAAGTTTTTGATATGAACAGCATATTTCCGGAATTCAATATAAATATAGATGACCTGTGGCGATGCTGATGCAATTGATGAAAACGTTTCTTCATTACGACGACCAAATTAAAGTATTGTGTGTGCATATGAAACTTTGTGAAGTGCTCGGGGAACGGAACGCTAGAGGAGACATGCTTGTAAACTTTCTCAACAACGAAAAGTGTATAACTGTATGAATACTTTTTATCAAAAACAAACTCAGAAAAAATGGACATGGCGGAGTCCAGACGGACGAGTAAAAAATCAAATAGACTTTATCCTCACCAACAAGAATACAATCTGTAAAGATGTCGATGTGTTAAACAGTTTTCATACAGGAAGTTACCACAGACTAGTACGCGCCAAAATACAAATCTATACTAATACAGAAAGGAGAAAATTAATTACCAGATCAATGTCTCCTACAAGGGACGCTCTACAACTAAATCAGGAAACCTATCAAAAAGAGCTTGAAAAGAGACTAAAGCCACAAACACTCAGAGATCAAGACCCCAACGACATTCTCAATAATCTAAAGCAGGGCATAACTACAGCAACAAAGAAAATATGTAGTAAAATGAAACACCCTTCGGAAACTAAATTAAAACCAGAAACGACAAAACTAATAAGGGAAGAAGAAAGACTGACAGAGATACCCCAGAATATGACACCTTAAATAAAACAACTAAAAGAGAAATAAGAAAAGATCTAAGGGATTATAAGAGAAACCAAATTTTGGAAACAATTGAAAACAATAGAAGCATGAAAGTATTAAGACGCAAGCAAATGCGCGGAAAACAAAAAATAATAAAAATAAGAAACACACATGGCACTATAACAACAGACAAACATGAAATTAGAAATGAAATTCACAAATTCTACGAACAACTTTATCAGTCTGTTATACCAAACAAAGGTAGAGTACAAAAACACATCACAAACGTAGGATCAGAAGATATGCCAGAAATATCAACCACAGAAATTAAATACGCACTTCAACAAATAAAAAATGGTAAAAGCCCAGGAGAAGATCGTATTACACCTGAAATGCTGAAGATGGGCGGAAAACCATTAGTGGATGCCGTGGAAGTATTGTTAAATAAATGTCTCATGAAGGGTAGAATCCCGGACGCATGGAAAAACCCAGAAGTTGTGCTATTATACAAAAAAGGAGATTTTACAAATATAGAGAATTATAGACCAATAAGCCTTCTCTCGCATCTATACAAGCTCTTCACTAGGATTATCAACAACCGACTGTCTACGAAACTAGATTCCTATCAGCCAATAAACAGGTAGGCTTTCGAAAAGGTTTTAGTACTATCGATCATCTACAAACAATTAAAACAGTCATTGAAAAAACAACAGAATACAATATACCTCTACATTTGGCCTTTATAGACTACCAAAAAGCCTTTGACAGCATCGAAACCTGGTCATTTCTAGCTGCAATGGAGGACGCGAGAATTGATTCCAGATATTATTCCATTATTAAAAATATCTATGATAGGCAACCTTCCAAGTTAAATTAGATGATGACCTCAAAACAGAAAAAATACTACTCGGCAAGGGCGTGAGACAAGGAGATACCATCTCTCCCAAGTTATTTACACTGGCACTGGAAAATGTCTTCAAGAAATTAGAATGGGAAAATAGAGGTCTAAACATCGATGGGGTACACCTTAGCCATCTGAGGTTCGCAGACGATATTGTCTTGCTGAGCACCGACATTCAAGAACTAAACACCATGCTAAATGAGCTAAATGACCAATCCCAGAAAATTGGCCTTAAAATGAACTTGAAGAAGACCAAGATAATGAGCAACAATATCCATAACATTACCGTTGACAACGTTATTATTGAAAACGTAGACCATTATATATATTTAGGTCATAAAATCAAGCTGGGCAAGGAAAACCAAAATACGGAGATCAAACGCAGGATCCATTTGGCATGGGTAGCATTTGGAAATATGAGCAATATTTTCAAGGATAAAAAGGTGCCCATGAACCTAAAGAAAAAGGCTTACGACAGCTGCATTCTACCTGTGCTTACGTATGGCTTAGAGACTATGGCAATTACCCGAAAAACAGCAGAACAACTACGAGTAGCACAAGAGCCATGGAAAGAATTATGTTAGGGTCACCCATTAGGGGAAAAAAATACGGAATCACCCCCCCATACGTCAAAAAACAAAATTAATAGATGTCGTTAAAAGAGTGGCAAGTCTGAAGTGGCAATGGATAGGACATGTGGCAAGACAGGATCCAGACCGATGGCCCCAAAAAGTAATCCTATGGAGACCTAGGGGAACAACAAGAAGTGTGGGCCGACCAAAAAAGAGATGGGTCGATGACGTCAGGGCAGTGGCTGGTAGACAATGGATAAGATTGGCTAGAGATCGCGAAGCATGGAAAAACCTAGAAGAGGCCTATATCCAACACTGGATGGAACCAGGCTGAGAAAGAAGAAAGAAAGAAGAATTGCATATGTATTACTCAAGTTCTGAACAAGTTACCCATTTGACATTTATTCCCAAAAAATATTTCTGCATATCCGAAGTTGACAAAAATCAATAATTTTCTTTGAATTGCACAATATAAATAAAACGATGTCATTTTCTTAGAATTTCCATACTTAAGTAGCGTAAGTAATCACATCCTAATATATATGATATGAAAGAGATTCTTCTTTATTTTGAATACTTATAATTATCAAAATATTGCTTAGTAATTGTGTAATTTATTAATTAATTAATAACATGGCCATCTACGTAAAATGTAGAGTAAATCGTAGAATATCTTTAGTGAGACACGAGATGACATGCTAAAATTTACATTACAATATTATTTGGAATGTTATGAACATCATAATTGTTAGTGCAGCTGCCACTGTCTGCCAGTTGCGTAACACAGTCGTAATTCATTTGTTCCTGCGCGTTAACGCAATCGCGTTGATACGCATCAATAACTAAACTTGCCCCCAACAGTCCACAAAATTATCATTCCTGGGTCAATCATTGTGAAGAATGCAATGGTTCCTATCGGAGAATTGTCCGAAGAGGCCCAAGTATCAAAAAACAAGGATATAAGAAGGTACATAATTTTCAATACACAGTTTAGTTCAGTACGGGAAGGTTAATTCGCTTAAAGTAAACGAGGATCTTTTTCACCGTTTACTGCTAAGTTCTGATCCATACATAAATTCATATTCTACCAAGAACTACAAGAAAACCAAAGTAGAAAATGAACTTAGAGATTTATTGGTTATTGAAGAACAAGATAACGAGGAAAAGGAACAGCTCGTCAACGAGGAATTTTCAGACAGCGAGAGTGACTAACTAATTACAAATGCCATAAAATTATTTATAATATACCATGTTTTTCTGTAAACATTTTTTTTTCATCATAATCTTTGCGTGTCGTTGTTTTACTAATTTAAATCTGTTTGGGGATTAGTTTTACTAAATACATAAATCTATTCTATAGATATATTTCTTTTCTTTTTCTTCCAATTTGGAAAGTCCATTAACTTTACTTTTTTGTGTTCATTATATCACACCTTTCTACTCGCTATGAACAATATTTTTTTCGTAAAATTAGTAAATTCTACGCTAATGAAAATTTCCTTTTTATAAGTCTGTCTTAATATGGATGGTATTAATGGTATGGTATTCGGCCATGAATTTACAATAACGCTCCCGTAGAGTTTCATCCCTCGCTTGGGGTTGGCTTTTACAAAAAATTGCATTACAGATATCTGCATTATATTATATATTTCTAAATATAAAATATTTTATATTTGACCTACATATCTTGCTTCGTTAAGAAGATCTTAATTTCGATCACTAATTTGCGATTTTTGATCAGTGTGCGATGGTACGTTAGACCTTTGGAGAATCCGTGATAGATTTTTTTTGAAAATTTGGATTTTTACATAAGGGCATCAATCTGCTTAAAATATTTTCAACGTTACAATCAATAAATAAATAATCTTTATTTACCTCTCAGACTGATATACAGTATAGGTATTGTCAAAATGTAAACATTGTAAATAATAGTATTGTAATCGCAAAACATTTTCCGATGCACGTCATCAATCATATCGACATTGACACTAAAGTCTATAAACCTGACTAAATGAAATTTTGGCAAAAACGTTTAAATTTGTTGTATAACTTAAGAAACCGAGCAGTTCTTCATTTTACTTTATAGAGCAAATGGTTGTAACAGATATGTTATTTAGATTAAAGCTGCAAAAATTAGTTTAAACCGAATTTTATTATCGCTATGTTGGTCACATTGCGCCATGTTCAGCAATGTTGTCCTTTATTATTTGACAATTATCCTAGTGTCTGTCATTATTTTGTATAATATCGTGTTGTTGTTGAATCTTTGTGATTAATTCTATTTTTTTGCCTATTTTCATAGTATATTTTTAAAAATTGCACTTTTAAGCACAAACAGTTCTTTTAAGAACTAAATTTTGGAGTTTTTGTATTGCATTTCTTGAAATTGTGTATTGAAAATATGGGGAAGTATTTAAATAGTCGAAGCAAAGAGCTTGTAGCTTCCCTATTTTTTTTAAAACTATTTTGAACGAGAACGTGAGAATAAAGGTGACAATAAAGGTCCTTTATTACCCTTGACTGCAGTCAGAAAAGTAACTTGGATTGATAAGCACATTATACCTCTTTGAAAGTTAGTTTTTATTAAATTCTGTGATTATTAGCTTGTGCCATTTTGTTGCACCCTTTTATTATCACTTATGGCGTTGTAAGATGTAATCAATAAATAAATTAAATAACCCATAATAATACTTATAATTATCTTCACAATGGACTAGTTTTTGTCAATATGTAATAAGTAAGATAAGCTATAAAACAAATAAATTTATTAATCGCTAAAATATTAGTTATTAAATTAAAAATAAAACGTAAAACTCTTTAAAAAATTATATAATAAATATATTGTTTGTCAATTTTAAATTAAGATTCATCTCATAAATCCATCACAACCTGGCAGAGCTGTCGCCATCGCTTGTCACTCAAAGTTGATCACGTGCAACGGAAATTGTTTTGCGATTACCATATATGTGGAATTATTTACAATGTTATAAACAAAAAGTAGAATTCAATTTTATAATTAAAATAACAACAGATAAAATATATACAGTGACAAACAATGTTGCAGCATTCTTTGAAAAGTGTGATAGCATTTTTCTTCATTTTAAATGGAACGCTTGATATATTAATACATTTTTTGAGACTACTTTCATATCTCATAATGTTTCTATTATACTAATCAATACCTATCTCTAACATTTTTTGAAATAATAAATAAAACATGTGTAAAATTGTACAAAAACATAATATTGAATAAGCATTGGTTAACTCAAATAAATATTTTATAAGTTGAAAATTCAGTTTTAAGTGGACGAAAGTCGATATATTCGATGGGTCTAGATCAACTGATTGGATATTACAAAGAAAGAGAAAAATATATTTATTTCTGTTTGTTATAGAATTGCTCAAATCTTTGTTATTTTAAATTCAACCCTTTGTGTATTATTCAAAAAATTAATAGACTAAAAAATAGCAAAAGAAAACACTAGTTTACCACATTAATACAACTGTCAAATCACATATCAATTTTAAACATTCGTAATGAGGAGAGAAAAACTGAAATTAAAAAAACGTCATAAAAACAAAAATGTATTTTTTGGAACCATAAAATTTTCATAACATCACATTATTCAGATTTTTAATAGCGCATATTTTATTATAGGTGTTTCATGCTCTGTAAGAGCAGTAGTAATGCCAATGAAAACTTTAATTATAAATACTGATACGGGGCAGGTTCTGAATTCATAAAATATTTATTAAATTTTTTAACGCCCGCTTTTTAATTATAATTGTTATAGTGGCAATAAAAAAGCTTTTCAATTTTCTATTTCTCTAGCTAACCATAAATTTTAGATATTTTTATTGCTTAATATGTCTTTTTGTTTTAAATAAATAAAATCCTGAGAATTAAGGAATATACCGTGTCTTTCTCAAACATGGTTCATCTCTATATATTTTTAATTTTTTCAGATAAAAAAAGGAAATTTGGTATTTTACTATATGACTTAAATTAGGATTCATTGACGTATTGAATTGTTTTCGGTCACTTCCTGTTTCACTGGAAATTACTATAATTTTAAATTTTTAAATGACACAGTCGCTATTTAGTGACTTCATGTTAAACAAAATGACATTCTGAATAGAATACATATTATATGACAATTTTTGGCCATAAATGTAATGAGAATTTGACTCGAAATACCAAGTGCGTGGTAGCAAATTATTTGTAAAGAAAATGCTTTTTCCAAATATGCCAATGAGCCACCCACTTTTCATTTGAAAAAATTGAGTTATGATTAAAAATACGATTTGGGCATCTTCCAATCGGCCAGCACAAGTCATGAAAAACATTAGACGAAGAAATCTATTTTTTCAAGGTTCCTTGATTAAAAAATTGGAATCAATTGGAATTGAGTATTTCAAAAGTTGACTTATGATATGTCATTCTTTTCAGAGTGTTATTTTTTATCGAATAAAGTAATAATATATCAAGGGAGCCATTTAAAAATCAAATATTGTAGATTGAATATCCGGTGAAACAGGAAATGACCGAAAACAGTTGAATATATCAATCAGTCTTGATTAATTTTATATAGTAACCTACGAAATCTCGCTTATTTAACTGAAAATAATAAAATCAAAAAGTTATAGGAGTGAGCCCGGTATAAAAAAATAAATAAAAATAGAAAGAAGAACTAAACCGAACTTAAAATATAAATACATGAATTTAGATTACTATTTTGAGAGTAACTAAATATTATACGATTGGAATTTGATGCTTATTATATTTTACTGCTCTTCCATTATGCTTTGTTTTGTTAGAGTTTGTGCAAATGTTTTGTAAATACCCGTTGTTAAATCAAATAGCGTTTCTTTGGTGTTTAATCGAACAGTTTAAACAAATAAATTTCCAATTTATCGAGTTTCAAAGCTTTGAAATTGAATTCATCAGTATCATGTTCCTTTTGCTCGAATTACCTTATTTTGTATTTGGTTTTCGTAAACATAGTAAGTAACAGTTTTATAATATACAATTTTCCTATATTTATGTTTATAATAATAATTTTTAATAAAAATAGCTTTCAAAAAATATAAAATTTAATTTAAAGATAAATATAATAATATATGATTATTGTAATACAATTATCGCACTTAGTAGTACTGAGATGGATTAAGATTAAGCTGTCAATTATATTATGACATCCATCAAATTAAATTGTGTAAATTAACATAAATTACTCAGTCAAATCAACAGTAATTTGCATATATTTATCTTGTTAATCTACTATTGTGTATATTACTGTTATAACTCGTCTAGAAATACTAATAATCTAATAATTTAAATATCTATTTTATGATGTAAAAATAAATATTTCAAGATTAATGCAACTAAAATACCATACGTACATAAATATATATTTGTTTATGTTTCTGTTAAGTATAGCATTACGAGTAATGAGAATTATTATTATGAATAAAATTCATATATTGAAACCTTAAAATATTAGTAAAACAATATAATTTGTTCTCGAATTTTAGTAGCACTTGAATAGTGATAGCACAATTTTCATAAGGTGTTTCATGCTCGGTTAGGCGAATAACCATCCAAATTATTAATTAATCATTATAAATATTAATAAAAAAGTTTATTCTAATTCAAATTTAAAGTATAAAATATATTATCTCATTAACAGAATAAATTTTAAGTATTATTAGTTTTCCTATATAAGATTGCAAATTATAAACATTTCGTAAACAAGACGAGATGATTAAATTAGAAAATAGTTGAGCCTTGTGATGAAACCTAAAATATCGTGTTTCAAAATCAAAGAAATCCTATTACCTCCGAAGATATTTGAAAAAAATTGGCGCCGGGAGGCACGTATAGCCGCCCATACTAAAATATGTTAATAAAAAGTTGGTAGGCAGTTCTTTTAGTTTCAAAGTTAAGGAATTTTTCCAATTTTGGTCCGCGGTTATTTGCCCTATCCGCCACACGGTGGGGCCGATTGAAGAATCGTTGGCCAAAACCTTCAAAGATATATGGATCAAACAAAAATATATAGAATTTAACAGTTTTTGCTTAATTGAATTTCTAGGTAGTCAATCTTCAAAGTTTTAGTTAATTAAATTATACTTCACGTATATACCCAGCATATTAGCTCATCAATATAATGTGAAAAAAAATATCCGGATGACAAAACTTTTACACTTTTGCTTTGCAAGCCATTTCGAATATTGTTGTTGTGTCTGGCTGTCTGTTTATCGGTCTGTTTGATATATTTTTTTATCCGTATGTAACCAACAACTTTGATAAAAAAATAAATATTGTTTTTGGATTCTAGTTTTGAAGAAGTAAAAAAATAATTATTTTCAATCGTGGTCTCGCGTGTCTCAAAATGAGTAGTCGGCACGTAATCAAGAAAGCATGGGCTAGATTTTTCGAGTACCTATTACAGGCAAGCATCTAAAAATTAATTTCGGATAATGAGGGGGTTCCAAAAATTTTAATAACCATTTCGGGGGAAGGGTGGTTTTGGGTGCCGGAAATTTTTTTTTCTCCTTCTATTTTTGGATTGGAGCAACTAAAAGATTTGAAATATAGCGTAATGTAATGTGTTAGGTTAGGTTAGTTAAAAATAATTTGTTTTTATGCTTAAATTTTTAAAATCGGTTCATTATTTTAGTACATATCATAGTTCGAATTTACGTGCGGATATTTTAATAAGTTAAGCCGCCATCTTGAAATTTTAAACTGTCATATTTAGACTAAAACGTAATATTTTTAAACATATTGCCTTACTTCAAATCTCCATGTTGTTCCATTAAAAAGATAAAAAAGGAGTGGGGACATTGTATATTATCTAAGCCTCGATCTAAGCATTAATTCAGTTAAAACCCCCAAAATTTGTAGATTTGAAGTGGGGTGGGACTGAGGGGTCTAGGACCCTTGGACCCCCGAACTATTTGCTTGATTACAGGCGATTCATGAGTATCAGATTTTATTAAAATCACACGAACTTAATCTAAATAAATCATAAAGACCTATAGTATCTATTACTCAAAGTACCAGGGACATACTTACATTTAAAAATATATTTTTTAAAGTTGCGCAAAGTTGCGCAAGATAGTAACAAATGCATGAAGGGTAATGTCCAATCTTTCAAAAAACATCAGCCAATAAATTGGGCAACTTTGGGCACTCAACAAAACTCAAGGTTAAATAGCATATTTTATTTTTTATATTATACTAATTTATTAATTAATTTAGTATGCATCAGTGAAAAAGTTTTTTTTTTCAAAATATATCTAGAAATAGTCAAGTAGTATTGTACTTTTATAAAAAATGACAAAAAATAATTGTATTTAAAAATTAACCAAGAAATTTTACTTATTATTCGGGCCCTATAAATTGCAATTATTATACACGGTAGAACTAAACCTTCGACATTACTGCCCTTCACTGGTTACAGATCTGCATCCAAAATTTTTTTCTGTGCATAATATAATATTTCGGTCTTTTCTGTATTCTATGGTCATCAAAACTTTCTGAAAAAGCAACTTCTGTTTTATAAGGTTCTGGCCGCAAAAATGGCAATCGGCCCCACTGTGCGCCACCTGGAGTCACGTCCGATGGGAGTTTGGAGTTCTCCACACGGATTTTCTCCAAAACGGACTACGGAAACACGGAATATCTCAAAAACTGCGACTTTGACTGATTTTGATGTTATTACAAATTTTGTTGCAAATATTATTCCTAATCTTAAATTGAAAACCGCGTTTCGCTAACTACTGTAATTTTGGAGTTACGATTTTTTAAAATGTTTAACCCCCTCCCATGCCCCCTAGCCAGATTCTCGGGTGCCACAGTATTTTTGTGGTTGTGGTAAAATCGGTTTAGCGGTTTTTGAGTTATCGTGCTACAGATGGACAGACAGACAGACAGACACTATGAAAATATTTTGTATTTAGGTCATGTATGACCCAAATAACTAACTCTATTTTGAGTGAAATTAAAAAAAACTATTTTTTGCCGATCTTAATAGCCTACCATACCTGTTGGTATAGTCGGTTAAAAAACTAATTCTTCCAATTTCGTTTTTATTTTTATCATTGCTATTTTTGAGTTCTACAAGTTGATAAGATATTACAGTATTGACACATGCATTTGTCAACCACAAAACATCCCCCTTTAGAACTTTTTCTTTAATGGCCATAAGCGGGAGTAAAAGACCAACCGCCCGAACAAACACTAGAGGCGCCACGGGTCATCAAATGGTGTAAAAATTGCGAAAATTTATTCATCTAATTTTGACACAAGGGGTCGCGCTTAACTTTTTCAGTTTTAATTCGGTATTCATTGTTTTTAAACTATATTATTAGACTTTGTTGAATTTTGTGAATGTATAAATGTTTTCTTAGTATAAAGTTGCATTAAAGTAATTTAAATTATATTACATACATATTTAAAATTCAAATATTATGACATATATGTCAGTTGCCGTCTAAAATGTCATCTTGATAAAAAGTTAGTTATTGTCAAAAGTAGTTAAAATCATGTTAAAATATTAAAATTTAGAAGTTATAATTAGATATTTTATATTTTTTCAAGAACAAATACATAATAGTACAGCGTAATGTTGATATGCAGGTCCAAAACAAAAAGTGCCGTTATATTTTTCAGTTTTCGTTGTCAGCCGCGGAAGTTTCAGTGATTTTAGTGTTGTCGGATATTTTTCTTTGTGAAATAGAAATATTGCCGTTTAGATTGCAAAACTAAAAGTGGAAGTTTTATTGCAATGTAAGTAAGCGTTTGTCCATTTTATATTTCACTTTTTTCATACCTACGACAAATATACATATATTGAAATTTTATAATTCGTTTTATTTAAAAAATGTTAGAAAACAAGCTTGTAATCCTGTAATTGACATAATTGTTATGTAATATATTCCATTTAAATGTAATATATTATTTTTCGATTAAAAAAATGTAAATTTAAAAAATATATTAAAAATATATACAGGCATTAATTGAAATTTTTGAGTGCGAACAAACACGAGAGGCGCTTTATTATTTACTTTCATTTCTTAACATGACAGACGAAGTTCTAAAGGGGGATGTTTTGTGTTGTCAACGTGTAGAGGAGCCAAAACACTACAGTAAAATTCGACAAAAGAGTTATTGCAAGCTTCAAACATTGCTGGTTCCTTTCGATAAAGAAATCAAGTTGTTTAACTTTCAATATTAATGATTTCGATGTGTTTTACCGGAATTATACCATAATATACCGTAACCATATATAACCATCAATCAAAAATATTGTTGACGTATTAGTTACTTTTGACATTTTTATCAAACTTTATAGATATTTTTATACATATATGTATAAAAATGTATTTTTCATGACTTACCGCTATTAGACTATACAGGGTGTCCCAGAAATAAGTGCAAGTATTTTAAGGGGTGGTGGATCTCCATAAAAGAAACATATTTCCTCTTTATCGTTTTTCAAATAAGTCCAAAATTTTTTGCTGAAATGTTGAGAACCACTGGATCTTTTCTGGATTTTCTTTCTTGTATCTACTACCAATATAATCTACTACCAATGTTGCCATATTATCAAGAAATTATGTTTTTTAACTAAAAACTAAAAAAAATCCAAAAATATTTTCAAAAAATTTGGAATTTTGAATTTTTTTTTCGCGAAAAAAGCCTCATAGGCGTGTTTCTGGGGTTATTTCTGGGACACCCTGTATAATCGAACTTTAGGTTTATTATACATCGTTCAGTAAAAAGAATATCGAAATTCTATATTTTTCAATATTAATAAATATGAATAATTAATAAATAGAATAACAAAAGAAACAATGAAACATATATTATTTTGAAGTTTTAATGTCATCGTTTGGCATTTTATATGGGAACTACAAAAAGGTTTTCATAATTTTCCGTATACCTAATATTGAAAAACGATACTTTGGATGGAATTTGATCAAAATCATAATGACCGCCTATGTCCCGTAAGGAATTACTATACCAATTCTCTGCTTAAAAAGCTTGAAAGCTTAAAAAATGACGCTTTTTATGTCATGGCCAACAAGATCTCAATTTAAAAAACATATGTTTGGTGAGGAAGTTACTATCTACAACTTTATCTGAAAGTTTTTTGTCTAAAATAAATTATAATGGAATTAGGGAGCATTTTTAAATATCCGAAATTAGTTTTTTCGTAATATCTAGTAAGGCATAAACAATTTCAAAAATCCGAAAGGCGCATAGGTCAGGTTTGTTACATTCGAGCATTTTTAAAATAGCCGAAATTAGTTTTTTAGTAATACCTAGTAAGCCATAAACAATTTCAAAAATTCGAAAGGCGCATAGGTTAGGTTTGTTCTCACAAAACTGCAATTCTCTCCACATGTAACCTAGTCGCTAGCTCCAGTAGTTTTTGAGATGCCCATAGAGACCATCGTAGAAAACTCACCCTGTATATAGAATCAGTTTCATTCAAAACCTCGAAGTTAGTGGAATAAATTATTGATTTATTACTTTATTCAGTTTGCCTAGAAGTTTATTCCTTTAATTTTTACGGAATCATTCAGAACGTCAAAATTGGTGGTAGTAATTTTAAATTAGTAGAAAAAGTTTTTGAAGATTTTCCACTAATTATACCACAAAACTAAAAAGTAATGTTATTTTGTCCTTTGATTATCGTCCGTCAAGAGAAATTGTTGTTAGAAATTAAACATTTAGGGTGTATTCCGTTGCTTACCTTGATTATGGTTTTATGTTCCGTTTCTATCGGTTTCCCGAAAGTTTTCTTATTACAGAACACGGTTCCTGAAAAAATCGGTTATAACTGGTTATAACTGTCACCAAACTAACCAGCGCGAGAAGGATGTTTTTTCTGGTTTTGTTTGTCAATCAATGTCATTTATGTGACTGAAATCAAGAAAATTTTGGAAGTTCAAGTGAATTATCATTTAATTTCTAAAATTTGTAATCATATTTTGTATTTACATCCAAAAGCAATGGAAGTAGGCAGTAAAGATAAATAAATTTCATTAACTAAATAGAATGACTCTTTAAGATCATTTAAACTTATCATGCAGGCATTGTTTCTTAAAATCAGGAACATTTAAAGAACACATGAATAACAAGACAATAAGTAATCGTGAATGTTTTGTAATCTATAAAAATATAAATATTGATTAGATTTGTTTATTTATTACTGATCTAATTTAATATTGGCCCTGCAAATCTTCACTTGAGCTGTCTAACGAGTTTAACAGTTTATTAATAAAGTACTTTTCAATATTAAACTCCATTAAAAAGAAGAAGCAAACGTAAAGCAGAGAACAGGTACGATAAAAAAAATACAATTTTTTTACGATAAAAAAAAAGTAGTACAAGAATTTTTTGCTCCTAGAATACAAGAATTTTTTGCTTCTTTGCTCCTAGATATAAAAAGACAGAACTCCTGGTCT
The DNA here is from genome assembly GCF_002938485.1 of Sitophilus oryzae. Classification (NCBI taxonomy): domain Eukaryota; kingdom Metazoa; phylum Arthropoda; class Insecta; order Coleoptera; family Curculionidae; genus Sitophilus; species Sitophilus oryzae. The sequence goes on from NW_022146393.1 coordinate 977,221, forward strand.
ATAAGCATATCGAGAAGTGGATATCGTCGAGTAATATAATTATGCCACCTAACTTTTTAGGCGTTACCATGAATTTGGTGATAATTGGTAGGTATACATGACGAAATAAAAGTATAAAAATTTTCCTGCCTTTTAAAAATTGGGAATTTTTCATTTTTTTTTATTTTATTATATACCAGCAGATTAAATCATATTTTGTTGTACTACTTTTTTTTGATCGCAATGATACATTAAAAATGCATAAAAGATAAATTTTATAATAGAGGTATTGAAATTTAGAAAACGTCAACATTTGACGTTTCCAGTATTTTACCAAACCGTTCCGTATCAAACCGATGTTTTTCAGGAACCACTCTTTACCGTAGTTTACCGGTCTGGTTCGCCTGGTTTTGCAACGGAATACAGCCTTAGCGTTATATAAATTAGTAATAATATTATGGCTTTCTCTATGGATACGATAAGTTGTTGCTAGGATAATCTATTAATTTTAATTGTATTTTTTTAGACATTTTGATTGATCAAACCAAACCGACACACAAATGCATTAAACAAGTTGCAACAGAGACATCTAAGACAACTCTTAAGAATAAAAGGGTTCCATCATGTCTCAAACGTATCGGACCTTGAAAAAGCTAACTGCGAGGATATTGAAGTCACGATTACAAAGTCCCGCTTAAGATGGGCTGGTCACGTATGCGGAATGCAAGAAAACCGCATACCAAAATCTCTGCTTTACGGTGAGCTTGTAGACGGTAAGAGGAGGCCGGGTGGACAAATCAAAAGATAAAAGGATATTTTCCATGAAAACTTAAAGGGAATTAACAAGCAGATTGAGTGTGAAGAAGCAGCTCACAATATTAGAACGGAATGGAGAAGAATTGTAAAGTCAGTTAACAGCGACAACCAAAAAGTAAAGAGGCCACAAAGAAATGCGATTTTTGAATGTCTGGAGTGCGGTAGACAGATAACATCACGTATCAGTCTTTTCAGTCACAGAAAAGCTCATGAAAGAAAACGCCTGGCGTGACCATCTGATGCGTGTCAAATACTCGTCAACGTGTAATGGCAGTATGTATGTATGTATGTATGTAAAAAAATCTGTAATGTAAAATCGCTTATTTCTGGGGCTTACTCAACCGGGTCTCACAATGCAAATTCACCTCAAATATCCATTTAGTTGTTCATTGGCAAGCACTCTCTCATTGTACATGAAAATAACAAAACAAACATTTACTGATCTGGATAAAATTGATAATTAAATAGTAAGACTCACCCGGGGGTACTCCGCCCCCTAGCCACTGATATATTCTATTCAATATATCCCATTCCATATTTTCCATCTAATTCAAATATCATTCGGTTATATATTGGTTAATCATCTTCAACAACTAGCTAGTGTCACCTGAAATAGTATAGGGGCTTCCCCCGGACGCAATTCTGCCGCTAAACAGATTCGCATCCCAATCGAATAAGCTAATTGGGTTACCTCACTAGTCTCCTACCCCAACGCCGCATCGTGTCAATCGAGAAGACAAGGGAGATCTCAAACTCTCAATACCAACCTCGAAGGCATGACGTGACAAGAGGTTTTCTTCCGGTCAAATGACCCGTTGCCTTACAGTACTTGCAACGTTTATAGTCAAAAGACTCTCAACCCCCAAATATCAACTCTATGACAAAACACAACACAACAGTCGGCCGACCTATCTACTACTGATTCGCCTCAGGCAAGCTAAGCCTCCTCTTACACTTATCACAATTTTACCGGATCGTAAATATTTACATTACTTGCCAATGAATCATACTATTTTCTCTAATCGACTTTCAAATAGAGTGTTTTAGCATTACTAGATAAATAAATAGAGAGTTTGCGAATTATAAAACCATTATTATAACCAACTTATTTTCTAAGTTTTACAGTAACATATTTAAAAGCTTTAGAAATAAATCAGAACAACATTATTCAGTGAGCTTAATATACTTTTTTCTACGTACAGATAGAAAATTCACAGGCGAAAGCGCCAGAGCGAATATGTGGAAATCAAATGGAAACAAAATATATAAACCACTCCAGAATCCAAATTGGATTACATCCAAAAGATCATCAAACATTCTTTTCAGTCGTTTGGCAGTTTCTCTTTCGTGGTACATTGAACAATGAAAGAACAATGTGCCTTTTTTCATTTTTTTCTTTCGGTTCTGGCAAAGTTAATAAGACAAGTTGGCGTTCTTTGTTGTTCGAGACGCTTCTCGAACATTTAATGGAAAGAGTGACATGTTTAAGGTTAACTGGAAAATTCTTGGCGAAAGAAAATTGGTTTTGCATCGAAAGTTATTTGTCGTATTCACGGAAGCGTTAGGTTTTAACAGAATATTTTTATATACGTGTTTAAATTCGTGCATTAAGGTATTATACTATAAAATTTCTTTGTCAAAGATCTTTTATAAAATATATATTATGATAAATTCTACAGTGTTTGTATACAACATTTTATAAAATCAACCAAATTACACTGTCAAACTCTTCATAAAATATCTTTTAAATAAAATATTTGACAAAATTTGATAGTGTAATAGTAGACTTTAAAATGATGTCTGTATTTTTCTATTAACGATATAATATCTAGTTTTATTGAAATTAATTTATGAGGCATTGATAAATATTGATAACGAAAAAAGAAAGTAAAGACATAGATTTGGCGCTCCGACAATTAAAAACGGAAAAAGTCAAACAAGACAATATTCCGAATAAGCTACTTAAGAATGGAGGACAATATCTAATCCAGCAACTAACTTTACAACAACAACAAATTAAACATAATTTTCATTATGTTTAAGAAGACTATTCTTATGTTTAAGAAGGGGGATAAAGAAAGGCCAGAAAACTATAGAGGCATAAATCTACTCAGCACAAAATTAAAACTAACAACAAAAATAATAACAAACAAATTAAATAGCATTATATCCCAGATACGCAAAAAGGATTTAGATATCAGATACGCAAAAAGGATTTAGAACGGGTAGATCATGCACTGATGCGGTCTTTGTTATAAGACAAATTGCAGAGAAATCGATTGAGTACAACAGACCAGCTTACATGTGTTTCATAGACCTGCAGAAAGCATTTGATCGGGTTCAGTTAGAAAATATTGTACATTTACTTTATGACAGACAAATACCCCATAACTTAATTAAGGTCATAGAAAATATATCATTAAACAGTGCTAACAAAATCCAGGCTAATATCCACGGGGATCTTACTGAACCAATACTTGTAGAGTTTTAAAAATAACAAATTAAAAATATTAACTCTTCCTTCCTTATTTATATTTGAATCCGTTTGCCTAATACGTAAGCATGTATCAGCTTCTCAAGAAAGGCCATCTCACACTTATCCACTCAGGAATGCGGAGCAAAATCTTTATCTACCTACCCCACGCTCAGAATTAGTTAAAAGTTCAATGTTATACAACTCGAAAAAAATGCACAATCACCTGCCATTTGAAATCAAATCCATAACATCATTTTCTTCATTTCGAAACAGGCGAGATGAAAATCCTCCGCAAAATCACAGGTAAAACGCTTCTAGATAGAGAACGAAGCGACAACATAAGGCAAACATGCAAGTTGGATAGCATTAATGAATGAATATTGAGCAGAAGACGCGAATGGAATGAACATATAAACCAAATGGACGAGGGAAGAATAGTAAGGTCAGATCGAGACAAATCACCACTGGGAAGAATAAGCACGGGAAGGCCATGAAAAAGATGGTGTGAAGAATGAACAGGCAATCTGCCTAATTTAAAGTACGTAAAAGAAGAAGAAGAAAACAAATATTCCATATATATAAATTACGTATGCATATACCTTTAGGAGAGTGGGTATGGACGAAAAGTTATTACTCTTCAAACAGTTAATAAAGATGTAGATGGCGTCCTCTATAAGTAGGAGTCATATTGACATCAAAATCAAATCTATCATATCAAAAAACTCCCAGACACCAATTTTCATCCAAATATTGACGTTACTTCAGAAATTATTTGGAAAAAATCGAAATAAAAATGAAATTTCTATACCCTGTATCTTCGAAACTAAACATTTTAGGACATATATTTATACGAACTTTTTACTTATTTTTATCTACAGAATATGCTGCTTAAGTTTTCGGAATACAGTTCGGACCACCCTGTATTTAAAAGTCGATATTAAGTAATCAAATTTTATCAACGTCACTCTTTCTACATCATATTTGTATTATACAGATACCAAAAGAAATATCAGACCACTACTAAAACCCTGAAATATTTTTTTAAGCTCTGTCGATTCATTAATTCAAATCTTCAAATAAATGTTCAAGAGAGCTATTGTAGAGAAAACTATTAAGAAAAATCCGATAAGGAAAATGAGCGCTCTAAAAGGGCTTTCTTTGCTCCTAGATATAAATTAGTTGAGATAAATTGTCCCAGCTAAGAAGCTGGAATAGAGAAAGTGTCTCCATCTAATAAAATTAGATTTTTGAACTAATTTTCAAGAGATTAATGTATTTCTGAATAGAAGTTATACTAAGATACTTATTGTTTTCATAATTTAGTGATATATGTTTATCTATTCAGATAAAATACATAGTTTAATAAAATTTATAAAATATTTAGAAAAAAAATATTACAATGAATTTTTTTTCCTTTGAAAAATCATACAACAGGTTATTTTTTACTTTGTATTTTCGCTAACTTGCCTTTGTAAGGATTTCGGATAGGATCTCTATAGGCAATTTTTCTATTGTTGCATATTTAATATAACTGTATATTTATTAATTACAAAATATTGAACAAAATAATCAATAAACAAAATTGAAAAATGCCAAGTCTTGTAAATATACAGGGTGTCCCAAAAATAAGTGCAAATATTTTAAGGGGTGGTAGATCTCGATAAAAGAAACATATTTTCTCTTTATTGTTTTTCAAATAAGTCCAAAATAACGGAGTTATTTTACTTTGAAAATTTCCAAAAAAAAAAATATTTTTTGCTAAAATTTTGAGAACCACTGGATCTTTCCTGGATTTTCTTTCTTGCAAATTTAATCTAATACCTATGTTGCCATATTATCAAGAAATTATGTTTTTTATCTATAATAATAGCTCCCGTATATAGCGTTTAACGCCTTGGGAGTAGCAAGGTACAGCTTGCCATACTAGAGCCGTTCGGCATACAAGAAAGGTAATGTGGCTAGCACTACGTTTCAACCGCCTATTATTACCTCAGGATTGTGAATCCCAAGTACTCATTTAAGGCTGAGTCGACCTAGGTACCCAAACTATTTTTATTTTAATAAAAATAGTCGGCTGATGAATTGCCGGGTGTGGGGATCGAACCCACTACCTTTAGATTGGTAGACGAGAGCCTGTACCTCTACGCCACCGGGCACCATAATCAAACCCACCATAATCGTTATCTAAAAACTAAAAAAAAATCCAAACATTTTTTCACTAAATTTCGAATTTTCAATTTTTTTTTTCGCAGAAAAAACTCATAGGCGTGTTTCTGGGGTTAAACTATACTATCAGTTAAAATATTTGCACTTATTTCTGGGACACCCTGTATAGATGGTAAGTACCGTATGATGGAAAAACAGCTCCCAATTGGCTTGGAAATTAACATGCCAATTAAGATGCCAATCCCCATATAATTTTACATAAAATGACACCGATCTTCATTTCATAGCCATCGCTGACGCCGTTTATCTTCGATCGTACGGTACCTATTTTAATTCAATCCTCACTGAACAAGCTGTTAAGCTACAGACTATCTATCAGAAAAATCTTATTTTAATTTTCAAAGTAAAATAACTCGTTTATTTTGGACTAATTTGAAAAACGATGGAGAGAAAATATGTTTCCTTTATCTAGATCTGTCAGCCATGAAAATATTTGTACTTATTTAAGAGTCACCCTGTATATTAGTAAAAAATCTTTAGTATGTTCTTTTTTTAGTTTATGGCATTCGATAACGGAAGGAATGTAACTCTTGAAGCTTGAACGTTTAGGAAATTTTGGCATGGTTGGGCAAAATTCTGTACTGTAATAAAAAGCCACTGTAACACCATTGTGACATATTTTGTAGATCTTAAGGCCAATATATTTTTACATAAATGATTTTTTTATCTTTATCTTATCTTTTATCTTATCGTAATATATCTAGAAGTTTACAGCAATATATTATAATATTCGCCACAAATATATGCATACACAGCACTTAACATTCTGTGCAACAGTATAGTTCACCATATAGTTTGCTTCCACGTGCCACGCTAAAAGCTAGCGTAAGAAAAACACGAGGCAAGTACGAAAATATTAAAATGATTTATGTGGCCCAGAAGCCATCGCCGTGCCGTATTTACGGGCAGCTTTCAGGAAGCCCTCTACCGGCAAGTTTTCCGTTATACGCTCTACTTCAGTAAATTTTCTCTTGTTGCAAGGTCTGATCCCCGGATTAACTTCTATCTGGCTGAATTTATATTTAAATACATCTTTTGTTCAAGCTTTGTTCCTTCTTGTTTACAATTTTAATGCTAAATTTAATAATTCTTTGTTTATATTTTATACATGTGTTTTTTTTTAAATATTTGTCTCCTTTAAATATACAAGGTGGTAAAAAATAGTGGTATCTTACTCCGGTAGATGATTCTACAGATAAAAATAAAACAAGGAGTTCCTATGAATATATGCCCTAAAATGCTTCCCGAAGAATTCATAGCCATCGAAATGTTAAATGAAAATAATAGATTTTGATTGTTTTTAAGATTATTGATAAACTGTTTTCCTTGAAATTTGAAAACATTGAAAAACTGTATTTATAAAGATAAAAGAAATAGCAACAGTAGTACTATCTACCGTAGTAGAAAGTACTACGAAAGGGTACGGAATTTTACATAATCGCCATTCGTTCTGGTACTAAAATGTGTTTAACAGAACCAAATTTTCTTAAACCAATGTTACCAATGTTGTTAAAAAACAAAATATATTATTTTATTTAACCTTTCGACGGCTGTAACTTCTTTGGGGGGCATTTTAGGGTATAAGTTCATAGGAACTTTTTGTTCTATTTTTATCTGCAGATTCACCCTGCAATATATACACTACTAAATGTTTTAGGGAACCGTTATGTTATGGAGAAAATTATCAGGAAAAAAACGATAAAAAAGTGAGTATCATAAATGTTCTTTTCTTTTTGATATAAATTAGATGAAATAGACTATTTTAGTCAAGAGATTGCAATAGAGAAAGTATCTCGATTAACTAAAAATTGTTTTTAGGTGTATCACTATAAGATAAATATAATTTTCGTACAGAAGATATAATAGAGAATACCTATAGTTTCCATAATTTAGCGACACTTGAAACTCACTTTGTTATTTTCTGTATTTTCGAGTTAAAATTCGTAGTTCAATAAAATTTATAATATATTAGAAAAAAAAATTGTATTATGCCGTTAAGTACCATGAGGGAATAAAGAAATGACGATTGTCATTCCCCAGCCTTCCTTGACGCCGATTTTTTTATATAAACAAAATAAATACATATAACAATGAAGTAACAACGAATATAATTAGTGATGGGATAACTCGAGCGAAAATTCGCTCGAGTACTCGATTATTGAAATAACCCAATCACTCGATTATGAACGAGCGATGCAAGTGACAAGTACCAAGCAACGAACGCAAGCGATCCTAGAATGAAATAAATTGAAATCAAATTTTAATGTGACATATTCGATAAAACGCCGATGAGCGAATTTTTGTATCTGATGGACAACATTTTACGACCTATATCGACAATGCTTTCAGATAAACTAAATCAAGCGATCAAGCGATCAAGCGAATCGCTCGCCGCTTGCTACTTGCCATTCATCACTGCGCACGCAACTTACTGCTTAGCGCAAGCGCTTGTTGTAAATACTCCTTAACTCCAAGGAGTATTTACAACAAGAAAGGGGTGAAAATCCGTATTTTTAAATAAGAGTGATGATAATAATGTCATTTTAACAGAACGTCAACGGTTTCTTGTAGACGTATCTGTTTTGAAAAAGTAAAGTGTTCTCGAATAGTTGAATTTAAATATTTTAAATAGTATTGTAAAATCGCTTATTTCTGTGGCTTACTCAACCGGGTCTCACAATGAAAATTCACCTCAAATATCCATTTAGTTGGTCATTGGCAAGCACTCTCTCATTGTACATGAAAATAACAAAACAAACATTTACTGATCTGGATAAAATTGATAGTTAAATAGTAAGACTCACCCGGGGGTACTCCGCCCCCTAGCCACTAATATATTCTATTCAATATATCCCATTCCATATTTTCCATCTAATTCAAATATCATTCAGTTATATATTGGTTAATCATCTTCAACAACTAGCTAGTGTCACCTGAAATAGTATAGGGGCTTCCCCCGGACGCAATTCTGCCGCTAAACAGATTCGCATCCCAATCGAATAAGCTCTAATTGGGGTACCTCACTAGTCTCTCTACCCCAACGCCGCATCGTGTCAATCGAGAAGACAAGGGAGACCTCAAACTCTCAAGACCAACCTCGAAGGCAAGACGTCACAAGAGGTTTTCTTCTGGTCAAACGACCCGTTGCTTTACAATACTTGCAACGTTTATAGTCAAAAGACTCTCAACCCCCAAATATCAGCTCTATGACAAAACACAACACAACAGCCGGCTGGCCAGTCTACTACTGACCTACCGCAGGCAAGCTAAGCCTCCTCTGACATCACAATTTTACCTGATCACAAATATTTACATCGCTTGCCAATGAATCATACTATTTTCTCTAATCGACTTTAAAATAGAGTGTTTTAGCATTACTAGATAAATAAATAGAGCGTTTCCGAAGGAATGCATATTGTTTATTGGAATAGTGTATAAATAAAACCATTATTATGACGAACTTATTTTCCAAGTTTTACAGTATTTTGCTTTATTCTTTGTATTTTTTTTGTTTCAGACGACGGAAAGAGGTAAACTTTCCGAAACGTTAAGCATTTTTTTCTTTGTTAGGCAAATTTGAATAACTGTAAACATAACTTCTTACAAACAGTTTCCGTTTAGGTTTAACGCAGAAGTGTTAGGTTAGGTTAAAAAAGTTAGTTATAAAAAATAACTATTTTATTTAGTAGATTTTCTTGCAGTGCAGTGGCGAAATACCCAGAAAGGATTTTTTTGGAGAGATAAATCCGCCACATAGGTATAGACATTTTTTACGAGTGATATTTCGCTCGAGCGATCACTCGGTTATTGCAATCGCTTGAAACTCGAGTACTCGATTATTGAAATTATCGGGTTTTCGATTTTAAATTAAAATCGGTAACTATATCACAATTAACGATGGTGTATGGAGAAAAATTGAAAACCTTTTTTTGGAAACCATTTTCACACATAATTTACGCTTAAAAAAATATTATAGGCGTAAAAAACTATTTGGTACACTCCAAAAAGTATTTTTTAGGAGTATTTTTTTAAGTTAATTACTTTTTTAACATTTCAAACTACAATTTTCCAATCATGTCTTTCAAATTCTTGAATTTAATAACTGTTAGTAATAAATTTCAGTTAATTATTTTAGAGGAAAAAAGATGTATGCATATGTCCGTTTTTCTATCATCATCTGTCAAAATTTTTCCCGAACCCATATTGACGTTAACTCAGAAATTATTTTTTTGGAAGCAATCGAAATAACAATGAAATTTCTACACCCTGTATCTTCGAAACTAAGTATTTTAGGACATACATTTATACGAACTTTTTTTACTTTCATCTGCACAATACGCTGCCGAAATTTCCGGAATACAGTTCGAGCCACCCTGTCTATTGTTTATTTATTTCTTCCAACGGAGTTGATTAAGCCTTCCGAACTACGTCGTTATGAAAATATTCGGTTTAATTAAATAATCTCGCCGGAGTTAAAATAATACACAATTTCAATGTTTTAGCCGAATTGTGTTTGTGTTGCGCCTCTATTTTGAGTTATTCGAGAGTGTTTGGACAGGACAAGCAGCCGCCGCGTTTTACGCAAACAATCGTTAATTAAATAGTTTGTTTTGTTGTTTCGTCGATGAATTATAGTTTTAGCTGACGGGGCGAAAAATAAGTATACAAGCGCTTCGAATTTCCGGTTACATAATTGCATTATAAATGCATAACAAATATCTTGCTAAGAGTAATCGATATTCGGTTTAATCATTTGTGGCCTTCAAAAATCTCTTATTTTCCCAAAATTTACTAATGCAAATAATAAAATCGAAGAATAGAAATGTATATTTGATCCCATCAAAAACATAGAATGTAAAAAATGTCAAGTCTCGCAACACAATTCCTCCGCTCTAAAAAGTTGTGAGATCTCATGTAAAACCAAGTCGGTTTATTTTATTTAGTCTCTCTTTAAGCACATATTTAACAATTTTGTTATAAATTTGCTCGTATCAATATTAGTAATGTTTATCTCTATAATAATTAAAATGACTTGGCAATTGCATGCACAGCACCATAGTTATAAAAAAGAATAATCTACTATTTCGACACTTAAAAAAAATTCTATAGCGTTTTGTAAACAACTACTATAGCGTTTTTTAAACAACTAAACTATAGCGTTTTTTAAACAACTACCACTGCGAACGGCAGCTTTTCATCGGAGAGCAGTCGTGGATAAGGTACCTATTTCACTGGAAAGAAAACTAATTATTAACAATAAACAAAAAATATAGATATTGGGCGCCAGGCATGTACAGAGAAAGAAAACACAGTTGTATATTACTTAAAATTAATGACTATATTTATTCATGATGTTCTTTGATGGTAAATAACATTGTAAAATCTTAATAAATATAGTGGTTATAATATGGAAGAAAGTTATGTTAAAAATAGCACTAAATATGTTCTATGAAAACGACTATGATAAAGTACAATACATGTAAAGTTATAGAAAATATATGAAAGATAGCATTACTTTATTTAATTTGTTATATTTTATACGATATTAAATCTGAGATGTTTCAAGCCGTAGATTCTAGAATCGGTTCGGTTATTCATCTGTCAAAATGATACAATAATAATATATATATATAGAAAGTAATACTATTACAAAACGTAATATTCGCAAAGAAACTAATATCTAAATCATATTTTAAATACTAATCTGATATAAGAAATTTAACCACTAAACGTAAAGCCTGTACGATATTATTCAAGATGTACTTTACTGTTTTAAGACTGAAAATCTAAATGTAAAACATAAAACCAGAACTTAAATCTAAACTTAGCTGATTGTTCCTGAGGCAATCCTGCTTCAAACAGTAACAGCATGAGGTGGGACTCGTATCTCTGTCTTTCGGCCAATGCAACAAAAGGGGCCAGGATGAGGACACCATGAACTAATACAGCCGTAACTATCGATTAGGCTTAAAAACAGGAACGAAGCAACATGGGACCTACGCCACATCCACGCTGGGGCACTCTGTGCATAGGATAAACTATCCGTACAGTGGACACTCGTCCATAGGACACCTGTCCATAGGAAAACTGTACATGGAAACACTACCCGTACCTTGGATACTACTAGGACCTTGGATAATGCCCATACTTTGGATACTGTCCGTACTTTGGATATCCAGCCATAAGATAATGTCCGTAACTTGGACCATAACCTTGGAATCAATACATATATATGGGACACCTGCCCATACCTTGGACCCTAAAAATACGAAACTCTTGTTTAAAACCAAACAAGGTCTAATAAACAAAATAAACCTACCTCGAAACACTTCCTAGGGCTCAATAATAAACAAAGAAACTGTCCTTTCTTCCATTTAACATACTGGAGGACAAAGGAAAACTAACGTGTCAGCAAACACCTAATACGAGTTGAGGTGAGCCAATCCAAAACTCTACCCTAAAAATACTCAATAATAATAACGACTCTAAAAAAGATAATAACTCATCTTTACCTGTAGCTTCGAAATAGCAGCTGATTCAAATTATGCAGCAAGATTTAAATAATTGCAATTTCTCTAAACAGGGCTCGGAAGGTGACCGCAGAGCGGCAAAAGCCAAAGTGAGTCCACAGCGCAGAGAGCGAACTTGAAGCGATGTTGACAGCGCCTCCACAGAGCAGTGAAACCATAACAGGGTTGCGGACTAGAGAATGTAAAAATTACGCCAAGCGCGTCAAATAAATTATCCGGCCTGAGTGATACAGACTCCGGTGATGATACGCCAGACATCATATATTGTATATGAAAGACATGTAACGAACTAAAAACGTTACACTAGGTAAATCTAAACGGTGTACTTAAGAATAAAGTTTTTTAATTACTATATAATATCATTCCAAAAAAATCCTTTATGGGTATTTCACCACTGCACTAAACGGACACTGTTTACCAGAAATTATGTTTACAGTTATACAAATTGGCCTAGCAAAGAAAAAAATGCTTAACGTTTTGGAAAGTATATCTCTTTCTGTCGTCGGAAGCAAAAAAATACAAAGAATAAAGAAAAAAACTATTTAAAATATTTAAATTGAACTATTCGATAACACTTTACTTTTTTAAAACAGATACGTCTACAAGAAAGCCGTTGAAAAGAAAAAAAAACGACGGAAAGGGATAAACTTTCCGAAACGTTGAACATTTTTTTCTTTGTTAGGCAAATTTGTATAACTGTAAACATAATTTCTGACAAGCATTGTCCGTTTAGTGCAGTGGCGAAATACCCATAAAGGATTTTTTGGTGAGATGAATCCGCCACATAGATATAGACATTTTTTATATAATATCATATCGTTAATTTGAAGTACTTTAGAATTTTGCTGACGGCGAGTGAGTCACTGGCGAAGTTAAGGAAGTTTGACTAGAAAAAATTCGTAATCCTTGAATTCTTGTTTAAAATATGTGTTTACTATTTTACAATCAGAATATTAACGAAAATAAAATTAAAAAAAATTATGTCCCGAAGCAGCCTCAAACTCTGGCCTCCCCGTGTACTAGCGAAATACTTTCACGCCGCGCTATCAAGCCTTGCTCGATATACAGGGTGGTCCGAACTGTATTCCAGAAACTTCGGCAGCATATTCTGCAGATTAAAATAAGTAAAAAAATTCGTATAAATGTATGTCCTAAAATGATTAGTTTCGGAGAATGTAAAGTTTCATTTTTATTTCGATTTTTCCAAATAATTTATGAAGTAACGTCAATATTTGGATGAAAATTGGTGTCTGGGAGTTTTTTGACATGAGAAATTTGATTTTCATGTCAATATGACTCCTACTTGTAGAGGGCGCCACCTACTTATTTTTTAATTGGTTTGAAGAGTAATAACTTATCGTCCATGCCTGTATAAAACTACTAAGTAAAAAAATATACATTTACGACTTTTTTTACATAAAAAAGATCTCTTGATAAAAATCGCTACGAGTAGAAGTTCTCGAGATATTTGGAATCGAAATTATCAATACCTGTCATCATTGACATAAATTAAACATGTTGACTGAATAACTATTAAACTGAAATCATAAATTTGATATCTTTTTGTGACAAAAGTTTAACAGAAACTGTTGAATCATTTTTTCGCCCCCAAATTATTATGATTAATTTAAAAAAATAAAAATTTATTATTTCAGTCAAATAGCTATACAGGGTCCAGCAATAGTGCGTCGGGCATCTGTAGCTCCTAGAATAAAAAACTTGAGAATTTTCTTTAAGTGCAAACCTATGTACCAGAATGTATTTCCTGAAAATATTTTCACTTCTATAGGGTAGCTCAAAAAAGTGTGAGTAGATCTGGATATTTTTTTTAAAAGGAACACCCTGTATATTATTGCATTTTTGGCTTCCTTTTAGATCACTTTACATAATTCTAATATATGAGTAAATCTATTTCGATAGTTTCAGAGATATTAAAAAATAAATCGCAAATATATACTTTTCAACTCTTCTTAAAAAAAAATATTAAAAATACAAGAACTGTTCTGAAATCAAAACTATATTAGGTATTTACTTTAGATGGTCTGTTCTTGCTTTGCTATAAATAGGGTAATTGTAAGTCATACAAGATGTTCAATATTTTACGCCAAACTTTCAAAAATATAAAATATTTTTTTTAGTTTTTTTTTAAATAGAACACCCTGTATATTATTTTTTCAATAGATGGAGAATTAAAAAATAAACATTTTTTATATTTACAGTATTTCAAAATTCTTTAAAAAAAAACGAAGAAAAATTATTTTATATTTTAGAAAGTTTGGCGTAGAATTTTGAACATCCTGTATAATTTACGATTTTTATATTTATAGCAAAGTAAGTACAGACCATCTAAAATAAATATCTAATATAGTTTTGATTTCAGGACAGTTTTTGAATTATTAATAATTTTTTTAAGGAAGGCTGGAAAATATATAATTTTTATTTATTTATTAATATCTTTGATATTATCGAAATATACTCGTGTCACAAAACTCCCATGTCCATATTTTCATGTTTTTCTTAATTTTCTCTAAAACGGTATGGAAATTTGAAAAAGTATAACCGGGATTAACCATTTTAGAACAAGCCAAAAATTCTATGATGTATTTTTCTCAAAATGTCAATAATAAAAAGTTTTTCAGTCGGTTTTTCCTTTTGTAAAAACAATGCGGAGACATACTGTAGAGTGTTTATATCGAAATTCATAAAATTTTACGAGAGAGAATGAGAATTTAAGTGTGTAATAAAATATAGGTGTATCAATTTAAAATAAGAAAGTTGCTGTCCACTTCCAGTATTTACGGAAGTGTCGCCAACATTGAAAGTATTTTAAATCGATAGATTTCTTCATAAAACAATGATTCACAAAAATGATATATTAGATCTATATATTGTACTTCTCTAGAAACTTACTGTACCAATGTACGCTCAGTCTGGGACACCCTGTATAGTAGTATGTGGGTACTATTTTATTTATAAATGAACCTCATAATGAATTTACTGTTTTATTATGACTATTTCTACAGAAACTACCCTTACAAAACAAGACATGAAGTTATTTCTTGACCTAGTTCCGTACACGTGGTCCCTCAAGAGCACTAAGTGTCCCCTCGACAAAATAAATCGCCTCCTGGGACTGCTTTTTCAACTTGGCTATGTACCTATCTATCTTATTTATAGCACGGAATATGGCTTTATAAAGAAATTCGCCATCACACACGTGCCCGCTTTATTTTTGGGGAACGAAGCTTTTTTTCTATAGTAATTTCGTTCTTTATAAAATTTCACTTTTAAAAGTGTCTTTGTTCTTGACTAAACATAATATGAAATATGTAATTTATAGACTTTTTTTACTTTTAGAGCGCACGATAGTCAATTATATTTTGTATTATAATGTCTTATTTATATGCTAAAGGAAGTGTGTGTTGAGTTTTGTAGAAAAATACGGTTATAAAGGTAAAAAAATATGTAGCAAAGAAAATAATTTTCAACTCTATACATGAGAGATTTGCGAGTTTTTTTTTTAATAAAAAAAATACAATTTTATTTATAAAGTAAGTGTATATTGCACGGAAATTTCGGAGTACCCAACAAATTTCTTACAGTGTGTAAAAGCCTCCATAACAACAAGTCAAGAGTGTCACCATCATGGATCACTGAGCGATCCCTTCCTAACAAATACAGGAGTTAGGCAGGGATGTGTCTTAGCGCCTCTCCTATTCAACATATTCATGGCAGCGCTCTCCATTATAGTGGACAGCAAACCACAGGAGAGAGGATTGAGCATTAGATACGGTTGAGCATTAGATACGACGGCGGTCTGTTCAACATAAAAAGACTCAGGGCAAAAATACGTACAAAATTCATCACAGAACTGCAATACGCTAATGACTGCGCTACAACACAATAATTACAAGAAATGTTGAACACATATACCTGGGCATACGAGGCTTTGGGCCTTAAGCTAAACATCGACAAAACCAAAATCATGTGCACTCTCCCAGACGATCACAAGATGCTATAAAGATCGGATAAGAACTATTGGAATATATGGCGGAATTCAATTACCTCGGCAGTTTTATTTCAGAAAAGGCCAATATTGACTCTGAAATTCAGCACAGGATTAGCAGCGCCTCAAGAGCATTCTTGAAATTAAAAGACAGGGTTTTCTACAATCACGACTTGAGTACAAAAACGAAACTTGCAGTGTACCGGGCAATTATAATCCTCACCATGTTATAAATATAGCAGCAAAACCTGGGTGCCGTACCGCCGACACATGAACGCATTAAACAAGTTGCAACAGAGACACCTTAGACAACTCTTAAGAATCCGGTGGTTCCATCATGTCTCAAACGTATGGGTCCTTGAAAAAGCTAACTGTGAGAGTATTGAAGCCATGTTACAAAATCCCGCTTATAAGACGGGCTGGTCACGTATGCAGAATGCAAGAAAACCGCATACCAAAATCTCTGCTTTACGGTGAGACAACTGAAAAGGTACAAGGACATTTTCCACGAAAACTTAAAGGGGATTAACATGCAGAATGAGTGGGAAGAAGCAGTTCACAATAGAACTCAATGGAGAAGAATTGTAAACTCAGTTAACAGCGACAACGAAAAAGTAATCAGAAGGGAACAAAGCAATCAGATTTTTGAATGTCCGGTGTGCGGTAGGCAGATAACATCACGTATCGGGCTTTTCAGTCACAGAAAAGCTCATGAAAGAAAACGCCTTGTGTGACCAATTACGCGTGGGCAACTCTCATTTTTCCCTTGAATGGCAAAATAACTAAGTCAAAACTAAGCTGTAATATCTCTGGGACTAAGCGTATATCGCTTTCTTTGATGATGACTCGAATAACGCAACATTTGCCTATAAACTTGTGTCGCTATCTTAATTTCTATGAAATGTTTAATAAAAATTAAAAAAAAAACATAAAATTATAAAGTTAGAATAGTATACGGTTTTATAATAACTCTAATTTTTTTGAACATACAGATTTTGTGCACAGATTGTTTTTTTTAATTCTTTTTCAGATATCAAAACTAGATTTTTCACATCTGTACTATTTTTATGACTTTTTATCCACTTTTCAAGTAGCAGTTTTTCTTTGATCTAAATTGTCTTAACTAATTTAATTCGAAAAAATGGACAAAATGCATCTAGACAGTCTGCTCTTCAACTGTTGTTCAAGCGAACATCTAGCTAGCTTAACTATAAATTTAATTTGAAATAATTTAGATTTAACTATCAGTTATGATTATATGGACAGAAACAAACAGGGAAGTTTTGAATTCCAAATATTACAACGCATGAGATTGTTTTATTTACGATACGATACGATACGATAATTGTTACAATTGGTTTATTTCACTG
Source organism: Sitophilus oryzae (assembly GCF_002938485.1). Lineage (NCBI taxonomy): Eukaryota > Metazoa > Arthropoda > Insecta > Coleoptera > Curculionidae > Sitophilus > Sitophilus oryzae. The sequence goes on from NW_022146393.1 coordinate 994,624, forward strand.
AATTTACCGTCTTCGTGCTGACAGGCCGCACCAGCAATAAATCGATTAGTACTAATCACTCTACCATTACAAACGCTTCAATTAAATACAGTTCTGTATAAATCACGCTCAACTGTTGTTTCCACCGACAGCGTTGTTTGTTTTCCCCTATATGTATGTACGTGTGTGATGATAAATTTATATGTGCACATAAAGCGAGGCTCCCGCTCCACCGCAAGACATATAAATCAATTAAATTTTGAGGAAATTGTACGAAGTTGCGAGCCCCAGGAACTGCCGCTGCTCCAGATTTAAATTTTCAATTTAACGGGGGCGAAACAATTTCCGCGGTTAATCAAAGAAAATATGTTTTGAATGAGGTTTTTAGCCTCGGAAAACACTTAAACGGTTTTGAATTATTTAGTATTTGCTGTTATTTTAACTGTACACGATGTCCCAACTTGGAGAGTTAAGCTTGACTTTCATGCGTCCGTTATCCGTTGATACGATGCCGACGCGAGGGCGCGGCGCGGCGCGGCGCTTTGATTGGTTATAGCGTTTTCGTTACTTTTCATCCGTAAATTATTTACTCCAGCCCGTCAACGGAGAAAGATCGTACGATAACGGACATTTTGACACTTTTTTGACAAATTTAATCTAAACTTATATTATAATACCAGAGCTAGCAACGTCGGGAAAACGAGAATTTTAAGAAAGCTGGTTCCTTAATATATCTTTTACTATGCTCTCCAGTGCTCTCCTGTTCAAAGTGCGGATCGTCTGGCTGTCTCAAAAAGGAAATACCACTCCTGCAACTTCCAGTGGAAGATATGCCAAACAACAAAAAATGTACAACTTTGAGAAACATCTCAATGTAGTATTGAGCAATAAAAAGGACTGGAAGAGAGTCGTCTGCTCAGGAGTTAAAATACCATACTATAATTTGGTATACTGATGCTTTTAAAACCAATGCGGGAACAGGGATCGGAGTATTTGGACCGAGAACTAAATACTCCGAACCAATGGGTACCTACCCTAGCATCCTACAGGCAGAAATCTAACTCGCCCAAAACTCGCATCTATCGATAGCGTAACCTATCTTAGATAGGAACTATCGGAAACAAGAAATAGCCATCTTATCTGATAGTTAAGCAGCGTTAAAAGCGATCAACTCAGTATCAATCAATTCGAAATTGGTTAAAGAATGCATAGAGAAGCTGAATAAATTAGACAAAGAAAACAAAGTCCTCTCGATGCATGCTCACCAAGGGATAGAAAAGGAGCGAACACTCCACTAAATGGACCAAAACCGCTCTGCTTCCCAAGTGGTAACCAACTAAAGGCGGAACTCAAGAACTTGGAAGACTCCATTCGCAACCTGCAATGGGAATCTTGCAACGGTCTAAGACACTCGAAGAAGTTTCTGAGGGCTTACGACCAAGAAAAATCAAAGTTCCTCCTAGTTATAAGTAAGAACAATCTTCGGATTGTCACGGGGTTTTTAACAGGAGACTCTCCTGTTAAATGAACACCTCAATGAACACCTCAGTCTCCTCAATGAACACCTCAGTAGATTGAAACTAAGAAGAAACGGCGAATGCAGATTCTGTGGGGAAAATGGGGAAACACCAGTACACCTCATCACTGAGTGCGCAGAGACGACAACCATTCGTGCCATGAACTTTGGTACGATATTGGAGATGGAGAACTACCCTCTTTAAAACGTCTCAGATACTGGCTTTTGTCAAAGCCCTGGTAGACTGGAAACTGTATGATGAGTTATAACTCAAGAAAGGGGGACACAATAGATCTGTAAGGTCGCAGTGATTAACCCCCCTCCCACCAATTCTAAATTCTAAATCTGGCTGCAGGTAGACTACTGCGATTCACTACTTTGCATCACATCTATACAGGGTATTTCATTTTCGTTTGTTTTATGGCATTTCTCGTTTATGAGGAGAGATACAATAATGCGATTTTCACATTACTTTGCTTCTTTTTTATGAAACTAATTATGCTACACATATCTTTGTCCTAGCCTACTTAGTTTCTGAAATAAAGGGTGATTTTGTGATGTGCAGTGGTAAATAGATGTTGAATACAGATATGGAACGCAACCGGCAGCCAGACGGTCCGCTCTCTATTCAGGAGAGCATAGCAAAAAATATATTAAAGAACCAGCTTTCTTAAAATTCTCTCTCGAAAACGTTGCTAGCTCTTAGACTATAGGTAAAACAGCGAAAAGTTATGGAAATGAAAACATAAAATGACACCAATTAAAATCAAATCGTATAACCGATGAACGAAGGCATGAAAATGCAATAAATTTAAAAACTGCGTAATTTTCTAATCAATCGAAGTCTTTAAATTCAACCAATAAAATTATTATCGTATCATCGTATCGTCGGATAACCGATGCATGAAAATCAAACTTAACTCTAACAATAATGCACCAACACACTTTCCTAGCAGATGATTGTAGAATGTAGAATCTTTAGTAAGGGTGTTAATCACCGCGACCTTACAGATCTATTGCCTATTCCATTTTCTTGAGTTATAACGAGGTATAACCTATAATACAGTCTCAGGACTTTGACAAAAGCCAGTATATGAGACGGCTCCGAACGGTGGCACTAACGGTTGTCGTCTCGGCGCACTCAGTGATAAGGTACTCTTGTGTTTCCCTATTTTCCCCACAAAATCTGCATTCGCCGTTGTTTCTCAACTTCAATCTAGTGAGATGCTCGTTGAGGAGATAATGTCCTATTAGAAACCGAGTGACAATCCGAAGATTGTTTTTACTTAAATCAGGGAAAATCTTTGATTTCTCTCAGTCGTCTAACTTACCATCGCCGTGAATCAGCCTGTATAACAATTTTTATGTCATACTCAATTTTTTATATGCATTAGACTCTAAAATATTTTTATTAAATCATTTACGTGAAATATCTCTATTATACGACCCTTCACTACCTTCACGAATAAATTGAGTATCATCTGTGACGATTTCAATCAAAAATATATTAAGCCTTTTTATTGATTCTTTATCGCAAACTGCCACCATTCAACTTTTAAATGGTCCACGTTAGACCTCGCAGGATACAATAAATTGACTTTTTCTGCTCGGTCATTTCACCCTTTTAACGAAAAACTCTCAGAACGAGGAAATTTATCGTCATACTTACGTTTTCCCGCTTTTCTTCCGTCCCTTACCTCGTTTTTAAGCCCCTCATCTCCCCCCTCCGCGCCTTATGAATTATTATTTTTCATCCGTCCTATTTTGCCCCACGTTCCACTGGCGAGGCGGCGCTACGTGCGCGTTCCTTAACCTGTGACGAAATAGCCAACGTAAATTTACGGTCATAATTTTTTGATATAAAAGTTCGTGTTTTATGTAGGGGATGGATGGGAATTACGGGCCAAAAAAGAAACTGCTCTAAAAAGTTTAATAAATTTAAATATACTTTAGTATTAGTTTTTATGATTTTGAAAGTTTGAAATGATGATTTTGTGTATTTATATGGGTGTATTTAATATGTTTAGGACATCCAAACTGGATAGAACTCAAATTTAGATACACATTATTTTTTGACGCGTAAAAAATATTTATTACGGGCAAACAAATATTTATTTAATTGATTAATTTTTCAAAATTTCAAAAAAAAACCTTACCGTTACTTTTGACATATGATACAAACATATGTTTTTTTTTAATGCAAACCATAGTTGGCCATGACTTCATAAAAAGCGCCATTTTTAAGCTTTTTGATATGATACGCTCGAGTAGACACCCCCTCCCGGAGATCCGATTGAGGGGGTATTTTACCTCCGGACGATAATTTTGTCCCAACTGTGGCGGTTACGCTGCCGCACAATTTTGGCTGCAACTGTAGTACGGGATGGCTATGGCACAGTGAGGACCGCGACGATAGTTCCCTTGTGCTACGTTCTCGGCCGGCTAGGTGTATTTTACTACTCCTTTTCCCCAGAAGATGGTAGGTCTGGGGGTTGTATAAGGTTATACCGCCTATACTCGGACGTCAGAGCCTCGTTTGTGTATACAGGGTGCACCACGTGAAGGTGAGGTTGACTTTTGTATCGCTTCAATACCCCTTGCACCCCTAGCATTGCTTTGCACCCATAACCTTTGCACCTTTGCACCCCTAACCTTTGCCCCTAACCCTTGCACCCCTAACCTTTGCCCGTTGCACCCCTTAGCACCCCTTGCACCCCTAGCGCATTTTCTAACTGGCCAAGACAAGACACTAAAAACATTAGACAATCAAATCTATTTTTCTAAGGCTCCTTGATTAAGAATTAGTGTTTTTGATATAGCCATGGCACTCTAAATTGAATTTTAAAATACGATTTTTTATTAAGCGAAAATGTCAAAAGTTGACATATAATATATCATTCTCTTCAGAATGTCATTTTATATCGAATAAAGTAAAAAAATACCGAGGGTGCCGTTTAAAAATCAGAGAACAAAAGTTGTAGTCATTTCCGGTGAAACAGGAAGTGACCAAAAACAATTGAATACGTCAATCAATCCTAATTTATGTCATATTATACTAACGAACCAAATCTCGTTTTTTTATCTAAAAAAATAAAAAAAGATGTAGGGGTGAGCCACTTTTGAGACGCACCCGGTATATAAAATAATTGAAAATGAATTTAATTATTCGAATAAATTTACTGAAAACTTTTATTTAGTATATCTAATAGATCTCAGTGACTTCTTTAAATAAAAACGAATTACAATATTTTATAAATAAATGCCTTTATTGTCAAAAATTTTTACAATTTGTAGACAAAGGTAAAGTAAACAAACAAAATAAACAAACAAAGTAAATAAACAAAGTAAACAAACAAACAAAAGAGAATACAAAACATTATACAAATAACTTTTGAGGAGATGCGACGTATAACCCGCATCAACTAAAAAACTACATTTTTACACATAAATGGAGGGATTTCACGAGAGCTAAAGAGCTAAAAACTCATAAAATTTTGCAATTAAGCGTGGCCAATAAATTTTCGTTCAATATTCTATAAAGCGCTTCATAAGCAGTAAAATAAAATAGACTAGATTTTATTACTTATCAGTTCACCTGTTTTACGAGCAGAATATTCAGGTGCATGAATAGCTTTAGTAGCAGTGGAAAATGAAAAGTTTCCTATAAAACTTAAAATTGAACTACTCAAGTTGCAGACACGTTTTACTAAAGGTTAGGTTTTACTAGGTTTCATATTATCTTATAAAGCCAGATTAGACAAATTAATATTTTAATTTTAAAGAAACTAAATAAATTTGCTTTATGACCAGTTTTTTACGGCCGTTAACAAAACTATTACCTTTTCTACTAATCCTTCTCTCGATTTTTTATTTACTGAAATTTATTTTCTCGATCAATATACAGGATGAGTCTTAAATAAGTACGAATATTTTTAGGGGAAGTATATTTCGACCTATGAGTTTTTTACGCGAAAAAAAGTTTCTAAAAATTCTTCTTCTTCTTCTTCTTCTTCTTCTTCTTCTTCTTCTTCTTCTTCTTCTTCTTCTTCTTCTTCTTCTTCTTCTTCTTCTTCTTCTTCTTCTTCTTCTTCTTCTTCTTCTTCTTCTTCTTCTTCTTCTTCTTCTTCTTCTTCTTCTTCTTCTTCTTCTTCTTCTCCTTCTTCTTCTTCTTCTTCTTCTTCTTCTTGGCCTTCCACCTTAGCCTTGCCGTATTTCTTCCCAGTGGTGATTTGTCTCGAGCTGACCTTCATTATTGCTCTCCACCCATGTTTGCCTTATGTTGTCGCTTCATTCTCTATCTAGTTCACAGCAACAGTTCTTCTTAATATTCCAAGGATTGTGGAGCCGTCTCAGATACTGGCTCTTGTTCAAGCCTTGAGACTGTATGATGAGTTATAAGTCGTTATAACTCAAGAAAGGGGAACACACAATAGATTTGTAAGGTCGCGGTGATTAACTCCTCTCCTAAACATTCTACATTTTACATTCATCCCAGATATTTATTTTCCTCTGTTTTTTATTCGCAACAATTAGTTTTTCCGGAAATAAACAAGATATCGAAATAAATTGCTCCAATAATTTATCGGGCACGTTCCATTTTTAAGCAGAATTTATCTCTACTCTCCCAATAAAAACAAAGTTAATATTTCCAAAGTAGAAAAAATGGGAAAGTTCGGAAAACTCTTGATGAATGTGCGTTTGCCGGTTGTTCCCCGAGGGAACGAAGAAAATCACAAACCCACCAATCAGAAATCGGGCTGAAAGCGAAACGAACAATCTTTCTCGCACAATTTATTAACTTTATTTAAGATGTAGCGGCTAAAAGAGTTGGAAAGTTTGTAAAGTTTTTTAATAGGCGTTTGCAAACGAATGCCTGCTCAATATTTCAAATATTTTTTATTTAATACCTTTCGCTTAATAACTTTGTATAATATACATAATCATTTCAGGAATATACAGGGTTGTTCACCCTATACTACAAGGAGTATTGTAGCTAAACGATTAGATTTTTGCAAAATGTAAGTTTTGTGTTCGTTAACGCATAATTATTAAAATTATTTAACGTTAACGCATAATTATTTAAAAATATTTTTATAACATAATTAACAGTTAATAATATAACAAATTTGTATTTTTTAAATGGAACACCCTGTATATTATTACATTTTTAATTTCTACGATTAGAATAAAGGTAAATTTGATTAAGGTTTACCGCATTTTAATCTTACCATTTTTGAAATATTCATGTTTTTGTCAAAATACAGTAATAATTTCATTATGCATATTCATTATACGTATTTAAGTTTTTTAAACCAAATATTGGTACTGAGGTATTTCTATTTACTAAATTTTGTATTGCAATAATAAAAGTTATACTATTATAATATTACTATTATATTATACAGAGTGTCTAAAAATTTATTTTAAATAATTACTGGCTTTAAACGGCAATAACTTGTTTAATTTAAATGGAACACCCTGTGTGTTTTGTGAGAATCAGATGCATAATTTTATTGCCTATTAGATTGTATTATACCATTTTTTACCTATCTCTTCAAGTTTTCGTAGAAAATGCATATCCATGCATACCCATGGAATATTGACATTTTAGATTATTTTTAACGATGTAACAAATTTTCAAAGAATACAAATACTAGTATTGTCGATATAATTGGCTTATTTCATTAAAAAAATAGAAAAAAAACTGTTTAAATATTTGTTAAAGAGGACCAATTAATATCATTCCGGTATTCAAACTACATTAATTTACTGTTTGCATTGATTAATAATAACTGCTCCAGTCGCGAAACATGTCGCCCACTTCTTTTTTTAATCGTCCAGATTCCCACTTCAGCAGCTCAAGTAGGAACTAACTAAAACACTCAAGAAACTTGAAGACTCCATCCCTAACCTGAAATAGGAATAAACAACAGTCTAAAATACTCGAAGAAATTTCTCGGGACTTAAAATCGAGAAAAATCAAAGAATTTACTTGATTTAAGTAAGAACAATCTTCGGATTGTCACGGTGTTTTTAACAGGACACGGCATCCTGAATGAAAACCTCAGTAGATTGAAGCTAAGAAACAATGGCGAATGCAAACAATTCTCTGCGGAAAATGGGAAAACACAAAAATACCTCATCACTGAGTGTACCGAGACGACAACCATTCATGTCAAAAGTTTTGGTACGATTGATATCGGAGATGGAGAACTAACCTCTGTAAAACCGTCTTAGTTGCTGGCTTTAATCAATGATCTAAGACTAGATCTATAAGGTCGATTTGATTAACTTTCCGTTCTCATATAATCCGCCTCTCATATAATCAACATCTACATGAAAAAACAAAACAAAATACAGAACAACAAACAAAAAATGTAATATACCAAAGACCCTGTGAATGCGATAAATGTTACATTGGTGAAACATCTAGACCCTTAAATGTTAGAATTAAAGAACATAAAGATTATTTAAGAAAGGGAGATTTTACAAATCTAAGATTTGTCAGCATTCATGGAACACAGGACACAGAATAAATTTTAATAACGCCAAAATTATAATGAAAGAAGCGATAAAAGAAAAATTATAGAGACTTTTTTAATTGAATCTAATAAAAATAAATGTATTGCTCATGCATCTGTAGATGTTAGTAATGTATGTATTGCAATCGCTTCTTTGATTTTAAAGAACATAACATACGTAAAATTTAAAAATAATCATACAGAAAGTTTGGCTTTTTTGGTTTTACCTTATTAAATAATTGTTATCAGGTAGCAATTGTTAATTTTGAAGTTTAACTTGATATAATGTAATTTTAATAGAACGTCAACGGTTTCTTGTAGACGTATCTGTTTAGAAAAAAGTAAAGTGTTCTCGAATAGTTGAATTTAAATATTTTAAATAGTTTTTTCTTTATTCTTTGTATTTTTTTTGCTTCCGACGACGGAATGAGATAAATTTCAGAAACGTTAAGCATTTTTTTCTTTGTTAGGCAAATTTGTATCACTGCAAACATAACTTCTGACAAGCAGCGTCCGTTTAGGTTTAACGCAAAAGTGTTTACAAAAAATAAATATTTTATTTTGTAGATTTTCTTGCAGTGCAGTGGCGAACTACCCATAAAGGATTTTTTTGGAGAGATGAATCCGCCACATAGGAATAGACATTTTTTAACATCTACATCTATACACAATATAATTGTCCATATAAAATTGCTGCAATTTTCACGTCTTAGCTTTAAATAACATATACCTATGTATATCTAATAGTAAAAGCCAGAAAGCGTGAATGGGTTAACAGTTACTAGTAAATGGTTATATTCACTTATTAGTTAGCACTGAATGCAAGTCAGTCAACTCAAATTAAAAATGATGCTTTTTATGAGGCCATGACCAACTATGCTTTCCATTTAAAAAACATTATGTTTGTGTCATATGTCAAAAATTACATCAGGCTTTATAAAAAAAAACGAAGAACACAATCTCATTAAGGATGTGATTATCTACACTTTTATCTGAAAACTTTTTGTCTAAAATATATTATAATGGAATTAGGGAGCATTTTTAAAATAGTCGAATATTTTTTTTTTCGAAATATCTAGTAAGCCAAAAATTTTTTCAAAATCCCGGAAGATGCATATTTTTGACCTTTCTTTCAAAACTTTTCTCACGAATTCTTTCCTCATTTAATCTCGTAGAGAACATCGTAGAAAATTCACCCTGTATAATATCTACAACTTTGATATTTTTTATTTGATCTTAAATGTATGCTGAAATAAATTATTCTTTATAAATGTAAAGATTTTTCACGAATTCTTTCCTCATTTAACCCCACAGTGAACATCGTAGAAAATTTAAGTTTATTTCATATTAAATTTATGCTGAAATAAATTATTCTTGATAAATGCAAATATTTTTTATTACAAATGATAATAATATTATTATAATAATTTTATCGATTCTAAAGACCAATTATTATTAATTGTTATACCTCAACATATTATCAATATAATTAAACCATTGATCATTCTAAAATTGACAGCGTCTCTAATTTTAGCTATTATCTTGTCTTTTTATTTGCTCAGAACATTAAACCTACGGTGAGAGCAGAGTTCATTAATCATATTTTGCGTTTTTAAAACATCCCTGGAGATAAAACTGCTGGGTTTTTTACCTTATTCCCGTTTTTTTTTTTGTAAAAACAATAATGTAATTTAAAGTCATTTGAGAACAAACTTTCTACAAAAGCACTAAATTGTAATTTTTTCTTTTTTTAGATTTATATCATAATAATAATCAATCATAAGGGTTTGTGTTGGTCTTGGATATCTAAATAATTTACTATGTTTAGTCTTGGAATCGTATTTTTTTTTACTTTTATTTCTTTTTCATTTTTAATTAAATTTAGAGAAAAAACTATCATGTCATAATATATCACCTAAAGCAACAAATACATACTGCCATTACTCGCTGACGAGTATTCGACACACATCAGAAGATGGTCACGCAAGGCGATTTCTTTCATGGGATTTTCTGTGACTGAAAAGTCCGATACGTGATGTTATCTGCCTACCGCACTTCGGACATTCAAAAATCTCATTCCTTTGTTGCCTCTTTACTTTTTGGTTGTGGCTGTTACCTGAGTTTACAATTCTTCTCCATTGAGTTCTATTGTGAGTTGCTTTTTCCCACTCATTCTGCATGTTAATCCCCTTTAAGTTTTCGTGGAAAATGTCCTTGTACCTTTTCAGTTGTCCACCCGGCCTCCTCTTACCGTCTACAAGCTCATCGTAAAGCAGATATTTTGGTATGCGGTTTTCTTGTATTCTGCATACGTGACCAGCCCATCGTAAGCGGGATTTTGTAGCCATGACTTCAATACTCCTGCAGTTAGCTTTTTCAAGAACAGATACGTTTGCAACATGATGGAACCACCTAATTCTTAAGAGTTGTCTAAGGTTGCAACTAGAGTTGTCTAAGGTCTCTGTTGCAACTTGTTTAATGCGTTCATGTGTCGGCGGTGTGGCACCCAGGTTTCGCTCCCATATAACTTGGTTGGGATTATAATTGCTCGGTAGACTGCAAGTTTCGTTTTTGTACTCAAGTCATGATTGTAGAAAACCCTGTCTTTTAATTTCCAGAATGCTCTTGAGGCGCTGCTAATCCTGTGCTGAATTTCAGAGTCAATATTGGCCTTAACCGAAATCAAACTGCCGAGGTAATTGAATTCCGCCACATATTCCAATAGTTCTTCTCCGATTTTTATAGCATTATTGTGATCTTCCGGGGGAGTGCACATTATTTTGCTTTTGTCGATGTTTATCTTAAGGCCCAAAGCTTCGTATGCCCAGGTATATGATGTGTTTAACATTTCTTGTAATTGTTGTATTGTGTTTGCAACTACAGCGCAGTCATCAGCGTATTGAAGTTCTGTGATGAGTGTTGTACGTGTTTTTGCCCTCAGTCTTTTTATGTTGAACAGACCGCCGCGCCGCGCCGTCGCGTATCTGTATCTAATGCCCAATCCTCTCTCTTGCAGTTTGCTGTCCGCTATAATGGAGAGCGCTGCCATGCATATGTTGAATAGGAGGGGCACTAAGACACATCCCTGCCTAATTCTGAACAGATAAAAAACAAATAAAAAAAATCACTCGGACATTATCTCTGACATTTGACTATTTTTTTAAATAGATTATTATTATAAATGAATAAAGTAATAAGAATAATTTTTAAATAATAAAGGTATTTTTCTAATTTTTCAAATGTGCATAACTATACTGACATTTATGTGCACTAAACATTTTATAGTTTTGTGATAATTATCACTAATGGAATTGCCTTTTTTAACCTAACTAGTAAAGTTAAGCATCAACTATTAACTCTGTAATTGCATCCGATGAAGATAAAGATAATTATTTTGATCTCCAATGAATTGCATTAGACTAATTGAATATTTCACGACTTCAGTGCAATTAACTTATTAGCATCTTTCCATAATTGAACTCCATATAAGAGTGTTAAAATAAGCCCTTATTTTAAAAAATGTCTATACCTATGTGGCGAATTCATCTCTCCAAAAAATCCTATATGGGTATTTCGCCACTGCAAGAAAATCTACAAAATAAAATAGTTATAATTTATAAACACTGCTGCGTTAATCCAACGGAGACTACTTGTCAGCAGTTACGTTTACTGATTTAAATAGCAACTATTCGAGGACACTTTAGTTTACTTTAAACAGATACGCCTACAAAAAAACGTTGACGTTCTGTTAAAATGATATTATATCAAGTTAAACTTCAAAATTAACAATTACTACCTGATGACAATTGAAGACATGAGTGGATAAAGGTGTCATGTCGCTTTTTTAAAGTTTCGAATAAATCGACAAAACACGTCTAAAAGTTATTGATGGTGTATGTGACATGACATCTTTATCACCTAGGATATTCTTTATGGTATTTATATTTGATATTTAGAGTCTATTGGAGGATAGATGTGTCAAAGGGACGTTGAAATACTAAATAAAAATGATTTTTAAAAAAATGCAACATGACACCATTATTAACACATGTCTTCAGTTACTTAATAAGGTAAAACCAAAGAGCCTCAAAGTTTCTGTATGATTATTTTTAATTCGTTTTTAATCTTTACGTATGTTATGTTCCTTAAAATCAAAGAAGCGATTGCCATACATTACTAACATCTACAGATACATGAGCAATACATTTATTTTTATTAGATTGTATCGCTTCTGTGCCCTGTGTGAGAAAATCTCCCTTTCTTAAATAATCTTTGTGTTCTTTAATTCGAACATTTAAGGGTCTAGATGCTTCACCAATGTAAAATTTATTACATTCACATGGTATTTGTATATTACATTTTTTGTTTGTTGTTCTGTATTCATTGGTTTAGTGTGGCATAAAATGGATCTAAGTGTATTTTGTGTTTTGAAAGATGTTCGTATGTTATATTATTTTCCTATCCTTATTCTTATTTTCTCCGAAACGCCTCGTATGTATGGAATTGTTATTTGTATATATTGTGTATTGTTGTCATTGTTTGCAGTAGCGAAATACCCATATAGGATTTTTTTGGAGGGAAACTCTTCTTGGTTAAATACATTTATTCCTGTATAGTTCTTGAGTTCTACAACTGTAAATACATTAGTGTACCTACTTCTATGACTTTCTAAAGAATTTTAAGTAAAATTTTATGCTTTTTTGGATATACAATGAGTAATAATAAAATATAAAACGTAAAGGCTTCTTGTAATTGGTATGATAAATACAATATTTAGGTACCTACTACGCAACTTTGTTGATATGGTATTTAGAACTTACCGTAGATGTAATAATTTAAATATTTGGTTAGGTTGGAGTTATTAAAATAAGATCTGGTTTCGAAAAAAACTGAAATAAAAAAAATAATAAAAAATAAAAATACTTATTAAATAATTTAGCTAAATTTTAGAGATGTAGAAAAGATTTTCAGTGCTAGATTAAAACTAACCAGCAATTTTGCAAACCATCTAAAAGCGCTGTTAAGGATTGCGGCAGGGATTTGACAGTAGCCAATATCTCAGGTGGTTTTACAGAGGTTACTTCTCCATCTACAGATGTACGATTTCAGTCGTACCAAAGTTTATGGCACGAATGGTTGTCGTCTTGGCGCACTCAGTCTTGAGGCTATTCCCCCATTTTCCTTACAGAATCCGGATTCGCCGTTGTTTCTATGCTTCAATCTGTTGAGGTGTTCATTGAGGAGACAGTGTTCTATTAAAAACCCGTGGCAATTTGAAGATTGCTCTTACTTAAAACAACAAACATCTTTGATTTCTTGGTCGTGAATCCTGATGTCTCGATCGATTTCCTTCGAGTGTCTGAAGCGTTGTTATTACACAACCCATTCCAGGTTACGGATGGAGTCTTCCAGGTTCTTGAGGTCTACTTTAAGTTAATTTCCACTTGGAAAGCAGAAAGATTCTGGTTCAGTTAGTGGAGTGTTCGCTCCTTTTCCAGCTACGTTTCAAGATCATTACCTTCTATCCCTTGGTAGCACCCAGAGTAGGACTTTATTTTCTTTGCCTAAGCCGTTCAGCTTTTCTATTTATTCACCAACTTTGAATTGATGGCTAGCAAGTTGATAGGTCTTGAGGTGCGGTATATAAATCTAACCAAAGTCACCGACTTCTATTATGGCATTCATCAAAGTATTTCCCAAATATACGCCGTGTATTGACAAAAAATAACTGATAAAATTATACATTTTTATTTTTAACACTGTATACAATCATGCTTCATCTTAATTACATTACGAAGTGCTAATAAACTGTTCATTAAGTAACGGAAAGTGATAAAGGAAGAAAAACGGACATTGTTAACAACGACATAAAATTTTCTTAATAGATTGTGCCCCTGACACAGCTAATATAATTGCCTTTCGCCTTTAATTAATAGTTGACTTTATGGTCAGCCGTTAACCGGCAAATTGTATTGGATAGAGATCTCTGCGAAATATAATAGAGCTTTAAGTCGGTTCGGAACAACCGAGGCTGAATGTCGTCTCTTATTTACAAGTGGTCATTACGACTAGCTTCTACGTCCCACTAGTCAACCCGCATACCCAACAATGTTGCCGTTTGTTACCCCTTAATTTCATGATTTTCAATTGTGAGCTAAATCAGAGACGTGTATTTTTACGGTTATTTTGGTTTATTTTGTTAGAACATTCTTAATTGTAATAAGAATACTAAGATAAGGTAAGAATGTGTGAAATGAATAGTAAGTATCGTTTTAGTGTAGGATAATCTAATAGGTACTTGCTTTTTCCGGCGACTACGTTCGCGTTACACCTCGAATCGTTCATGCATTGATTTAAATTATTGTTTACTTCTTTATCGTAGATAGAGCTAGTGAGCCTTACAAAGGCACTATTTAAACTATGTTTTTAAGAGTTTTAAAGCTACTCGTATTTCATATGAAAGTTATCAATTGTCGATTTTCTGGGTATCATACAGGGCAAGTCTTGAATAAGTCCAAATATTTTCAGGGCTGGTAGATCTCGATAAAAAAAAACATATTTTCTCTTAGCCGTTTTTCAAATAACTCCAAATTAACCGAGTTATTTTACTTTAAAAATTACCAAAAAAAAAATATTTTTTGCTTAAATTTTGAGAACCATTGCAGCTTTTCGGTTTTTTCTGTCTGGTAAATTTAATCCACTACCTATGTTACCATATTATCAAGAAATTGTGGTTTTTAACTAAAAAATAAAAAAAAAATCCAAAAGGTTTTTCAAAAAATTTCGAGAAAAAACTCATAATCGTGTTTCTGGAGTCAAATATACTACCGTTAAAAATAGTTGCGGTTATTTAAGACTCGCCCTGTATATTTGTTATTTTTGACTTATTACACATTTAAAATTTATAAAAGCCGTCAATATGCCAATTTCAAGAGCATTTTTATTCTCTTTATTATTATGTATTTAAAAAAAACCCGAAAATTTAAAAACCGTTTTTTATTTTTTCATCGCCTGTATATGTTTATGACACACGATATATACCAACAACAAAACTTTTGATTAGACCCGTCTGAAATAAATAATCTTAATAATTCTAGAAGTTATCGTAATCAAAGTATTTCCAATGTAGATAATTTTCCATTTCAAAGAAGTTCAATTTTGGCCCCAAAATGTTTTTGAAATCTTGATTTTTAACACTTTTTTTAATTTTTTTTTACTTCCATTGACTGAAACTAATTATGCATGGTTGGATAGAGGGTGGTTGGTGCTCTTCCATAGCGGTTTTCTATTTCTTAATTATGTATAAAATTTCTATTTCTTAATTATGTCGAAATTTTGCAAAATCTGAAAAAGGGAAAACTCTCCAAAATATAAAATAGAGAAATGACTATTTACCCTCTATAGATAGAACCAAAGATAGAACCCCTACCTATGGTCCCATATAAAATGTATTACTAAATTAATAGGTTTGACATATGAAGTTTTCAATTGAATATTTGAAATTTTCAATTGTCGCTTTTCTTGATATACTCCCATGATATTTTTTTTATTTTTCATCTTTTTCGAAGAGCACTCTCCTTAAACGTTATTTTTTATTCCTTGAAGGATAATGGAAGAAGAAATATATTTTGTTATGATATCAGTAAATAAACCCTTGTACAACATTTTATACTGCTAGATGTTAATGATGAGATAATAATGCACTTTCGTATAGCAAACTTTCATTTCCCATTCTACTCCTTAGAAATGAAAATCTCAAAGATTGCAAAATAGCTGATGAATTATTATGTGTGAAAATTCTTTAATACTAACTTATCTAATAAATAATAAAAGTCAATGTATAAACAGTGTTCTTTAATTTTAACTCATTTTGTAGATATAAATTAAGAGCTATATGTTTTTTTCTATTTTAGATGGTTTAATAAGCTCTCTGGAGACTTTTCTTGGACGTTTTGTGTGTTGTCCTAAAGTCTTCTTTCTTGGATAATATTTATGTTGCCAGCTTCTTTTGGTTCTTTATTACATTGGGTCTAAGGTTGTGCATATATAGGCTAAACTCTTCTTTGCAGTAAAATTTTTATTACAAAATACGCAGGTAAATGCATATACCTTAGTTTTTAAAAATGCTATTTACTCTATTTGATTCGGATGAAATATTTTAACGTGTTTCCAAAGCACACTAAAACACACCAAACTGCGATTACATTCGTAGCAAACACTGCTATTAGAAATACTGGTATTCATTTCACTTATTTATTATTCAAGTAAATTTTATGGGGCATGTCATCGATTTCCAAGATCATACGGTATATTTAAATATAAATATAAAATATAAACCGTTCATCAACGATAAAATATTTAATTTTGTTTATTTTGAGAAAACCATGAATCAAATTGTTCTGCTAAATCAAGGATATTAAGATTAAATTTTACATTCTTAAAGAGGACAAAGAAAGACACAGTCAAAGTCTACGCACCATCATTACTAATATCCTGGATGACAATACGTACACTTGACTCTGCCTCACTTTGGTAAATTACCTTGTGCCACTTGTATGTGTGTGTGATTTTTTTTTTTTTTGAAATGTCTATACCTATGTGGCGGATTCATCTCTCCAAAAAAATCCTATATGGGTTTTTCGCCACTGCAAGAAAATTACAAAATAAAATAGTTATTTTATGTAAACACTTTTGCGTTAATCCCAAACGGAAACTACTTGTCAGAAGTTAGGTTTTAAGATATACAAATTTGCCTAACGAACAAAAAAATGCTTAACGTTTCGGAAAGTTTATCTCTTTCCGTCGTCGGAAGCAAAAAAAATACAAAGAAAAAAGAAAAAACTATTTAAATTCAACTATTCGAGGACACTTTTAACACAAAACCGTTTACGTTCTCTTAAAATGACATTTTATATATATATATATATATATATATATATATATATATATATATATATATATATATATATATATATATATATATATATATAGTTATCCAGTTTAGTTTATCCAGTTAAACTTCAAAATTAACAATTACTACCTGATAACAATTACTTAATAAGGTAAAACCAAAAAGCCCAAACTTTCTGTACGATTATTTTTAATTTTTACTTATGTTATGTTCTTTAAAATCAAAAAAGCGATTGCCATACATTACTAACATCTGCAGATGCATGAGCAATACATTTATTTTTATTAGATTGTATTAAAAAAGCCTCTTTTATTTTTCTTTTAGAGGCTATCGCTTCTTTCATTATAATTTTGGCATTATTAACGCGAAAATTATTATTAAAGCCAAAATTACAATGAACGCCATTATTAACGCCAAAATTATAATGAAAGAAGCGATAGCCTCTAAAAAAAATAAAAGAGGCTTTTTTAATTCAATCTAATAAAAATAAATGTATTGCTTATGAATCTGTAGATGTTAGTAATGTATGGCAATCGCTTCTTTGATTTTAAAGAACATAACAATATAAACATAACATACGTAAAATTTAAAAGTAATCATACAGAAAGTTTGGGACTTTTTGGTTTTATCTTATTAAGTAATTGATATCAGGTAGCAATTGTTAATTTTTAAGTTTAACTTGATATAATGTCATTTTAACAGAACGTCAACGGTTTCTTGTAGAGGTATATGTTTTAAAAAAGTAAAGTGTTCTCGAATAGTTGAATTTAAATATTTTAAATAGTTTTTTTTTCTTTATTTTTTGTATTTTTTTGCTTCCGACGACGGAAAGAGATAAACTTTCCGAAACGTTAAGCATTTTTTTCTTTGTTAGGCAAATTTGTATAACTGTAAACATAACTTCTGACAAGCAGTGTCCGTTTAGATTTAACGCAGAAGTGTTTACAGAAAATAACTATTTTATTTTGTAGATTTTCTTGCAGTGCAGTGGCGACATACCCATAAAGGATTTTTTGTAAGGATTTTCAGATTAAATTTTCCATTCTTAAAAAGGACAAAGAAAGACACAGTCAAAGTCTATGCACCATCATTACTAATATCCTGGATAACAATGCTTACACTTGACACTGCCTCGCTTTGGTAAATTACCTTGTGCCACTCGTGTGTGTGATTTTAAATGCCATGTTAAACTCTTTTTTGCACTAAAATGTTTATTACGAAATTCGCAGGTAAATGCATATACTTTAGTTTTTAAAGGTGCTATTTCCTCTATCTGATTCGAACGAAATTTTTAACCTGTTTTTGAAGCACACTAAAACACACAAAACTGCAATTACATTCGCAGCAAACATTGCTATTTTAAATACTGGTATTCATTTCACTTTTTTATTAACCAATTTATTGTATATGTCTTGTATATTTATGTAAACCGTTATAAGGCGACAGCAAACGGCAACATTGTTGGGCATGCGAGTTGACTAGCTGGACGTAGAAGCTAGTGTCGTTACGAGAGATGGGATTATCAAAGAACTTCAATTAAATTCCAGCTTTATACGCCTGGAATGGAGTCTAATTTGATACTTTCTCGAACACGCGCTGCTTAGAGTGTCAGCTCTTTGATTTGCTTAATTTATTTATAATACCGGGTGCGTCTCAAAAATGGCTCACCCATATAACTTTTTTGTATTTTTTTCAGTTAAAAAACGGGATTTGGTATGTTAGTATATGACATAAATTAGTTGATTGTTACAATTGATTGACGTATTCAATAGACATGTTCCAAAAAATATAAATTCGCAAATAAAGCATTGTATTGCATAAATTAAGTCTTCATTACTTACAATACATAGGAAATTAGGAAAAATTTATTGCATATAGCCTGTTTTGGACAATTGTATGTTGTTCTCATTATTGAACTGAAACTTCTTTACGCGCGATGGGAGTAAAAATTCAAATATGACCTTGATCATACCTTGACGCACGATCTAGCGAGAAAAAAAGTGGTAAGGATCGCGCAAACACCATAAAACATTTGATTTAAAGCTAAGAAAAGCATTATAATAAACTTCATATTGTATCTGGGTATGAATATCCTCTGGTTGTGTACTAGGAATTAAATTTTCTTGCATATTTTCATCGATAAGTTTGTAGCTTCTGAATAACGGTCTAGGTAAAGCATTTAGCTCATTTGCTGGCTCAGAATTAGAATTATTAGAGTTAAGCAACTGGCATTTTTATTGGAGGACATTGTCATATTTATTTCAAACCAATAATCCACGAGAATATTCGTATAACTTATCAAAATTACTCGAAACCGCTATGAATACGAATCGTTGGTTAGGTTCAAT
This sequence comes from Sitophilus oryzae, assembly GCF_002938485.1. Taxonomy (NCBI): domain Eukaryota; kingdom Metazoa; phylum Arthropoda; class Insecta; order Coleoptera; family Curculionidae; genus Sitophilus; species Sitophilus oryzae. Next base: position 1,013,899 of record NW_022146393.1, read on the forward strand.
TTTTTTTCTCTTTTTCAATAAATTTAAGCGTTAACATTTGCATAAAAGTGTGTATTTTGGGTGGTATTCCACAAAATTTGCAGGCTATTGAGGAAACAGGAAATATACGGATTACAGAAATAAATTGAAAATAATATTTACATTAAAACAGCATTATATTATGTCGCTTTTTCAAACATCTCCTTCAAATCGTCCAATTTAATAGCTATTATTAAGAAGTTTTACTACAAATATGCACACATGAGTGGGAGGGGGGTTAATCACTTCGACCTTACAGATCCATTGTTATATAGTACAATGGATCTATGGATATATATATATATATATATATATATATATATATATATATATATATTACTTACTACTTTTACCGCTTTACTACTTGTCGTAAAGGTTGTGGGAGTGGAGCTTGGTTCCCCCCTTTACGACAAGCAAAACAATTTTCTTTTTACTTTTTATTTTTTTTAATTTTTTCTCTACTTTCGATTTTTCGAAATTAGAAAAAATACACAGCTAAAGGCAAGAAAATATTATTTATTAATAAACACTAAAGCTGTAAGAATTTTGTTCATTTCATATATTTGAGCGGGCCGAAAACGCTCTTTACCATCTTTGACGGGAGATGCACTAATATCTCACCGACACTTTACGACATCGCCTGTTGATATAGAAGAAGTTTTGCTTGCCGTATCGGTGAGAACCAGCCCCTGGACAGCCCACCTGATGAAGGGTAGGCCCAGAAACCGGTTGTGGGAGTGGAGCTTGGTTCCCCCCTTTACGACAAGCAAAACAATTTTCTTTACTTTTATTTTTTTTTAATTTTTCTCTACTTTCGATTTTTCGAAATTAGAAAAAATACACAGCTAAAGGCAAGAAAATATTATTTATTAATATACACTAAAGCTGTAAGAATTTTGTTCATTTCATATATTTGAGCGGGCCGGAAAACGCTCTTTACCATCTTTTGACGGGAGATGCACTAATATCTCACCGACACTTTACGACATCGCCTGTTGATATAGAAGAAGTTTTGCTTGCCGTATCGGTGAGAACCAGCCCCTGGACAGCCCACCTGATGAAGGGTAGGCCCAGAAACCGGTTGTGGGAGTGGAGCTTGGTTCCCCCCTTTACGACAAGCAAAACAATTTTCTTTTTACTTTTTATTTTTTTTAATTTTTTCTCTACTTTCGATTTTTCGAAATTAGAACAAATACACAGCTAAAGGCAAGAATATATTATTTATTATTATTATTATTATTATATATATATATATATATATATATATATATATATATATATATATATATATATATATATATATATATATATATATATATATATATATATATATATATATATATATATATATATATATATATATATATATATATATATATATAGCACATAATATATATATATATATATATAATAATATGCACACATAGTGCACACACCATTATTTTTTATTATACAAAAAGAAACATTATTTCTAGTTAATATTGCCTTTATATTTTACCAATACCGATTTCAAAATTTGAATGACCGATAAACTATTTTTGCTCAATTCAACAAAACCTATTTTAACAGTTTGTTTATCTATTTATTAAACAATCGATCACAATTGCCAGAAATTTTAGTTAATCGCCTCTATTTTTTTCCGGACATTTCTCGATAACACTCCAATTCGACGACCACCGAATCAAAATATTTTCTATTTTCCCACCATTTTTTTCCATTAATTTCAAACTGCTTCCAAATGCATTAACGCACACGCATAAACATGAACGGAACGAGACCCATATTTCTCTTTTTTTTATTCGGTATGGCACGAACGAAATATTTGACGCATCAGATATTTCTAGTGAATAATGTAATATTGTAATACATTATTTACTTGCGTATCGGTCGATTAAACGTATAGGTTTTCATGTTTGAAATTGAATACCTGATTTAATTTACTAAACCAACCGCGATACGAGTTAAAAATACAGTTATTAATGTATACAAAGGGTTCGTTTTTATTTGAAATGAAATTATTACTACCTACAAAAGGTTTTATACGTATATTTTCAATTTTGATTCTATAATTTGTTTGTCGTACTATTTTTATTCATACGCCGCGCGCCGGTATTAGATATGCAGGGTGACACAGATTTTCAAAAATGCCCTTCAGTGTGGTCCGAACTGAATTCCGGAAACATCGACAGCATATTCTGCAGATAAAAATAAGTAAGAAAGTTCGTATAAATGTATGTCCTAAAATGCTTAGTTGCGGAGATACAGAATTTTCGTTTTTATTACTACTTTTTCCAAATAATTTCCGAAATAACGCCGATATTTAGATGAAAATTGGTATCTGGGAGTTTTTTGATATGACAAATTTGATTTTGATGTCAATATGACTACTACTTGTAGAGGGCACTACCTACAAGTGTTTTAACTGTTTTGAAGAGTAGTAACTCTTTGTCCGTACCCGTATAAAACTGCTGACTAGAAAAATACACATTTACGGCGTTTTCTATGTAAAAAAGGCCTCTTGATAAAAATCGCTATGAGTAATGGTTCTCGAGATTTGGAATCGAAATTATCAATACCTTTAGTCTGAATACTGAACAACTTTATTATTTCTACAAAAAAATCCTATATGGGTTTTTCGCCACTGCAAGAAAATCTACAAAATTAAATAGTTATTTTATGTAAACACTTCTGCGTTAATCCCAAACGGAAACTACTTGTCAGAAGTTAGGTTTAAAGATATACAAATTTGCCTAACGAACAAAAAAATGCTTAACGTTTCGGAAAGTTTATCCCTTTCCGTCGTCGCAAGCAAAAGAAATTCAAAGAATAAAGAAACAAAACTATTTAAAATACTTAAATTCAACAATTTGAGAACACTTTAGTTTTTTTTAAACAGATACGTCTACAAAAACCGTTGACGTTCTGTTAAAATGACATTATATCAAGTTAAACTTCAAAATTATCAATTACTACCTGATAACAATATATTATATTACTTAATATTAATATTATATATACTTAATAAGGTAAAACCAAAAAGCCCAAACTTTCTGCATGATTATTTTTAATTTTTACGTATGTTATGTTCTTTAAAATAAAAAAAAGCGTCTTTACTAACGGCATTACTAACGTCTACAGATGCATGAGCAATATATTTATTTTTATTAGATTGTATTAAAAAAGCCTCTTTTATTTTTCTTTTAGAGGCTATCCCATCTTTCATTATAATTTTGGCGTTATTAAAATTTATTCTGTGCCCTGTGTCCCATGAATGCTGACAAATCTTAAATTTGTGAAAGTCTCCCTTTCTTAAATAATCTTTATGTTCTTTAATTCGAACATTTAAGGGTCTAGATGTTTCACCAATGTAAAATGTATCGTATTCACATGGTATTTGGTATATTTACATTGGTGAAACATCTAGACCCTTAAATGTTCGAATCAAAGAACATAAAGATTATTTAAGAAAGGGAAATTTTCACAAGTCTAAGATTTGTCAACATTCATGGGAAACAGGTCACAGAATAAATTTTAATAACGCCAAAATTATAATGAAAGAAGCGATAGCCTCTAAAAGAAAAATAAAAGAGGCTTTTTTAATATAATCCAATAAAAATAAATGTATTGCTCATGCATCTGGGGATGTTGGAAATTGGAAAATTGTTATCAGGTAGTAACTGTTAATTTTGAAGTTTAACTTGATATAATGTCATTTTAACAGAACGTCAACGGTTTTTGTAGACGTATCTGTTTAAAAAAAACTAAAGTTTTCTCGAATAGTTGAATTTAAATATTTTAAATAATTTTTTTTTCTTTATTCTTTGTAATTTTTTTGCTTCCGACGACCGAAAGAGATAAACTTTCCGAAACGTTAAGCATTTTTTTTGTTCGTTAGGCAAATTTGAATATCTTTAAACCTAACTTCTGACAAGTAGTTTCCGTTTGGGATTAACTCAGTGGTGTGAGTAAAATAACTATTTTATTTTGTAGATTTTCTTGCAGTGGCAAAAAACCCATATAGGATTTTTTTGGAGAGATGAATCCGCCACATATACAGGGTAACGCACCTCATTCGCCTCGGTTGATTATACGAAAACGGAAAGATGTAGAAAAAAAATATTTTATGGGTATACGTGGGAAGGCAATGTGCACAATTTAAAACTATTTTGAAATATACAGGGTGTCTCAGAACTAAGATCCATACCAAAGTTATATTTTTTCTTATGGAACACCCGGTATTTTATTTTCTTGGGCATTTTTGGATTCTTGGATCCAAAAAAGGCATTTATTATAGGGGTTAAATATGTTTAAAATCTTTGGTTTTTGAGATATTTAAAGATATTTAAATATGCATGCTACAAAAGAATGGATTATTAACACCCTGTACATTACTTTTCAGAATTAATTCTTGTGCTCAGTTTAAAGGTAAAGAAATAAATTTTACTGAAAAATGTTATTGTTTCCTTAAATTTATACAGGGGTACCAAAAATTGGTGATCTATTTTAAGGATTTATTTTACATAAAAACTTTGTTATTTCAAATGCAACACCCAGTATTTTTTTAAATAAATCGAAGCAGATTCAAATACTCTTTCAAACTATATTAGGGTTTTCTATACCTATCTATCTCAGATTTTGAATAAAAAGCGATTTTTAAATAAAATGGTAATCAAGATGGCTCTGGTATCGCCATAGCAATTTTCTAGTGACAGTTAGTAACTATTTTCAAAATCGACAAATAGACTTTATTTAAGTCTATACCAGTTTACTTTTATTTAATTGACCTACAATAGTTTAATAAGTAATATTTATTAATATGTATTTATTATTCTATCAAGAAAAAGGAAGAAGTAGTTTTTTGTTTTATTTTACGATAACTTGTAGAATTTTTTATAAAAAATCCAATTAAGGCAAATTCAATTTCTTCACTTCCAACGACAGGTTTCTGCCTAATAGGTTTTTTTATAAACTACACTACCAATTCTGCGAAATAGGACAAGTAATTTTAGCAAAGGAAAGCTTATTAGGAAGATTCCTATTTGGATATCTTTGAGCATTAGCTCTTGACGCCAAGAAATAATTTTCCTCACAAAACAAAATCACTAGTAACTAGTAACATATCCATTCGTTCCACCAGCAGAAACATGTGGCTTTATTTCTCTTCATAAAATAAAGAATACTTGCTTATTAAAATATTGTGGGTAAATTTTAGTAAACTGTTTAAATAATAATGTCCATAAACTAATGTCGATTTTGAAAATAGTTTTCTAGAAAACTGTCACTTGAAAATTGCCATGGCGACACCAGCCATCTTGATTGCCATTTTATTTAAAAATCGCTTTTTATTTAAATTCTTAGATAGATAGGTATAGGAAACCCTAATATAGTTTGAAAGAGCATTTGAATCTGCTTCAATTTATTTAAAAAAATACAACACCCTGTATTGAAATAACAAAGTTTTTATGTAAAATAAATCCGTAAAATAGATCACTAATTTTTAGTACCCCTGTATAAATTTAAGGAAACAATAACATTTTACAGTAAAGTTTATTTCTTTACCTTTAAACTGAGCACAAGAATTAACTCTGAAAAGTAATGTACAGGGTGTTGATAATCAATTCTCTTGTAGCATGCATATTTAAATATCTCAAAAACCAATAATTTTAAACATATTTAACCCTTATAATAAATGCCTTTTTTTGGGCCCAAGAATCCAAAAATTAAATAAAATACCGGGAGTTCCATAAGAAAAAATAAAACTTTGGTTTGATTCTTAGTTCTGAGACACCCTGTATATTTCAAAATAATTTTAAATTATGCACATTGTCTCCCCACATATACCCATAAAATATTTTGTTTCTACATCTTTCCATTTTCGTATAATCAACCGAGGCGAATCAGGTGCGCCACCCTGTATATGTAGGTATAGACATTTTTTATAACTTTATTATTTCAATCAAATAACTATCTACTCAATGTGTTTATTTTTTGTAAATAATGGCATGTATTAACTATTTGCATTTAAAAAAATCGAAATAAAAAGAAAACTTCTACATCCTGTATCTCCGAAACTAAGCATTTTAAGATATTTATACAAACTTAACCTAACCTAACCGAACCGGACCACCCTGTATATCAAGTTTTTTATTTTAGCTCCGATTTTTTTTTATAAAATTTGCATTGGTAGCACACTTATAAATATTTCTATCATTACCCTAACTAACTATTGCCTAACAGCCACAAGGACAATTCAAAATTTAAATTGGCCATACATATTAAGGCAGTTTTAAATGACAGAATAATTACCAACATATATATTTTGAGTAATAAAACATCAAAACCGACACAAAAAGTAGTCCGATTAAAATTATTATCAATCCTCATATTCAATGCCACATTAAAGCTCTTTTTCTGGTAAACCGTGTAATGGTAGAATTAATTTCTCCAAAAACATCCTATATGGGTATTTCGCTACTGCAAGAGGATCTACAAAATAAAATAGTTATTTTTTGTAAGAACTGCTGCAACGGAAACTACTTGTCAGCAGTTGGTTAGGTTGTAGTTGGTTTAAACTACAACCTAACCAAAAAAACAACTAAAACAACACTTAAACACTCAATGTATTACTGATAAACAAATTTGTCTAACGAACAAAAAAATGCTTAATGTTTCGGAAAGTTTATCTCTTTCCGTCGTCGGAAACAAAATAAAATACAAAAAATCAAGAAAAAAACTATTTAAAATTGTAACAGTCAAATTTCCTCGCAACGACCTCTGTATGCTAGCTCATGAATAATCGCAAATAACTATTATTTTTGCATCATGTTTACTATAATTTTATTGTTAAATATTATTTTATTTAAATTTTACGATTATGCAACCTGATATACACCGCGATATTATACAGCTACAGCTCCACAATATTATCACTGGCCCAGCATTAGAATTTTTGTCGACCTCTCTTTATCTTTGGTCATCACCTGTCCGTCACTTGTCACTGTCAGATCAAATTAGATGTTTTTGGATTTATTTATCCTTTGTTTTGGTTATTGAAATTTTATAATTATCAGATAAAATTTCGTGGTTAAATCGTTTATTTTTGATGTGGATCGCAGTGTGCAACTCGTTCATTTTAATTGTGTAATTTCTGAGTTAAGTTCGTTCATTGACCGGATATGGAATATGGCTGTTGGAAAATACTCTAGAACATCGTTTTTTATTTATGCCTTTTTGTGAGTTGGACTAGTCAAGATATATAGTTCTCTATCTATATCCTGGAGGGAGATTTCCGGTTGAAATCTGATTTTGTGAAGGAAATCGAATCCTTGCATCACTTCTTGTGTATCCACCGTCGGAATATCGTCGTGAAGAACTGGCTGCCGTTTCGTGAAGCATTCCCTGTTGGTAGTTAACAGGTCTTCCTAGAAGAAGGATTAAAGCTTCCGAAGCACATTTGGTCAGAGACGTGGTTGGATTTTGTTGAAATTGTATGGACCACCGACCAAATTTCCGTCCAGGGATTAAATAGCCCAATTTTCCGACCGATATTCCGATTGCACGTGTCCAAGAAGTCCCCGAATAGTTCCAAGGTATGCTATAATTCTTCTGCCTATTCTAAGTCAATGCTCAACTGATTTTTATTCATATTGTTGTCTGGTTTTCGACTTTTCCGCGCCCACGTGGTGTAGAAAGATTAGTTGAGTGTTATCTTTCTTAAATCTTATTTGGTTGTTCGTAATTGTAGAGCAAGAAGACCGATCCAGACCGTAGCGCACAGAACAGTCCAGAATTCCATCCTATTGTCCGTGTAGAGGTACCCGTTTGACATCATAAACCCTCGTTGAGGTAAAGTTCAGATTTAATTAGTCCTTCTTTATTACCTTTATTAACTCCTACACGTTGTGCTAGTCCTTGTTCTATAATTGAGGCTCTTTTCTAAGACAACCATTTTTTATATATGGGTTTATATATTAGGGTTATTATAGGGTTATATAGGGTTTTATATTATTTAGGGTTTTTATGTCACCGTTTGAAGTCCTACACCTGCCTGGTATCTGTACATTTGCTGACGGGCTCCAGTCACAGTACCCGGAGCTGCTGTACCCTGTTGTAGCCACCCTATAGCTATACACCGTAGCTCAGCCGGAGGAAGTTTCGAGTAGTTTCAAGACATTAGAGTAAGACTGTTTAGATAAGGTTAGATTTAGTTTGATATTTGTAATCCACCCAGGATATTGTACTTGGTTTTACGTATGACGTCATACTTTTAGTTTTTATTGATTTACATTTCATTTCACTTTACATCTATTTTCATTTACCTTCAATTTCATTTCTTTATATATTAACTTTTGAATACTAACTTTGAATAAATTGCTTAATCATTTTTATTAGTATTATTTACAGTCTAGTCTCATAGTTAAGTTCTCAGAGTCACTTAAGTTTAAATAATTATAGTAACATTTGATATTTATGGTAGTTGCACTCAACAGTTCGAGGTTAGTGTTGAAGTCTACTTAATAGTAATACCTTTTATGCCGAGTTCATAGAGTATAATCTCGTGGTGCCCTTTTATTAAGATCTGTGTACCCCGACCACCCGGCTGTTAAAATTAAAAGCTACTGGCCTCTATGCAACTCATTACCGATTAAGTAAACTTGTGTTTTATTGAACTTCAAATTAGAAAAGGACGCGGCAAAATATTTAAATGCAACTATTCGAAAACACTTTAGTTTTTTTTAAAGTAGATACGTCTACAAAAACCTTTGACGTTCTGTTAAAAGATTAATTTAATTAAACTATCAAAGACTCTAAGTTTAGAATTGAATGTATTAATAAAATAACATTTGTAACTCAAACTACCCCTTCAATTTGTTAAGAAATAGGCTCAAAATCAAGAACTTCTTAATTAGTTTCATCAATTCAAGATAGTTTTAGGAAAACAGAAATTAACTAAAGTTTCATATCAAACCCTTAATATTTAAAAGTAACTTTCCTTAACTAATAATTTTAAAACCATATTTCAAACCTGCGCTTATATTCAAACCCTTAACTAATTAACTGACTTGTGTGTTTAGGTAAAACAACACTCAATATATTAGGTAACGTCTGCTATTACATGAGTTCTCAAAGGGTCCTCTGTACCTATTGAATGCCGTTGTCCAGAGGTTATACACCATTTGAAGGTAATGGGCAATTTGTATTAAAGGGTTAACCATTCATCTTACTGTTTGGAGCACCTGCTTTGATCTTTGGACCCGTATCGATTTTTGGGGGCTGGTCCAGGCTGGAATAATGAGCACAAATTGAATAAATTAATTTATATTATTAGTATATTAGACCTTAAGAAAACAATAATGAATAAGATGTCTGAGTAGCTAAGTTATCCACTCTGTAAAATATAGAATGTCTGTTTCAATGGACAAAAGATATAGTTTACATATAAATTTTGCATATTTGAAGTGATTTTAATGAAATGTTATAATTGTCGTAAAAAAATTGCGTCGTGAAAATGCAAGCTATGAATTGGTCTCCTATTTATCGTGATAACATCATTCCTATATAACTTTCCTCCCATATTACGTTTAGATTTTCTTTTAAAATAAGATTTGCTGGAGAGGCCAGTCAAATAAGGTCTATTATAGGAGGTCACTTGGAAAAAAGTGTTGGAAAGCTAATAATGGTCTTGATTTGTTCAGTTGACATGAAAGATAAGTAACCTAGGTTTGCACGGTTGCCCGACCGCCGCTCGACTCAGGAGGGCCAAAAGATGGTAAAATTATTGGACTTTTTTCAGATTTTTGCCTATAATTCCGAAATGTTGCGTTCTAGCCGATATTTCACTATTACAAAAATTAAAGACCATTAAATTCTGCGAATAATGAGTACCAATTAGTTCAATTCGGTCCAGTAGTATGACAGAAATCGAAAGATGAAGAATGGTTATATTTACCAATTTTGCTGATAAACGTATTAAAGTTACATTCAAACGTTCGTCACACGTTCAATGATTATTCTAAATAGTAAACCATACAATGAAAGTTGTAGAGCATCAAATAAGCATTTTATATGAAGTAATACATGTTGATAAAAATGAAAAGTTTTGCGTTCCGTCCAACGCTTCATAAAATTACTAAAGAAGTGGTTTTTCTGAAATAAAATAATACACACGCAGTGGCGGACTAAGCAGGCCTGTCGGGGGCCCGGGGCGGCGAAGCTAAATTTGGCCCCCGGTCTGTTTAGATAATGATATACTTCTAATGCACATTTTGTAAAAATTGAATGACGTATGTATAATGGTTGACAAAATTCAAGTATTTATACGGGGTGTCCCAGGCTGAGCCTGCGTAAGAAGTTTCTATAGAACTAAAATATCTAGATACGCGATTTTGCGCATATCATTGTTTCACAATGAGATCTATCGATTAAAAATATTTTCAATATGGCGGCACTTTCGGAAGTATCGGAAGTTAACAGCAACTTTCTTATTTTAAATAGGTTACCCCATTTTTTATTACATACTTAAATTATCTGTAAAATTTTATGAATTTTGATATTAAACACTCTATACCTAACGTTAAGCGTTTTTGAAAAAAATAGATTTAAAATTTTTGAAGGAAAAAAACTGCCTGTAGCCTAAACGTCAAATTTAGTGATTGTCACAGCCACTGTACCATAAAGAGAAGACATGTGGCTATCTATGTCAAAAATTAAATTGTCCGAATGTCATATAATAATGGCCGCAGCTGTCATGGAATTGAGCGATTAAAAAATTATCATAAATCATTTTTTTTTCAAATGGAGATCTATTTTTTTATTTCAATCGTGAAAAGGCTTTCGTTACTTTCATTTTTAATATTTGTTACTTTTTGACTATACATGTTCCTGTACCTAAAATAAATCGTTTTTAAGTTATTTAAGATTTAGCTTTAAAACGTATATTTTCTTGATTTTAACCAGTAGCCTATGACAGTATATTATCGATCATTATTTCCAAGCTAACTTTGCGATGTTGTTTTTTTCGATCGTACGGTATATTATTAAAATATCAACTATTAGATATCACTAAAGAACGAAAATACGAGATATATTTATATAAATAATTTTTTTAACTTTTAAGGCAGCAGTAGGTAATTATAATATAGGAAATTCAAATAATTAATTTTCTGACAGATTGTGTAAAACAATCATCATATTCAGGTTACATATCTTTCATGTCAACTGAACAAGTCAAGACCATAACTAGCTTTCCAACACTTTATTCCAAGTGAATCCTCTAAGTTGACTGGCTTATTAGTTATTATAGTGAGTTAGTTTTTTTTATAATACGTTTTTATTGATTTAGTGGTAAACTGTAAGTATCATCATCATCATTTTCAGCTTATTCAACCATTTCCAATTATGTTGTAGCCTCCCTCACATATTATTTAGATATCTTTGTAGTTGGACCCATTGTTGGCTATGCGGGCCTAAGTTATATCTGCTAATTTCCTAATATCACGGTCCCAACTCAGGTTTGGTCTTCTTCAAGCCAGGTGCTTCTTGCCAGGTGGCCTGCCCGTTGCCACTTGGGGGATTTGATTCTGTGGATAATTTTTAAAGTAAAGTAACTCGGTTATTTTGGACTTATTTGACAAACGGTATAGAGAAAATATGTTTTTTTTTATCGAGATCTACCGGCCCTGAAAATATTTTTACTTATTTAAGACCCTGTACTCGCCCTGTAGATAGGTGTTCTAACTAAGTTAATCAATTTTACATTAACCTTTGACATAACCCATAGTAACAAAACTAAAATAAACTAAAAAAGCAATTTAAACTCTATAAATAACATTCCTTGTTCTATCAATCAAAGTAGTTCAAGAAACAACGCGAGTAATTATCTTGAGTAATGTTTCATAGTAATTTATATTTATATTTTTTATATCGTAATTTAATTTTGGTCTAGGATAATATTTTAACAAAAGCCGTAAAACAGGTGACGCATTTTAAAATGCTAGTCACCTCTCCAGCTTATTAGTATTTTATAGGTGTTGTAAAATGCAGATAGCCATTAAAATGTTTAATGCCAATTAATTCAGAAGCGCGTTTTTAAAACTAAGACAGGGTTTATTGCTGATTTATATTTAAAATGGACAAGGAGTTAAAGTCGGTGATTATTTGGTTGAATATTTTAAAAGCAAATTAAGATTTATAGCAAGGTAATAATTATTAGAGGTTTAATAATAAAGGAGATTACTGTGTAAAAGGTTAGCTTCATAATAATTATTTTCAGCTGGTTTTTAGGATGTTACTGAAAAACTTATTTATAAAGAAATTATATTTTTCTATTATGTAATTCTAGGTATCGATGGTATTGTTGTTATAGTTTGAAACAACAGAAATTGTATTGTAAAGATTCATTCAGAACCTCAAAATCAGTGGAATAAATCAATAGTTTCAATTAAGTTAAGCATTCAGAACGTCATAATCAGTGGTAGTAATTTTCAATTATTGGAAAAAGTTAACAAACTTTTGACTTTTCCACTAATTATACTTCAAAATTTGCGAGGAATGTCATTTTGGCCTTTAATTATCACCCGTCAAGAATTTTTTTTTTGTTAGAAATCAAAAGTTTATTGTTTTACATGATACAAGAAGGTTAGAGAAGATCCTAAGCTCCGCCAACTACATGCGCAATATCTTCTCTCAAAAGATCTCTGGCGGTGGCAAATCGGTTCTCCGCGCGCATGACGTCATCCGGATAGTAATTTTCTGTTAAGCTCCGCCCACTACATGCGTAATATCTTATCTAACCGTCCTTGTATCATGATTGTTTTATAAGTTAAATATTCTGCTTTCTCTATGGATACAACAGACTATCGCAAACTGTTGCTAGGATATTTTATTAATTTTAATTGTGTTTTTTAGACATTGTGAATGAGCGTAAACTAAAAAGAATAAATTATAATTGAAACCACTAATTTATTCCACTAACTGGGAGGTTCTGAATGAAGCTTTATAGGCCAGTGAATAAAGGGGGTGTAGAGTGCGTGAGCAGGGACCTAAGCGATTTCTCCAGAAACTCGTTCAGGGTGCTTAGAAAGTAAACATACTAAAAGTCCTGACGTCTAGGTGGTGAGCCGGACGGGTGGGGGGTGGTGGAGGAAGGCAAACGCAAGAAGAGTTCCATTTTTCATTTTTCCTTATATCTCCAAAACGGTGTATTGTACGAGCTTTTTTCTAATAAGAAATTAAAGCCTATGAAATTCTCTACAACTTTCATATATATACCTTTTTCGAATTCGCAATCCTTTACGATCTACACGCTCGAGAAAAGTGAAAATTAAGAAAAAAAAAATAATAACCTCAAATTTTTTCATCATACCGTTTAAACTATTCACCTCACAAAAAAAGTGTTCTTTAGAAAGTTGTAGAGAATTTAATTACCTTTAAGAATATATATACATATGCAACTATATCTTGAACCGGTCAACAGTTACATCAATTATAAACTTTTTCATAAAATTTTGTCTTTTTCAGAAGAAGTTGTGTTTGTTATTCCTGAGCCACAACTATCGCTTGTATGCAGTGATATGTGTTGCTACACGTCAAAGCGGAATGTTAAATGCAAAAAAACAAAAATATTATCAAAATTAGCAAAAATTATTTTAGATTCAAATTTTCATTTTCTTCGGGCGTGAGGGTCCTGGCAAGGGTTCTGCATCTAAATAATTTTCGTCCGCAATTATCGGTGCTTCTGGCTCATCGTCTTCATCTTCCTCTTCGCCATAAATAGGTACTCCGTTAAGGCAATTTCCTTGGCAGTGGAGGCACGCCGCAGAGCAGTTAAGCATTGCTTTACGACATCCACATTTTCCACTAGCACAATCCTTGGTACAGCGGCAAAATATCGTTTTCAGTAGGACCTCCGGTGCTGGTGGATCTTCCGTTATAATTGGCACCAGTGTATCACCTAGGCGTTTCCAACCCCATTCTTGAGGGGGCAACTCATTCCCGAGCCACTGCTGAACTTGGAGGTAGGTGCGCCGGGAATGCTGCTTAGCTGCGCCCTCAGTTGGTGGGAGGGAGCTGATATCAGGCTTAATATTTGCCACTGACCTCATGAATGACTGGAAGCGGTATTGGTTGAGGGAGGTCTGACTTGCTGGTGCCCCGTACCATTTGAGAAAGCACATCTTTCCAGCCTCTTCAACCTCGGCGTGAGTGGAAGAGGGGTTGTAAAAGGCAACTGCCGCTTTCTTAACGATTTCTGACTTTAAGTACAATTTTGAAAAGCCTACTTTGCTTTTTCTTAAAGTTGAGGATGTTGTGTCGCAGCCGGTAAATGAATGTAAGAACAGAATATGTTCAAATCCACTCTGCTGCATCTTTTGGGAGGACAGTACTATTGTTTTAGTTTTTCCGCGGCCGGGTTTTAACAGCAGGATGTCTTTGGTGGGAGGAGTGGATGCTATCAAAAGAACAGCGAGGTCTACATCTTCACCAACAACAGTCACAGAACTGTAAGTGGATTGTTCGATAGCAGTTTTTATGATAAGGACGTCAGCATCATCGGTGGCCTCCAGAGTATGTATCCCATACTCCTGAAGTTTTGTCTGTAGTAAGGAAATTAACTGACTTTTGTTAGTCGGATTGGACAAAAAATCTTCTTGTTTCATAGGTATCGATGTGTTCCATGTCAAATTTATGTCAGCCGACCTCTTCAGCCTATATCGTCGTTTCTGTTCTTGTAATTTCGTACTGTTGGTTGAGTTCGAGTACCCATCAAATACTACAGTGCGTCTGGTTCCAGGATAATGGTGATTGACGTAGGTGATATATCCATTACAAATGGTGGCAACGGAGGCATCTTTTTGCCAAATTACTCTATGCAGCAGGAATCCTCCGTCCACTACTATGTTCATATGAGACAGTTGAACAGCATTGTCGGTAGGCTCGAACATCGTGTAAAGGACAGATTTGACTGTCTTCCTCATCCCACTTTCGTTAAACAATGCCAAGGGAAATGGGGCCAACTCAAACTCCAAGAATTTCATTAAATCCTCATCTGATCGTTTGCTTATACACATCCGCTGAAATAGCAATGTTGGGTCAACTGCAACCTTTTCATCGTGAATTTTTATCGATGAGCTGACAGAAGAAAGAGGGAGTGCACGATCTTTGCGCGACAACTTGATACTTGAGAATGGCAAGCCCACGATTTTATTCATAGCCTCTTTTCCAATTCGAAGAGCATCGTAGCAATTAATTGTGGCATCTCCTACCACCCCACTTGCAATTGATATAATTTCACTGGTTTGTGGAAAAGGAGGGTATGAATCAAACCATTGACTGAGTTTGGCAATATCTGCTGTATCCCTACTCCGGCGGGCTTGTCCGAAGTCCTTGTGCTGTTCACTTGACGTGAAAAGAACTCCACAAAACTCTTCAAGGGAAGCACAAATCTCATGAGTTGCGTTCATACCAACTAACCACTTGCTGAGTACACTATGTGAAACACCTCTGCCTCCTGTTATGCCTCCTCGGCTTTTAAATGATCTCATCAATGTTGTTTCAATGGTCATATCCGACCACACGCCTGACCAAAAGCGATCAGAGCGCTTCATGGTAAAGTAGCCACTGGTGGTAAATTTGAGGTATTGTTCAGGTGTCAACGTGGATGATAAATTCTCCATATCCTGAACATATAACTGGCAGGACTTTGCGTAGGGGAAGTGTCCAGATGCATGAAAGTATGGTATCATCTTTTTTACACAGTTCAGGTGTGCATCCCAATCACCGGATCTTTCTGCATGTATGTACTCTTTGACGAGATAAACCATCTTAAAATACTGGATCCATAGCTGAGCTGTGGGTCCATTGGCTTTAAGCTGTTCCAACGTCTCACCATATTTCTCGGCCAACTTCTTGATGGTTTTATTTCCATTTAAGGCATTCAATGCCGGAGGCTCATCAAGGAAACCAGATAAAATTTCCGTGACAGCAGATTTTTCTTCTACTGTAAGTTGGAGTTGGTCAAGTATTTTGTTTGATAATGCCGTTGTTGCTAGAAAGTGTCCCCTCACTGCTCTTGCAAACGCGTGACCCTGAAGCATTTTGTCAACAGATAGAGGAGCGTAGACGATACATAAAAGTTCCTTTAAGCCGCTTCCAGCCATGAAATATCCTATGCTGCCCAAAAAGGACATCAGCAAGTGGAACCCACCGAGGCGCACTACACAGTTGGATATCTGAGAATCAAGAGGTTCTGCAGCGACTATTTCTCGCGCTTTCCAGTATAGTGGCTGGTCAAAGGTGACTATTAGTTTTTTGTGAGTTTGTTGGATCAACTTGCTGGCATAGTGCAAGGCCGTGTAGACCGTGTCGTAATTTGAGGGCGGCGCATTGATTAACGGTAGGGTTATCACTCTAGTCTTTTCGCTGAAATCCCCTGTTGTTATGGTAGTCATATACCCTTTCCATTCTGGCAGGGGGATGTCAAGTTGTTTTGCAATAAACCAGAGGGTGTCGAATGGTTGAGGGTAAACCATTTCTTCGGGTACGTCAATCCGTCTGACTACTATGCTTTCTAAACTAGCTCCCTTCTGAAAGGATTGCAGTGGAACAATGCCAAGTTCTCCAATATCATGTGACGACGGCATGTGATTTAGTCTTGGCATGTCTTCACCTTTTTCAAGCGAATTAGAAGGGGTAATACACCTGATTCCACCCATGGCATGAAGAGTGTTAAGACCATCAATAGTACAAACATTAAAGTCAACATTGTCAAATACAAACTGATTGAAAGCCCCCATCTTGAAACCTGGTTTAGCAGAGTAAATTGCAGAAATTTCCAACTTTTGAGCCTCGTGGTATGATGCGCAGAAGCCCAAACTGGCAAGGAGGTCAATCAAGTGCTTCGAAGCGTACTTTCTGTACAAGAGCAATGAGAGGCTGCACAATAGGGGCGATAAGAAGCTCCTTGGTCTGATAATCGCAATAATGGCATTTCCCAGGGCAGAACATTTTCTTTTAGTTTCTTCTACTCTCTTTGTCTTTCCCAATAGAAGTCCCTCAATAAAAAAGGTTAGAGATTGAGGCAGTGTACCTGGATCCTTTAGGAAGTCGTCGCTGGGTGGATATGTGTCTGTGTTGTATACTTGACTTTGAATGTCTTGACGTAAAATTTCTATAGCTTTAGCAACAATCCTCAACCTCTCCTCTTCTTCATTTTTGACCCTATTTTCGTACCATGCTTCACTAATAATTTTGTAACCATTATCTCTAAAACATACCACTGGCACATTGAATCTGTTGGTCCCTGGAGTGATCAGTATTCGGTCCCCATATTTCCTTTCCAACTCAGACTTGATAGTTCGCCACTGGGGTTTGTCCCCTGTTACAACACCCAGTATCTCATCTCGAGAGAACTGACAATCGGTGTTTTCCTCCATGTAGGCGAAAATCTCCTCCATTGCCTGTGTGACATGGCTGTATTTCGGCAACTCAGATTTCGGAGGAAGGGAACTGATAGGCTTCATAAATTTGTGGTAGCAGTCTTTGTGATATACTGCCTCGTCAGCAACAAGATCGTTAATGGAGGACAGGCGACCAAGAACTTCTTCACCCCAAGAATCCTTCCTCATAAAACAGGCCTCTCTGATACGATACTGAATAGTTAGAGTCTGAACTGAATGTACAATTCTCCTTTTGTCCAAAGGACTTTTCTTTTTTTCATTTGTACATTGTGCACACAATAAACAATTGTTCTTAAAGTTAAATTTGGGAACTGAAGACCTGAGCTGAGATGGCCCTGCTTCTTCCTTGGATGTGGATGACTCCCTAACATCTTTTTTAATTGTGTCAATTCGGGTGTAATTTTTACGACAACTGGTGTGAATCAAAAGGGTTGTCAAACCATAGAAGCCTCGGTGCTTGTCGTCCTTCCGTTCCTTGCTTGCTTTCATAAGGCCCAGTATTCCCTTTTCTCTCACCTCAGAGACGTCCTTACTTCCTTTAACGATGTCCTCAACACACACAGGACACTTGGTAGTATTCATTGTGGAGATAGCTGTAGCAAGAAAATGAATAGTAAAAAAAACCTGTTTTAAAAACAAGCTTCTAATAAAATGCTAAAAAAAAGAAAATAAATTTTAAATTAACCCTTTAAAGGCAGAATTTTCAAAACTTTTAAAAAATACATTTTGACTGAAAATTTACTTTGTTTACATGACAAATATTATAAATTGATCAGAAATTTATATTTTATGCTCTAGGAATTAAATTTAGCAAATGGTTTCACCATGGTACCACTAAGCAAATAAAACGAGTTTAACTATAACAGCGTTTTCACATGCGACGGACCGTCCGTCGTGTTTTTTTAAGATAGCCGTCGGACGAACTCCGTCGGACGGAGCATACGCGCCCATGTGAAATTGTTCTTATAAACTCATGGTACTTGCTCGAAGTTGCGCACGCTCCGTCGCGGAACTAAACACTAAAACATAATTTTATAAAAAAGTAAAAAAAAAGTATTTTTTATTCAAACGATGTTGACTGCTTAGTGGTTTCATTTGACACCGCTTGATTTTTACCAAAAACACAAACCCACTAATTTATTTTCGGATGATGTCAACTATAATATAATATATGCTACTAGAATATTTTATTTACTAAACATCACTTACCAGCCATTTATAACAATTTTTTCCACAAGAAACACAAACTTTTAAAATTCGAACTAAAAAAAACATAAAAACTATCGATTACCGTTCGAAAATACCTGCTAACTGTCAAATGTAGCGTCTGATTCAAGCGTATTGTATTTTTTTCCCGATAGATCGCGACACTAAGCTATTATTCCCTTGGTATTGCAGAAATACCACAACGCAGATTTGTATTTCTCTAAAATGAAATTTACTTGTTCTAATGTAACAAAATTTTTGTTTTTTGCATTTAACATCCCGCTTTGACGTGTAGCAACACATATCACTGCATATAAGCGATAGTTGTGGCTCAGGAATTACAAAAACAGCTTCTTCTGAAAAAGACAAAATTTTATGAAAAAGTTTATAATTGATGTAACTGTTGACCGGTTCAAGATATAGTTGCATATGTATATATATTCTTAAAGGTAATTAAATTCTCTACAACTTTCTAAAGAAGACTTTTTTTGTGAGGTGAATAGTTTAAACGGTATGATGAAAAAATGTGAGGTTATTATTTTTTTTTTCTTAATTTTCACTTTTCTCGAGCGTGTAGATCGTAAAGGATTGCGAATTCGAAAAAGGTATATTTATGAAAGTTGTAGAGAATTTCATAGGCTTTAATTTCTTATTAGAAAAAAGCTCGTACAATACACCGTTTTGGAGATATAAGCGGAAAAATGAAAAATGGAACCCTTCTTGCGTTTGCCTCCCTCTCCCACCCCCCACTCCTCCGGCTCACCACCTAGACGTCAGGACTTTTAGTATGTTTACTTTCTAAGCACCCTGAACGAGTTTCTGGAGAAATCGCTTAGGCCCCTGCTCACGCACTCTACACCCCCATACGGGCCATTCGTTGATTAGCCTATTAATTGTGTTAGTTAATAAATTATTATACACTCAGATGCAAAAAAAACGCAACGGAGAAATTTAAAGTGTTATATTTTTGTTATTTTTTTTATTTTCATGAATTTTTTAGCAAACTGTATATTATTATTTCGACTTTAATTCGTAAACTAAGTTCTTTTATAAACTTTAGTATTTGGCATATTATACATGGTTAATCGGGGGTTTGTTTTTTTACCTTAACTTTAAAACACCCTGTGCAATAAATTCGTGTGTAAATTTTCCTAAAATATAATTTTACGGCCAGAACCATAACTCCTGATCATCTTATTTTTTGATTCATGTCAATGCATGCTTTGGTTAATTTTTAAGAGCCAAATGAACTGATCACGATCAATTTGCAAATTTTTTCAATTATCATTACTTTTTGATGTATTTTTTTAATATGACGAGATGGTCTTGGTCACTATTGACGTAACGTCGTATTACGCTGCATTGGATACTATATACTAAATTTAAAAAAAAACGTTAAAGACTAACGATACTGTCTTGGTTTTAATAAACATTAATAATGATAACAGAACTAACGATATTAAAGAAAACATTTGTAATACTGAAGTATACAAACAGAGAAAAACATGTAAAAAATACCCTAATACTTTGTATGGCATTCCTTGGCTGATATTAAATCCTGTATACGTCTGATCATACTGTCATTCTGGCTGCATATATCATATTGCGTTATGCTTTCTCATTCTTCTTTAAGAAACTAGCGAAGTTTTCCCCAAGCATTTTCCAAACGTCGAACATGATGGTCAGTTCATAGTAGTATATAGTTCACAATAATCACCTTGTCATATTGAAAATTTACTTCAAAAAGAAATGATCATTGAAAAAATTGCAAATTCTTGGTGGCAAGTTCATTTCGCTCTTAAAAGTAACATGATCCAAAAAACAAAATGCTCAAGAGACATGGTTCTGACTGTAAAATTATATTTTAGGAAAATTTACACACGAAATTACTGTACAGGGTGTTTTAAAGTTAGGGTATAAAAACAACCCCTCGATTAACCCTGTATAATATGCCAAATACTAAAGTTTATAAAAAACTTAGTTTACGAATTAAAGTTGACATAATTATATACAGTTTGCTAAAAAATTCATGAAAATAGGGCTAAGAATAACAAAAATATAACACTTTAAATTTCACCAAAAATTTATCCATTGCGTTTGTTTTTGTATCTGAGTGTATATAAACGTGGATTGGAATCAGAAATCAATATACCTAATAATAAGTTATTAATTTGAACGTCTCTGTTGTTATAAATAAGCATTCGTCAAAAAATTAAATCAAATTTGTAAGGTTAAGGTTGTTTGTTTTTACCACACTGGTTTAATCATATACAACATTTATACAATACAAGTTTTTTTAGTATTTGGAGCAATTATTAATCAACACAAATAGTCAATATGTAGTTCGCATACTGAGATCGTATTAATTGGTCATCTTTTACAGATATTTAAACAGTTTTTTTATTTATTATAATCGACAATATTAGTAGATATAATATTTGGTTTTAGAAACTTAAATACGCCTAGAGAAATGAAACATTTTCACAAAAACGGTAAGATTAAAGTGCGGTAAACCTTAACTAAAAGTACCCTTATTTTAATCGTAGAAACTAGAAATGTTAATGTACAGGGTGTTTCATTTAAAAAATATATCTTTGATACTTTTTATTTATTTGGGACACTGTATTTTTTGAAAATAATTTTAAATTGTCGCTTTAATAGTCATCCAATGATCCCATCACTTACAATTTCTAAAAATCTAATTGTGTGGCTATAATACTCCGAGTCGAATGAGGTGAACAACTCTGTAGAAAAGAAGGGTTTTCAATGACACAATGCAATCTTCTTCATAAAAGTCTGGATATTTTTTTTACCTTTTTTCTAAAGAAGATTACCTTTCACCCTTCATATTTTTATAAAACAAGATACTATTTTTCGAGTGCTTATTAAATATGCTAAAAAATAAAATGCCTTTTCACGTTTCTCATCTCCCATCCGCTTTTTTCTACTCTCTTTTCAAAAATATGAAAATTTTCAACATCCTATTTGTGCCGGTCGCTTGCCTCCCTATACTAAACATCCCTTTTACCCGAATAAGGTCCTAAAGGGCACGCGGACTCACAATGGAGAAGGGTCTGGTTTAAATATGAGAGCGTTATGCCACGACTATTTTCTCTTCGCATTTTACGCAGTTTTTTAGTGTCGATCGAAGGGTTGGAAGTTGATGAATACCACGCGTCGTATTAATTTTTTTTCAAATCATGGCATAATAATAACTTTTATTTTTAAGTTAATACAATAAGTTTTTTTATTACGGAACACGGTTCCTGAAAAATTCGGTTATAACTGTCACCAAACTAACCAGTGAGAGAAGGCTGGTTTTTCTGGTTTTGTTTGTCAATCAATGTCATTTATGTGACAGAAATCAAGCAATTATTGCAAGTTCGAGTGAAATTCTCATTTAATTTCTAAAATTTGTTATATTTTGTATTTACATCCAAAAGCAATGAAGGTAGGCAGTAAAGGTAAATAAATTTCATTAACTAAATAGAATGACTTTTTAGGACCATTTAAACTTATCATGCAGCCATTGTTTCTTAAAGTAAGGAACATTTAAAGAAAACATGAAAAACAAGACATCAAGTAATGGTGAATGTTTTGTAAGCTATAAAAATATAAATATTGATTAGTTTTCTTTATTTATTATTGATCTGTTTTAATATTGGACCTGCAAATCTTCACTTGA
This sequence comes from Sitophilus oryzae, assembly GCF_002938485.1. Classification (NCBI taxonomy): domain Eukaryota; kingdom Metazoa; phylum Arthropoda; class Insecta; order Coleoptera; family Curculionidae; genus Sitophilus; species Sitophilus oryzae. The sequence continues at coordinate 1,036,264 of NW_022146393.1, forward strand.
ATTGTCTAACGAGTTTAACAGTTTATTAATAAAGGACTTTTCATGATTAAACTCCATTGAAAAGAAGAAGCAATCAGCAGTCGTAAAAGCAGAGAATAGGTACATTAAAAATGCATAAAAGATAAATTTTATAATAGAGGTATTGAAATTTAGAAAACGTTAACATTTGAAATTTGCAGTATTTTATCAAACCGATGTTTTTCAGGAACCGCTCTTTACCGTAGTTTACCGCTCTGGTTCGCCTGGTTTTGCAACGGAATACAGCCTTAGTAATTGGTCACAAAAATGTCAGTGCTGATACTCTACTATTCCAGCACACTAGTTACCCATGATTTTGACACAGCAAATGACTGATTTATTGTTTTACTAAAAGAGGTTCTGAAAAGAACAATGTTCGACTGCAAGGTCTGCTAGTAAACATTCTTAAGCTTAAAGTATCACAATCATAGACTTAAAATAAAATATAGACTGAGCATCTCATTCATAAATAGCTGAAACATGCGGTCAGACAATGTCTTGTTATTGTTGTGTTATTGTTTAAGGTTATAACGAGTGCAACACGAGCGATAGATAGGTTGTCTCTGTCGTAACGGTCGTTCCCTGACGACTCTGACGAGAAACGCAACACTGTCTTTCGTTTCTCAAGTACAAATGAACTCTCCGTATCATAGCCGGGTAATTTTTTTTATTTTAATGAAGCTATAATTAAATTAAAAATATATCGTATTTAAACTTTTTTATATTTTATTAAGATTTAGGAGAGGTTTTTTTACATAAAAGTTTAGAAAAAACGTCTTAGAGTCCAAAAAGGATAAAAATAATAAAATACATGTTATAGAAGAAATTTTATAATCGAAATTACGTGATTTTTGAAATTATTAAAAAATATATTAATTTTAGTCAAACATTTACAACCCCTAATATTAATCAAAACAGGATCTATTCTACAGATATAATAGAATCGGCGACAGGGAGAGAAAAAAAATATGATTGTTGTATTTTTTTTTTCTGGTTAAGTGATGTCTTATTTATGTAAATTAGAGAAAACATAAATCTGTTCCATTAAAGCAAGGAAGGTGATAGGAAGTGGATAAAATGAAAACTACATTTATTTAACTCGGTACTGTCTTTATTACACCGGGTGCGTCCCAAAAGTGGCTCATCCCCATAATTTTTTAATTTTTTTCAAATTTTCAAAAAAAAACAAGATTTAGTATGCTAGTATATGACATAAATTAGGACTATATCTTTTAATTTTGAAATAGCACCCTCGGTATATTTCTACTTTATTCGATAGAAAATGACACTCTGAATAGAATGACATATCATATGTCAACTTTTGATATTTTCGCATATGGTTTAATTGTAATTGTAATACACGGTTCATAACGACAATTTGACTCGAAATACCAAGTGTTTAGTATCAATATATTCATAATGCAAAATGCTTTTTCCAAATATGCTAATGAGTCACCCTTGTTCAATTATTCTAAATCACCACAATACACCAAAACACTTTTACTTTTACACTGGACGCGCGTTTCGCTAACCATGTTAACTTAGTTTATAATCATCTATAAACTTAGTTTATAATCATCTGCTGATGATGCTAACATGGTTAGCGAAACGCGCGTCCAGTGTAAAAGTAAAAAGTTTTATTTTGCTGTGTACCACCAAAGGTTCCAACCCTCAACTGTAATCTTGTTCAATTTGAAAAAAATTGACATATGATTAAAAATACGATTTGTACATCTTTTAACCGGCCTAGACAAGACACGAAACCCATTAGACGATCAAAACGATTTTTCCAAGGCTACTTGATAAAAACTTGGTGTTTTTAACAACACCATGGCACCCTGGATTGAAATTTAAAATACGTTTTGTTTATACGATTTGTTTTTAAACGACAATGTCAAAAGTTGACATGATATGTCATTCTATTCAGAGTGTCATTTTTTTATCGAATAAAGTAGCAATATACCGAGGGTGCCTTTAAAGATCAAAAGATGTAATCATTTCCGGTGAAACAGGAAGAGACCAAAAACAATTGAATACGTCAATCAATCCTAATTTATGTCATATGCCTACTAACATACAAATCGGTTTTTTTATCTGAAAAAATAATAAAGTTATAGGGGTGAGCCACTTTTGAGACGAACCCGGTATATTAAAAAATATTGTTTCATAATGTAATATCATTTTAAAATTCTTGTATGTTATTTTAGATTCTGAAGATAATTTTAGAATAAACCGGAATATATTTTTAATAAAAACATTATTAATTATTAACAGGGTTATAATAATTATGATTTTGCTACAAAACCTTTATATAAATGATTATGTAAGAGAAAAAATTCAGATTTTACATTTTACTAAAATATTATCTAAATAAGCGCCGTTCTACAACAACGCCACTGACTCCTAATGGGTAAATTGACAGTTGCCTACCGGTCGAAAGTCGTTTCAAGACTTAAATGGATTATTTAACTTAAATTTCTTGCAAATTTGGCACTGGCGAGCCATATTTTATAGTTCTTGAACAGAAAAAGTAAATAAAATAAACACTTAAGGACTATAAGCTAAGAAAATGCGTTAATACAGCCGGGGAGATAGCGGCAACAAAGCTTTACCGCACACGTGCGACACGTACTACAAGGTAATAAATGAGTAAATAGGCGACCTCGCCTCTAATCGGTGTTGCCATATTGTAAAGAACTTATCATTTTTAAATAGTATCCGACTTATAATTTAGTAGTATAAGGACTATTTAATACATCTATGGAATATTAAAACCTACTTTATTAAAATGTAGTATTAATATCTCAATATATTATATATATAACAAGAAAAAAAATATTGATAATATTAAAGACGTCACAACATAGGCTGGATGAGGAAGGCTCGGTCGACTGTACCCAGAAGTAAACATGTGTACAAAAAAGATTGTTTGACAGATGTAAATAGTGTAGTCTACATTTTATTTTAAGTCTATGGTCACAATACTATTTATTTAAACCAAAAACTAGTAATACAAGACTAGAAACTATATACAAGTGTCATAACAAATGACAATGTCAGGATATAAATAAATAAATGTGGCAACTTGACATTTTTTACAGAAGAGCTACCACGTGAATTCCCAGCGCAAAATTTAAATTTCAGTTAATCAGTACGGCGCCGAATATGTTCGTGGTTGGCAACAATTAATTTAAAAGTCGCGCCCTCGATAACATAACTAAAAGTTTAATTGATATTAAATATTTAAGGTAATTACAATAATAATTAAGTTATAATTGATGAGATATAATATAAAAACTTTCAAGAACAAACTCTTTCTTGTTTGTTAAGTTCGTCCGGAAGGGAAAAAACTGAAACAAACCGAAATTAAAAATCTAACTTTTCTATCGACAGTCCGAGACATAATTACAAGCATCTAATTGCACAAAGTGTAATTTAGCATGAGTAATTAAAAGGGAAGTTATCTACCGGCTAAAGTTTTTGCAATTAAGGGGCAGCGAGATATAATTAATGTAAATTAAATGTAACTCCCTCTAATTGCCTCAAAAGAAACTTTCTTCGTGGGTGATTTTTTACATTTTTATCCTGTCTTCGTAGAATAATACCCAAGAAATACACTAGAAAAAATACTTTTTTATTTAACATTTGTTTGTAAACCTCGAAACAAGTGAGATAATGGACTATACTCTATCGTTGACTCACCCTGAACAATTTATAACAGTAATAAAAAGTTTAGTTATATATACGCGCGGTTTCGATTTAGGCGGTGTTTACAAGGACTGTTACCTGTTACCTTCGTTTGGACATTAGATACAGATACGACAGCGCGGCGCACAGTGGGGTTTTTGACACAGATAGTTGATCGAAATTTTTTTATGTAGACCTTATATAAATTATTGCTATTTTCAATTAAAGAGAAAGTAATATGAACAAAATAAAGGATAATTCGTCGATTCTAAAAAACAGAAAGAAAAATCACTGTTCCAGTGCTTCCACGGTCAATGCCACTAATGCCAGTAGTAATATCGCAACTAATACTACTAATGCTACGACTGATCTGCGAGCAATGCCCATACCACTAGAGTCGCTACTAATGCCAAATTGTGCTATACTGCTAATGGCACTAATGCGATTGCTTTGTACACAACAATGCCATCGCGGTTTACAGGGGCGGATACAGGAATTTATTTTAGGGGGGGCCCAACTAAAAAAAGTAATGTAGAATCTGCTTTTTAAGGCGCCATTTTTAACCCGAAAGCCTAATATATAAGACAATTTATAGATTTTAGGGGGGGCCCGAGCCCCTTGGGCCCCCCGCTGTATCCGCCACTGGCGGTTTACACCTCGCATTAGTATATCACTGATTGGCAAATTAGAGGAAACCAAGATTGTTTTTCTCATTTTATCAGCAAAGTCGCAAAAAGTCGCAGTATTTTATTTTACTGTATGAAAGCCCAATGTTTACTAAGTAAAACGTATATAGACAATATGCTGAATTCTTCGAAATGCGCAACTAAATCTTTAAGTATAATAAAAATGTCACAAATTTAATCAAATTTTCTGAACGCCTAACTTTTAGTTGCAAAAAAATCGTTAGTATAGAGAATATCAAAATAAATAATACGTTTTTGTAGAATGCATACCTGCAGCCTGCTGAGCCATTTTCAATCAAAACAATAATATAAACGTAAAAAGAGCACAAGAACAACAACAATTTATAATTTTAAATATTTTATTTAATAACATTTAGCCATTATATACCTCTTATCTGTGAGAAGTAACAACTTTGATCTGAAATTCAGCAGAGAATTAGCAGCGCCTCAAGAGCATTCTGGAAATTAAAAGACGGTGTTTTCTACAACCATAACTTGAGCACAACAACGAAACTTGCAGTGTTACGGGCAAAAAACCTCACCATGTTGTATGTAAGCAAAACCTGAGTGTCGTACTGCCGACAAATGAACGCATTAAACAAGTTGCAACAGAGACACCCTAAACAACTCTTAAGAATAAAATGGTTCCACCATGTCAAAAACGCATCGGTCCTTGAAAAAGCTAGCTGCGAGAGCGTTGAAGTCATGATTACAAAATCCCGCATAAGATGGGCTGGTCACGTATGCAGAATGCCAGAAAGCCGCCTACCAAAATCTCCGCTTTACGGTGCGATTGCAGACGGTAAGGGGAAACCGGGTGGACAACTCAAAAAGTAAAGAGGCAACAAAGATGTGAGATTTTTGAATGTCCGGAGTGCGAAAGAGATCACGTATCGGGCTTTTCAGTCACAGAAAAGCTCAGGAGGGAAAGCGTCTGGCGTAACCATCCATTAATGGCAGTATGTATATATGTACCTGCACGTAGAATGAGAGACTCCTATATAAGAATATTACAATGAGAGCAAATATCTGTTCTCATTGTTAACACCTCAAGTTATCTTATTCACTCTATTCACTTAAATAAACTTATAATAATTTTAGTTACTTAATAAAAAAGTATTTTTTATTAAGGAAATTTTCGGGTAAGGAATTGAAAACAAATTTGCCCAGAAAACCCAGAAAAAACGCTCATGGTGTATCTCCCTCCCTCCTAAGGAACAAAAAACTAACAAAACAATAAAACTAAGGAAAAAAAAATAATAGAGAATAAAGTGAAACGCTACAATTAACGTTAATTTTATTTCGTTAAATGGAATTTTTTGTACGAGAAAGACCTGTGAACATGTTTTAAATACATTTTTATTATTTGAGATCAAATAGTACTTTTTTCTGCGTGTAGATAGAAAAAAGAGAACGGCCGAAACAGACTAGATAAAAAAACTTTAACTCGATGCCATGTTTGTTCAGTTCAGGAGTCGGAGAAAAATAAACGCCTCGAGTTTGTGTTTTTATAATGTTTTCTAATTAAAGCTTGTTAACATTCAGCTTTTTCTCTATCCTCCAAATAAAAATAGAAACAACGCCCAGTCAGCAAAAACATCTAGATTTTTCTGCCGAGGGCGTATTATTTTAATTTCGAAAAATAAGTTTAAAAATATTCGTATTGTGTATAGTTGCATTTCTCCAGTTCAGAGGTTTTGGTAACTTTTTGTGTGTTTAATTTGTTCCAGAAGAGTGCTTATTTATATTGATACTTGCTATACCCTGTTTTTTTTCTCAAGTCAGATTTCGACAGACGCACGATGACAGAAGAAAAGCAGATGACGTCCATACCAATACATTTATTAACTAAAAAAGTTTGTAATATTTTTTTAAGTTAACTACGGATGGGATTACAGTTGAGGGTTGGGACCTTTGGTGTTACACAGCAAAATTAAACACTACATCACTACAATACACCAAAACACTTTTACTTTTACACTGGACGCGCGTTTCGCTAACCATGTTAGCATCATCAGCAGATGATTATAAACTCAAAAATTTTTAAAATACAGTCTACAATTGGAGCGTTTATATACTCGCTCAGTGGGCACAAAGTGGGCGTGGCAAGATCTAGCCAACCGAGTCAGAACCCACCGAGCGTAACAGTTAGATTTCTACCACTAGAGTAGTAGGAACAAAGAACTTGAAGGAATTGGACCGTTGTCTCTGTTCCTACTATCTTTACATTTATTAATTCTGATGCTTTCATATGCATCTAATTGCCTGTAATTTGAGACTTGTTTAATAAATTTCAAGTTATTAAGATCTATACAATGTCCTTTATCAACAATATGTTCGGCAACGCAAGATTTATCCGGTCTACCATATCTTATCTGAGCTAAATGTTCTTTAAATCTAGTTAATATTGATCTTCTAGTTTGCCCAACATATCTCCGATTACAATCTTTACAAGAAATTTCATAATTACCCGACCGTTCCAGTAGAGGTGTTTTATCCTTTGGATTACCTAATAATTGTTGTAATTTATTATTAGCACTATACACAAGTTTGTAATTGACCCGCTTAAAAATTCCTTTTAGACCACGGGATAACTGTCTATCCAACGGTATTGAAAACTATTTTGACGTATCTTTCTCTACTTGAAAAGTCGAATTTTCAGGAATCATTAACCTATACCTACGTTTTCTAATTATTTTATCAACTTTTGAAGGAGTATATCCATTACACTCAGCTACATTCCTAATGTAGTCTCTTTCTATTTCATATCTTTCGTTGGAAAGTGGAAAACTAAGTAATCTATGAACAAAAAAATTTAAACTAGCCATTTTATGTTCAATACTATGATATGATTCATTAGGAATATATCTGCGTGTAGTGGTATTTTTCCTATAGATATCAAATTCCAGGCAATTATTAGTATTTCTAATAACTAATACATCTAGAAATGGTAATCTGTCGTTGTTCTCAATTTCATGTGTAAATTTAATGGAAGGAAAACGATTATTTAACTTATAAATAAAATTATCTATGGTGTCTGAATGTGTGTCAAAAACAGCAAAAATATCATCCACATACCTAAACCATACTCTTGGAAAATACTCAAATTGATTCTTAGCCTCCACTTCAAACCTGCTCAAGAATAAATTAGCCAAAAATGGAGACAATGGATTACCCATTGCTGTACCTTCCCGCTGTTCAAAAAAGTTGTTATTAAATTTAAAACAATTTTGTTTCATACATAACGATGTAAGCTCAATATATTCAATCACAGTTTTATTGTCGAGACCATTTGCGTTCAGTAATTCCTTCAAGTAGCCTAAAGTATATGTGGAATTGGAACACTTGGGAACAACGAAGATACATCAAAGGAGACCAAAATTTCACCTTCATGCAATATTAGTTTGGATGGGTTTAAATATAAATCCGTTATACGTCGCCTTTTGTTGTGTTTAACCAGTTTTATTGGTTTATTTAAAATATGACAATCATCAATTGATGATCAATTTTATTGGTTTGACGGAACGATAAAGGATAAACGGATGCCGATGCGTATGAACTCGCCCTTAGAATTTTGAGGCTTGTCAAATTATAGGTTATAATTTTGTGTCAACTTTTGTCAATTACCCTGCGTTTTAAAAGATGATTCATTTTGATTCGTGTTATTACATGTGTTTTGTGTCTTTTAAAGTCAAGTGAAGGAAAAATCGAGGAAAAATTAACTGTAAACCCAGAGCACAGTTTATAGTTAATACTCGGTGCCCAGGCAGAAAGTCTTATACACCAATAAAGTTACCATCAATAAAGTTTATATACCATCTCGTCATAGATAAGTGCATCTCGTATATGGTACAAGGATAGTACTAAACATTACTAAAAACTGGAGTAGCTGTAAAACGACATCACACGATAGGTAAATAATGGATTTAGTACTGCAGAAAAATAATGTCAAAAGGTACTTGTTTAAAAAAAATTAAGATTAAAGTTAATTAATCAACATTTAAACTATAAAATTCTGTAAGTGTTATTATTAATAAAATAGTTTGTTTTATTTACGTTATTTTATTTCTTCCTGTAGAATAATACAAATTTGTATTTGTACATGGTGGACCATTTTGGTTGTTTCTATAGGGTATCTAGGAAACCGTGAGAAATATTCAAATTTTGATACTGCAGTCTCGGGTTCTTTTTTGAAAAAATTACAATAGCGCAAACGGATCGTGGCTATCTTGATTGGTTTCAAAGCTACAGGAAGATTCTCAAATTTTCTACTTTTTGAAGATGTTCGATAGTTTGTTTATTTCAGCAGCCATGGAAAAATTAATTATACATTCTAAAGGCACTTTTCTGTGTAGAATGCAGTGGCGTAGTCAGCCTTTTTTGAGATATTAACTATACTTATCTTTTTTTAAATAGAACCCCTGTATATTTTTAAATTTTCTAATTCAGCGTGGCATGGGCTTCTCGAAAATATGGGCACTCTATATTTATTTTCACTATTAACCTCAACATTTCAAATTTTTCTTAAAATATCCACATATTATCTGTTATATTGAGTCTAACAGACATAAGCAAATGGCAACTAATTTATATTTTGAGCGGTATCCAGAGCGCGAGCAACCAAACCCAGCCATGTTTAAAAGATTAGTAGATAGTTTAATCAATTTTGGATCTTTTTAAAAACCCCGTCTGAAAAATTATCAGAAAAAAGATGAATAAAATCAATATGCTAATGTCCTCGAGGCCGTAACACTATATCCAACAACATCAAGTAGAGCTATTGAAATGCTATTAGCGGCGGCGTGCGGAGATAGTACCAACTCTGACCAGATAATAATGGGCAGCAGTCTGAACATTTAGTGTAGTCTTTGTGTTTTTATTTTTTTTTATATTAACTGAGAAGGTTGAAGTAACCTCTTGAGTTTATATTAAAATATGTTCTTTCGTTTCTGTCACACTTATTTTTTATTTGCTTCGTATTGTTCGATTTTATTTAATTGCTAATTCATGTATTCGGCTCCGAGGACATTAACATATTGATTTGGTTATTTATTATTTTTGATTTGGTTATTTTTATTATTTCATTAACATCTTCTTTCTGATAATTTTTCGGACGCGGTTTTTTAATAGATCCAAAATTGATCAACTATCTTCTAACCTTATAAAAATGGCTGGGTTTGGTTGCTCGCACTCAAAATACCGTTCAAAACATAAATCAGCTGCCATTTGCTTATGTTTGTTAGACCCAATATAACATTCTAACATATTATATTTCTCAAAATTTTCAAATTTACTAATTTTTTTATTATTTAAAATACACACACTTCAATCTGTTGAAATGAAATGTCACGTATCCATCAAAGGTATGTTCCGATCACCATGACAACCGTTTACTTTGTTACTCGGCGCGGCCTACTATCTACTTACTTTACTTTACTTTTTCGTATCCGGATTATATTATAGTTTATTAACCCAGTAATGGGCTACGTCCAATGCTTCCCGTTTAGCCAGCCATAGGTCATCGAGGGTACATCTGTGGGGGCACGCAGGACATTGAAGAAGATGTTCCATGTCCTGAAAGGCGCCGCAGTCGCATTTGTCGTCATTTCTGTCCAGCAAACCCCATTTGATCAAATTGGATTTTACTGGGGCCACCCCAGTTAATTCGGTTGAGCATTCTCCAGGTTTTCCAGTCGCTAGAAACACCATTTGGTGGGTCCTCTCTAAGGGGGTAGTGGGAGGGAGGTTCATCCAGGGGGTGGCTTAGGAAACGGCGTCTGGATTTAAGTCTACCTGTGCCGCACTCTTGGCCAAAAATTGAGTGACGAGCATCAAAGGTTTGTTTTAACTTCTCAGTATGTTCATGAGCTTTTCTGCGTAAATCGGGGCTTGTAAAACCTGCGGCCTTGTAAAGGTTTTCTAAGGGGGTGGGTTTCATACAACCTGTCACTATTCTGCATGTTTCATTCAGACTGATGTTCACCTTTTTTGCATGGACAGATCTACACTACACTGGGCAGGCATATTCTGCAGTTGAAAAACACAGAGCTTGAGCAGAAGTTCTGACCACGGTAGGTTTGGCTCCCCATTTACTATTGGTCACCTTCCTTATAAGGGAATTTCGTGCTTCTACTTTTTTGCGTGTTTTTTCGCAGTGATATTTGTAAGTCAATGTTCTGTCCAGCACGACACCAAGATAGGTAGGCTTATCTGTGTGTTCTAGTAGTGTCCCGTCCCATGTAACATTAAGCCTGCGGGTCGCCTGTCTTGAATTAAGGTGGAATGCACTCACTTTAGTTTTGGTGGGGTTGGGTTTTAAAGAATTCTTTTTATAATAGGTTGACATTGTTTTTAGGGCGCTTTCTAGTTTCTCCTCGATATCTTCAAACCCTTTGCCTTCAACTGTTATTGCTAGGTCATCTGCATATGCAAAGGTTCTAGTGTTATCTGGAATAGGTTGGTCATTTGTATATATGTTGAAAAGAATTGGTGCCAGCACGCTCCCTTGGGCCAACCCATTCTTCTGGTTTCGCCATCGACTCTTTTTGGCCTCGAGCGTCACGAAAACTGCCTGTTTTGGAGCAAGGATTTGAGTATCTTGACTAGGGAGTAATCTTTCAAGGTCTCATTGGCTTTATGCCAATTATGTTATTGCTAGGTCATCTGCATATGCAAAGGTTCTAGTGTTATCTGGAATAGGTTGGTCATTTGTATATATGTTGAAATGAATTGGTGCCAGCACGCTCCCTTGTGCCAACCCATTCTTCTGGTTTCGCCATCGACTCTTTTTGCCCTCGAGCGTCACGAAAAACTGCCTGTTTTGGAGCAATGATTCGAGTATCTTGACTAGGTGGTAATCTTTCAAGGTCTCATTGGCTTTATGCCGTAATATCTTGTGGTTTACCGTGTCATAGGCGGAACTTAGGTCGACTAGGGCCAGCCCTGTGATGTGTTTATTCTCAAAACCCTCCTCGATATGTTCTGTCAATGCGAGGATTTGACTGGTGCAGGACTTTCCAGGTCTGAATCCTTCCTGTTGTGGAATCAGCTTTGAATCGACGGTCTTCTCTATTCTGTAGAGGATTAGTCTTTCGTAGAGCTTAAATAGATGGCAAAGGAGGGATATGGGTCGGTAGCTTTTCGGAGAGTCTGGATCTTTTCCGGGTTTAAGAAGAGCTACTACTTTTGACTTCCGCCACAGTTTTGGAATTTGAAAGGTTTCGCGACATACGTTGAAAAGTTTAAGTATCCATTTTTTGGTTCCAGGACCGAAATTTTTGATCTGTTCCACGCATATATCGTCAATCCCAGCGGCTTTTCCATTCTTCATGGTATTTATACCATTGTTCAACTCTTTCGTGGTAAATGATTTCTGAAAGTTGGTGTTTTCAGTTGGTATTAGGCGTTACTATCTACTAAGTGGATATTTTAAGAAAAATTTGAAATGTTGAGGTTAATAGTGAAAATAAATATAGAGTGTTATATATTTTCGAGAAGCCCATGCCAAGATGAATTAGAAAATTTAAAAATATACAGGGGGTTCTATTTAAAAAAAGATAAGTATAGTTAATATCTCAAAAAAGTCTGACTACGCCACTGCATTCTACACAGAAAAGTGCCTTTAGAATATATAATTCATTTTTCCGTGGTTGGAGAAATAAACAAACTATCGAACATCTTTAAAAAGTAGAAAATTTGAGAATCCCCCTGTAGCTTCGAAACCGATCAAGATAGCCACGATCCGTTTGCGCCATTGTAATTTTTTCAAAAAAAGAACCCGAGACAGCAGTATCAAAATTTGAATATTTCTCACGGTTTTCTAAATACCCTATAGAAACAACCAAAATGGTCCACCCTGTACATAAGTTATATTGATAAATATAATAATAAATTCGGGAAGTTTCGAGAAATAGAAATGATGAAATGTTAATTGTAAAATACTCAATACAATATAAAAGAAAAAATATACAACTATTAAATATTAAAACAAAAGCGTGCAGTTACGAAATAGTGAGTGATTTACTGACCGAATTTTAACGTTGGAAATAAAGGAATAAAGAAAAATCCTCTTTTTCTCTAAACTAATTACGAAACGTAAATTTAAATCCAAAACCGAAAACTAATTTCCTATCCGGAAAATTATTTATAGCTTAAGATATCACTTTAAGGTACGCTCTGGACGAAGTTCGTGAGAGAAGATAGCTCGCGCGAAATTCGACCATAAATTTTAAGCCGGGCTTTGTTAGTTTTCTTCACATTAAACGCCCCGCTTAAAAACCTTATTTACGACGATTTTTTCTCTAGTCCGCCCGCAGCTGAAAGGGATTCTTTTATTAATTTACCTAAATCCTGATAAACAATCCAATGCGAAAGCTTAGTGGCCTAATAAAAAGTATTTTCTATTTCTAAGAAGTAGCAGAAACTCTATTGTAGGGTCGGTAGGTATCGTTTAGCCGAAATCTGTTAAAAAAGAAAAACACATTTTTTTGTCATTTGGGTACCTCAGGGAGTATATTACTGAAAACAATTTGCCGCGGAAATGCGTCACCATTTTTTGAATGTGGTTTAAAAGTAACGAAATGACATACATGAAAAATTAATGTTTTTTCATATTTTAGACGTCTTTGTAAATACTAATACGAAAATGAAATTCCGCGGAAATGCGCTGTTTTTTTTTGAATAGGGTTTAGAAGTAACGAAATGAGATATATAAAAAATTAATATTATTTTATATTGTAGACTTATTTTTAAGCACCGATACAAAAATGAAAATCCGCGGAAATGCCTTGTTTCACCACTATGCAGTGATCTTCTTTCCGACCTTTGACACAGATCAATGAATAATATCTATTCTTATCAACTTAATATCGCTATGGTCAATAAATGCGAAAATTAAAAAAAAATTGTCAATAAAGCATAAAAACGAGAAATAAACCAAACCAAACCCTAAGAAAACAATCAAATCAAACCAAACCAACTATAACCAAACCCAATAAAAACAACCAAACCAAACCAAACCGAAAGTATGCAAAAAAGTAGAGAATACTTTTGGAAAAATGATGGAAAACTTCGAAATATTGATGATTTTCCATTACACCGCCCTTATGATAAATTTCCGCGGAAATAGTTGTAAAGTTTAAATTTTAGTTAATAATAGAAAAATTAAAAATTCGAGTTTTCTCAAAAACAAAGATTTCCGCGGCAAAAATAAAATTATGTAGTGCTAGTTTTCTTCTACAGAATCATCCTATAAACCGATATTCTATGTAACTGATTTCGGCTAAACGAAACTTGAGCCCTATTAAATACCGGGTGAAAAAGTCGCTCACCCCTATAACTTTTTAATTTTTTTTCAGATAAGCAAACGAGATTTGGTATATTAGTTTATTAAATTAGGATTGATTGACGTATTCAATTGAGCGTCCGGATTGCACAACGACCTTAGCGCGTGGCCGCGGGCAGCCCAGTAGGCAAGCGTTAATAATTATCGTAGCGTGTTGATTTTTGCATAGAAATACTCACGAGTTTTTAGCGCTTCCGACAAACCTAAATAACTGGATTATTTTTTACATTTTCGATTTGTTTACATTGCCCGAGCATATTATAACTTTGAGATAAAAATCTCTGTTATAAATTTTAAAACTGACAGTTATGAATACTATCATTTAATTAGTTATACATTTAGTTACAACATTCAAAATTTAGGTCTATCGGTTTATGCTAGCAGTAATAACGAGTATAAATAAAAAAATGGTCAGTACAACGCTCGCCGTTTTTAGCGCACGTTTAGCTTTGGTTTTAGTTTTAGTGCTATTTTTACAGAAAATAGATTCTGAACTTTGATCAAATGACAAGAACGTTATCATTGCCGATATCTCCTGGTTATAATGTAGTTCTTTTTTCAAAATATTGCATTGTTTTAGCTTAAAAAAAACTTGAATTATGCGGCTTTTTTGTGAGAGCTACCGGAGCTGCGTTAATAAAGAGATGACTATGTACGTCAATCATAGCCACAATAGACTGTAATTTTACCTCGTCAGGAGATTTTTTTGGAAATATTGCACTTCCATTTATCCGGATTTCTACTAACTTTTGACCTTTCTTTTCGGTCGCATTTCCCTCTATTTAATAATAAGTAATTTAAAAAAACGCACAAATACTACTGGTAGTAAACAAGCTGTGGCAAAAATTTTCTATACTCCGTGTAAACAAAAGACTATCGCAAATACTGTCTTTCGATTGACGTACATAGCCATCTTTTTATTAACGCAGCGCCGGTAGCTATGGCAAAAAAACCGCATACTGCATAATTCAAGTTTTTTTAAGCTAAAACAATGCAATATTTTGAAAAAAGAACTGCATTATAACCAGGAGATATCGGCAATGATAATGTTCTTGTCATTTGATCAAAGTTCAGAATTTATTTTCTGTAAAAATAGCGCTAAAACTAAAATTGAACGTGCGCTAAAAACGTTGTACTGACCATTTTTTTTTATTTATACTCGTTATTACTGCTAGCATAAACCGATAGACCTAAATTTTGAATATGTTGTACTTAAATGTATAACTAATTAAATGATAGTATTCATATCTGTTAGTTTTAAAATTTATAACAGAGATTTTTATCTCATAGTTATAATATGCTCGGCCAATGTAAACAAATCGAAAATATAAAAAATAATCCAGTTATTTAGGCTTGTCGGAAGCGCTAAAGACTCATGAGTATTTCTGTGCAAAAATCAACACGATACGATAATTATTAACGAAATGACGGCAGGTTTAAAATTATTTATTTTGTTAAATCTGCGCGACGCTGTCTCGCTTGCCTACTGGGCTGCCTGTTGCCTGCAGGTCGTTGTGCAATCCGGACGCTCAATTGTTTCACCGTATTCATTCGTCATTTCCTGTTTCACCGGAAATGACTACATCTTTTGATTTTTAAATGGCACTCTTAGTATTTTTTTACTATATTTAACAGAAAATGACACTCTGAATTGAATGACATATCATATGTTAACTTTTGACATTTTCGCATATGGTTTATGTGAGATTATAACATGCCGTTCATAACGACAATTTGACTCGAAATACCAAGTGTGTGGTATCAAATTATAATAAATACAAAAATATAAGCCCTAAGTTACCTTATTTTTCTAACACGGGATCATTATCCCTCTTGATTATGACCATTCTAATAAAAAATAAGGTAAAAAAAATAATTATATTCAAAAAATCGACAATGTACCACAATACCATAAATACTAGGTTCATTAATATCTAATAGTTAAGATATCAATGACAGTGGAGAAGAAACGACACCTCAGTGAATTAGTCTTGGTAGGCTTTCAAAAAAAGTTGCTTTTAGAGGGATAGTTTAAATATTAAAATATTATTATATCAATATTTTGATAGTCTCTGCATCATTTTTTTTATCTTTTTACCTATTACCTATTATATTGTTATTACCTATATTTTTTATCTTTTTACCTACCATGACTTCACTGAGGCGTCGTTTCATATTAACTGTCATTGATATCTTAATTATTATATATTAATAGATCTGGTATTATGGTATTCTGGTACATTGCCGATTTTAGAATAATCTAATTATTTCTATCTTATTTTTTATCAGAATGTTCATAATCAAATAATCCAGAGGACCAGTAATACCATGTTAGAAAAATAAGGTAATTAAGGGCTTATATTTTCGTATTTATTATAATTTGCTAATAACTATGGTTTGAAAAAAGATATCAAGATGCGGTTTTCGCTGGCTTTTTAAGCTTTTATTACTCTTTACTATCAGCTAAAATTACATATAGTGTGACCAACGGATTTGTAGCTACGGGGTATCGGCAGGGGAACGCAATTGTAAACAAAACACGCCCAATTTCATTCATAAAATAGGCATGGGCGTACGGTGTTATATGAAAATAATGTGTATCATAAATATAATACTCAGACTCTATTTAATACTCTATTTTTTTTTTAAAAACTTTATGGTGTTTGAATCGTTACTGTTGAGTTAGCAGATAAACACTAAAAGCTTTTATTAAAGCTCCCTTAAATATTTTGAATCATTTTATTATTGTGTTGTTAATATAATAGAAGAAATAATTACAGCTGGGGGTTGGAACCTTTGGTGTTACACAGCAAAATAAAACACTAAATCAGTACAATACACCAAAATACTTTTAATTTTACGCCGGACGCACGTTTCGCTAACATGTCTGCCATCAGCAGATGATCAAGACTGAGTCTTGAAGTATGTTTATTTATATATCTGTACTAACTATAGTTTTTTCTATAATACATAATTTTAGATATAACTATTTCCAGCAAAAAAAAAAATCTTGAAAATAGTTAACTTTGGAAGCGCAAACAAAACATAATTTTACTCACCAGTAAATCCAATATTGCCTATTACACCAGATATGGTATCGCTCCGCCAGCAGATTTTAAAGGTTAGGTCATTATCTACCCATATGTTTCATCCAAATTAGATTTGATTATAGATAATACTTGGCTAAATTAGATTATAGATAATACTTGGCTATATTTTCAAATTTCGCGTATATATTTATATCCCTCTCTGTAATATAATGGGCCGCTCCTTTAATATTTATCTGTTATTTTGACATTTACGCCAAAAAAAATCATTTGATTTTAATAACCCCTTAAGCGTTTCGCTGCAAAAGGAAAATTTGATTCTTCCTGCAATTTTTGCAAAAGCTTTCTAATTGTGGGGACGAGTTTGAATTCGAGATAAAATCTATTTATCAAATTCCTGACCACTTCGAAAAAGTCGTCGAGCTTTTCGACAGCAGTCTCACGTGGTCGTTTCTTTCCAGAGCTGGATATCATTTTATCGGGGTTAGTTTTCAACCTTTTTTTTATCTTCTGTGTGAATTTTTATATAGCCGATACGCTAACTCCGGTATAAAGAAATATTCGCTCAAGTTTACGTTTAAGCGGCAACTTAAGCGAACTCTCTGTAGCTTCTTCATCGCAAACCCTATTATGAACACAAGGAAATAAACCAAATGAGATTCATCCACGTTATTATTAACTTACCTATATAAATTAGCTATTATTTCTCTTACCTGACTATGTAGCGTCGTACTCTTAACAAATTTATTCATTTTAAAACACAAATATACGATCAAACTTGATATTAATAATTAAAAACTACGAACGAAAAACATTATAACAAGATAACAAAACAATAAAACAAAACTTAACTATCAAATATACGAAAAATATAGGAATAAAGTTTAGGATAACCGGTATAAAATAATGAAATAAAGTAATAATGATCAAAAAAATGACACCGCCACTGGATATTTCGATAGTATTCAATATTCCTACTCTTTTCAGAAGAGACCGTGAAGTTGGGGATAAAGCAAGCGAATAGGAAAGGCGTAAAAGCCATGGCAACCGTGTGGTAACAAATCCTGTGACGTACTCTCGCCAATCATGTTCGATGAATAGGCGGCCATGCGCGGCGATGCCGGTTTGCCAATGATATCGTTGAAAAAATCTTCAACTTTCATAATAAGCAGATTATACAGAATGAAATAAATAAGTTACTAAATAAAACATATCCAGAACAATATGAACTACGTTAAAATTCCTTAGTAATATACGTCAGAATATATGCTAAATTATATATAATAAAATTTATTAATTTATAGTTCATGTCTGGTAAATTTGCTATTTTATAGATAAACGTGGCAATATCGATTTTTTTTCTTCGCATTCCTTCCGTAGCTTCAGATCCGCTGGTCAAACAGTATACTATTGCATTTTATTCTTTTTGAAACAACGCGCAATATTTGTTAAACAAGAGCGCTCTCTAGCGACTACACAAAAGCTTATTATTATTGTTTATACGGGTAATATTGAGTAAAGAAACTCTCCTTTAAACGAGCCTCGGTTTGTTAGATTCCGTTCATCCAATCCTGGTTATTAATATTTAAATAAAAACAGATCTAACCTTCTTCGGGCCAGCACGTCAAGAAACACCGGTTCCATTAGAACACGAGTTAAGCGACGTAAGGCGATGCTAGTGGATGGACGGGTGACCGGTTCGAAACTTTGCATAGTGCTGTTGTCCAAAGGGAAAAGTGTAAAATCTATTGACACTGCTCATTCACGCCGGTTCAAGGCCGGATGAGATCGGCCCGTGAGTAAGAGTTAATTTAGACACTTCTAAGCCGGTAGGCCATTGACCATGATATGGCCGAGGACCGCGGTTCGGATTCGCGTAAACAAGTAGGTCCCGTCAGTTTAGCCATTGCAGCAGAAAGGAGACGTTAACTTCGACCTCAAAAAAAACCTTCCCCCACCACTTTATTGTGGCAGATAGGAAAAATGGTTCCTAATAAAAAATATTCAAAATTAACTGGAGAATATGAAGCTATTATTTATGGTACCCGTTATCTAGGCAGAATTGTGTAATAAAATCCTCTCTCTTACTGAGGCAGATAGCAGTTGCGCCCTCTAGCAGCCGTTCTACAAACTTGAAAATAATTTCCAGCAATTTCTCATAGCCTTTATTTATAAATATTTTTTTCGCAGGCCCTACGACTAATACTTTCCAAGATACAGCCGAGAGCTATTCTTAGTGAGACACCCTGTACACAAGCTTCATCAAATCCAAACCAAAATCAATAATCTGATATACTCTCACATGGATATTTTTATCCTACAGTATTTTTTTTTTCTTGTTCATTAATATGTTTCCGTTACCTAATCCTTCCCGAGCAAACCGAAACAGAATTACGTAGGTATAGGGTTATAATTTATTAAAAACTATTTCTTGCTCTATTCCCGACTTGCTTAAGCAATTAGTTTAGTTACATCCAAACTTTCGTTTAATGGGATTAAAATTGTTTTGTTCCACAAATGGATTAAACTTTCCGGTGTATAGTGTATTTTTTGTTTTAATAGTTTACTTGATAAGTTTCATTAAAATGTTACCTAACCCGTTTAAAACAACAGAAATATATTTTTAACTTTATATTTAAATCTATGAGTATGGTGAACACTTTTTTTAAATATTATTCATATGATATCTATTTTGTTTTATTTAAGAAAAGTAGGTAGAGAGAATTTTACCTTGTTATATGTATCTACGATAGTTAGCTAAACAGACGATTGCAGTTGCATAGTCGCAATGATTGAAGATAATTAATTTGACGTAGAATTCACAGACACAGACCATCCTATGGTATATCTCTCTCTCTAATAGATTTTGACTAATATGAGATAATCTACAAAAAAAGTTTTATCGTTTCCTCAATGTTTAACAATTGGAACAAAAAGTGTAAATCTCAAAAAAAGACGATTTCGTAAAGTACTCATTTAAAACTACAATTGTTATAAAATAAGTAAAACCGATTTTCCAATTTTTTTTGTGGTGACAAAGAAATTTTTACAAAAAATAAAATGTCTCAGATTTACTGATACAACCTCTTCTTTGATATCTCTGACAAATCTTGACTAATTTGAGAAAATCAACAAACGTAATATGTAATGCATAATATGCATTACATATTACAGAAATTTTATTTCCGTTTGAATATATATATTATATATATATATATATATATATATATATATATATATATATACATATATATATATATATAATATATATATATATATATATATATATATATATATATATATATATATATATATATATATATATATATATATATATATATATATATATATATATATATATATATATATATATATATATATATATATATATATATATATATATATATATATATATATATATATATTCAAACGGAAATAATCTGTAATATGTAATGCATATTATGCATTACATATTACGTTTGTTGATTTTCTCAAATTAGTCAAGATTTGTCAGAGATATCAAAGAAGAGGTTGTATCAGTAAATCTGAGACATTTTATTTTTTGTAAAAATTTCTTTGTCACCACAAAAAAAATTGGAAAATCGGTTTTACTTATTTTATAACAATTGTAGTTTTAAATGAGTACTTTACGAAATCGTCTTTTTTTGAGATTTACACTTTTTGTTCCAATTGTTAAACATTGAGGAAACGATAAAACTTTTTTTGTAGATTATCTCATATTAGTCAAAATCTATTAGAGAGAGAGATATACCATAGGATGGTCTGTGTCTGTGAATTCTACGTCAAATTAATTATCTTCAATCATTGCGACTATGCAACTGCAATCGTCTGTTTAGCTAACTATCGTAGATACATATAACAAGGTAAAATTCTCTCTACCTACTTTTCTTAAATAAAACAAAATAGATATCATATGAATAATATTTAAAAAAAGTGTTCACCATACTCATAGATTTAAATATAAAGTTAAAAATATATTTCTGTTGTTTTAAACGGGTTAGGTAACATTTTAATGAAACTTATCAAGTAAACTATTAAAACAAAAAATACACTATACACCGGAAAGTTTAATCCATTTGTGGAACAAAACAATTTTAATCCCATTAAACGAAAGTTTGGATGTAACTAAACTAATTGCTTAAGCAAGTCGGGAATAGAGCAAGAAATAGTTTTTAATAAATTATAACCCTATACCTACGTAATTCTGTTTCGGTTTGCTCGGGAAGGATTAGGTAACGGAAACATATTAATGAACAAGAAAAAAAAAATACTGTAGGATAAAAATATCCATGTGAGAGTATATCAGATTATTGATTTTGGTTTGGATTTGATGAAGCTTGTGTACAGGGTGTCTCACTAAGAATAGCTCTCGGCTGTATCTTGGAAAGTATTAGTCGTAGGGCCTGCGAAAAAAATATTTATAAATAAAGGCTATGAGAAATTGCTGGAAATTATTTTCAAGTTTGTAGAACGGCCGCTAGAGGGCGCAACTGCTATAAAAAATAAGTGAGAGGAGTTTTTACACAATTTTGCCTAGATAACGGGTACCATAAATAATAGCTTCATATTCTCCAGTTAATTTTGAATATTTTTTATTAGAACCATTTTTCCCTATCTGCCACAATAAAGTGGTGGGGGAAGGTTTTTTTTTTGAGGTTCAAGTTAACGTCTCCTTTCTGCTGCAATGGCTAAACTGGACGGGACCTACTTGTTTACGCGGAATCCGAACCGCGGTCCTCGGCCATATCATGGTCAATGGCCTACCGACTTAGGAAGTGTCTAAATTAACTCTTACTCACGAGATATCCGATCTCATCCGGCCTTGAACCGGCGTGAATGAGCAGTGTGTATCAATAGATTTTACACTTTTCCCTTTTGGACAACAGCACTATGCAAAGTTTCGAACCGGTCACCCGTCCATCCACTAGCATCGCCTTACGTCGCTTAACTTCGGTGTTCTAATGGGAACCGGTGTTTCGACGTAGCTGGGCCGTTGCCCTTGGGGGAAGGTTAGATCTGTTTTTATTTAAATATTAATAACTCCGGATTGGATGAACGGAATCTAACAAACCGAGGCTCGTTTAAAGGAGAGTTTCTTACTCAATATTACTCCGTATAAACAATAATAATAAGCTTTTGAGTGTAGTCGCTAGAGAGCGCTTTCTTACAATTTAACAAATATTGCGCGTTGTTTCAAAAAGAATAAATGCAATAGTATACTGTTTGACCAGCGGATCTGAAGCTACGGAAGGAATGCGAGAAAAAAAAATCGATATTGCCACGTTTATCTATAAAATAGCAAATTTGCCAGACATGAACTATAAATTTAATAAATTTTTATTATATATAATGTGTTTAGCATATATTCTGACGTATATTACTAAGGAATTTTAACGTAGTTCATATTGTTCGATATGTTTTATTTAGTAACTTATTTATTTCATTCTGTATAATCTGCTTATTATGAAAGTTGAAGATTTTTCAACGATATCATTGGCAAACCGGCATCACCGCGCATGGCCGCCTATTCATCGAACATGATTGGCGAGACTACGTCACAGGATTTGTTACTACGCGGTTGCCATGACTTTTACGCCTTTCCTATTCGCTTGCTTTATCCCCAACTTCACGGTCTCTTCTGAAAAGAGTAGGAATATTGAATACTATTGAAATATCCAGTGGCGGTGTCATTTTTTTGATCATTATTACTTTATTTCATTATTTTATACCGGTTATCCTAAACTTTATTCCTATATTTTTTGTTTGAATATATATAGATATATATATATATATATATATATATATATATATATATATATATATATATATATATATATATATATATATTTAAAGTATATTTCGTATGGCATATTAAGAGTACATAGGTATGATATCAAGAAAATTAAAAAAAGAAATCAACACAAAAATACAAACAATTCAAAAAACAACAATCAGATGTGTAAGAGACATATCACAATGTTACAGGAAAAACGAACAACTATAAATTTACACTACAATATTTAGCTCTGCGATCCATTCTATAGTATCCAGGTCAGCCTCATGAAGACGATTTAAAGAGAACTGCGCCTTTGTTAATGGGCACTCAGTTGCGATATGAAAAGGAGTGTGTTCAGAATGTCCGCAATCGCAGTTAGGACTGTCGGTTGGCCCCCATTTGTCTGTCCAGTAGCGGGTTCTGCCATGGTTAGTTCTAAACCAATTGGGTGTTGTCCACTTTTTTCTTGGCAAGTTGAATCCGGGAGGGCAGAGTACTGGGTCAGTTATCAAGTGATGAAGGTCAGAATTATTTTGTGACCATTCATCTCGCCAGCAGTCTTCAACCCGAAAGTTGGAATTTAGTAACTGCTGTCCTAATACCCATGGCGGTTTTCTGGACTTCAGGCGATGCAAGAAATTTTCGCAATCATCATGGATGGGAAGATGAACATTGCTGATGCATTTTTCCTCTCTTTGACTAGGGCCGGTTGTCTTCTCAAATGAGGGGGAGTAAAGTTTGATAATACGGGAAGCCACTGGATCTGAGTGCTTCTGACAGTGCCCGTTAAAATTCTCATCGCGCTGTTAAGACGAGTGTCAATAAGATGAGTATGATTGCTATTTATCCATACAGGGCAGCAATATTCTAACCGAATATATGAGGGCACTGCAATGTTGTTTTAAGTACCCTGGCATTTGCTCCCCAGCTGCTATCTGCGATCTTGTGCAGTATATTATTTCTAGTATTTATTTTTGCAGCCGTCTGCGTCTTGGTGAGGTGTGGCTTCTCCAATGTGACTCCTAAGTATTTTGGGCGAGAGTTGTATTTTACCAGTTGATCCCCAAATTTGACTTGCGGTACATACTTGGCTTGTAAGTTGTGAAGATGAAAGCGCGAAACCTCAGTCTTAGCAATGTTTGGGCGAAGCTTTCACTTGTGAAAGTAGTCATTTAACCTCTGCAAGTCAACTGAATATTTTCGCCTCTAGTGAAATCAGTTGCTTAGCAGGAAAGTGCAATGTCATCTGTGTATATAATTTTTTTGGAGACTGTAGCAGGAATGTCGGCGGTATAGATATTAACAAGAACAGCCGCAAGTACAGAGCCTTCGCTAATAATGTCGATGTTGTAAGTACGACTTTTTTTATTTCACAGAGTCTGAATATTCCTAATATTAAATGGAAATTAACAATTTATTTTATTCCAACAAAATGAATGATATTTTTATATTTTAATACCAAATATATATTACCTTGTATGATGTATTATTGTAAGAAGTAGCCCCAGCTCGCCCCAGTTATTAAGTAATTAGTTAAAGGACAGTATAGAGCATTACTGAAATAAATACAAGGAAACTTTTGGGTTACCATTAGCCCTCGTGTGAAAGTTAATTAAGACTTAATTTTGTTAACCTTTTGGAAACTTTGTGGGAAATTATTTAAGTCATCATTTTGTAAAATTAGCATATAAATTAGTATCAGAGCTGTTTTTCCGTAAACCTATATTAAATCAGTGTAAAAGATTGTACCCGATTTATTTTAAATACAAAAAGAAGATAGAAATGCTCTTTAAAAAGGGTTAAAATATTTACACTATTATTCAATTTTTAAGAAAAATCTTTAATTTTTGGATTTAACTTTTAAGATATTTTTATAAATATACTTATTATAGTAATAAGATACACTCAGATGCAAAAAAACGCAACGGAGAATTTTGTCGTCAAGTTTACACTGTTATATATATTTTTTTTATTTTTAGCTCTATTTATATGAATTATTTAGCAAACTGTATATAAAGCTATCAACTCAAAAAGCTAATTCATAAACATAGTATTTGGCTTATTATACGGGGTTAATTGAAGGGTTTACCTAAACATTAAAACACCCTGTGCTTCGTGAGTAACTTTTCCTAACATTATTTTTCGATCAAAGCCATGTCTCCTGAGCATTTTCTTTTTTGACCCATGTCAACATATGCTTTGGTTAATTTATAAAGGCAAAACGAATTTGCCACCAACAATTTTCAATTTTTTCAACTATCATTACTTTATGATGTTATTTTTTAATATCTCGAAGTGGCTTTGGTGATTATTGTCGTAATGTTATATCGCGCGCGACGCTAGTAGTAATATTATCAGAACTAAGGACGTTAACAAAAAAATAACTGTAATAACTAAGGGCACAAACAAAAAAATTCTCTAATACTTTGTATTCGCTCCCGCGGCTACTATAACTATACGGATATAATAATATATAAGAATCACTTCCGCCGATAACTTCAATCTCAATCTTGGAAGCTGAACAAGACTGGACACAATTAAGAGATGCGATTCATAAAACTAACGAAGCAGTACTAGGAAAGTCCAACAAAAAGAAACAACCAGACTGGTTTAACGAAAATCAACCTCATATACAGACCTTATTGGAACAAAAGTATAGAGGACATCAAGCAGTCACTGCAAATCCACACAATCCAAGGCTAGTAGACAACTTTAAAGCAGCCAACAACACGCTTCGAAGAAATCTGCGCCAATTACAGGATGATTGGTGGTCACAAAAGGCTAATCAGATTTAAGAGTACGCCACACATCACGATTATTGTAAATTCTTCGAGGCTGTAAAAGAAGTATACGGTCCAATCATTCTTGATTGGACCGTATATATATATATATATATATATATATATATATTCTATAGTATTCAGGTAAGAAACGAAGGTAAGCTGCCCAATCATGGCCCAAAATGGCGAACTTCTAAAAGAGGAAGAGCAAATTAGAAACCGCTGGAAAGGGCATTACAGCCATATCCTTAACCAAGAAAACAACCCCAATATGGAAGCACTAGACACAATACGTCAGTATGACAGCCTCGATGTATTACATACTCCAATAACAGAACAGAAAATAATGGCATCCATAAAACAGCTTAAAAACAACAAATCAGCTAGCTGTGACGCGATCCCGGCGGAAATCTATAAGTGTGCAAGTAAATAACTTATTAGTCTTAAGGTGACCATCCTGCTTAAGATGGGCTGGTCACGTATGCAGAATGCAAGAAAACCGCATACCAAAATCTCTGCTTTACGGTGAACTTGTAGACGGTAAGAGAAGGCCGGGTGGACCAAACCAAACTCAAAAGGTACAAGGACATTTTTCACGAAAACTTAAAGAGGATTAACATGCAGAATCATTGGGAAGGAGCAGTTCACAATAGAACTCAATGGAGAAGAATTGTAAACTCAGTTAACAGTGACAACCAAAAAGTGAAAAGGCAACAAAGCAATGAGATTTTTGAATGTCCGAAATGCGGTAGGCAAATAACAACACGTATCGGGCTTTGCAGTCACACAAAAACCCATGAAAGAAAAGCCTTGCGTGACCATCTTTTAATGCGTGTCGAATACTCGTCAGCGAGTAAAGGCAGTGTGTGTGTGTGTTTGTGCTATAACTATCTGTAGACGCCGGTTCAGACTGTTAATGAGGCTGCAAATATATTTTGTTTTCCCATTCTTCTTGAAGGACCTAGCGAATATTCATAATTTCGGCCATCTTCAACAAGAAAAATGACTTTTGCACAATTCGACACTAAAAACCATATTCAGTCGTGCACAATAACCACCAAAGCCACTTCGTCATTATGAAGAATAACATCAAAAAGTAACAATAATATTGAAACAATTGCAGAATGTTTGTGTCCAATTTGTTCTTAACAATTAACCAAGGCATGTGTTGACATGAGTTAAAAATCAAAATATTCAGGAGACATGGTTCTGATCTGAAAATAATGTTTTAAAAAAATTTGCTCACGAAATTATTGCACAGGGTGTTTTAAAGATAAGGTAAAAGCTTATGTTTTTGCGTATACTAAGGGCTGGCAAAGGTTAGTCTTGGGTCGAGATTTCCGTACGTAAGAAGAGTGTAATGCATTTATAATGTACTGAGCAAAGAGAGAATAGTAAACACGTTGCCGAACATACGAAATAAACCGAGAAACTGTGCGCATTGCTAAGAGACGTGGAAGGGGATAAGCAGATTTGTCGCAGTCGACCGGTCAACCGTGTCATCCCAATCAGTATCTCTATCAGTACTTAGAGTTCTAGGGAAAGGTGTACAGGGTGGTCGAAATTGGTCTGTTTTAACAGAGAAAACCTATTTCCTGACTAGATAGAGCAAAACCGACATAGATGTCATGGGCTCGATTTCTGAGACACATTTAATACGGGGTCTTTTTGAATTTTTTGCCATTTTGAAAATTGCCCATAACTTTTTTATTTTGCGGGTTAATAAAATTCTGTAAAGACGTTCTTAAGGCACTTTTTTAATTACAATCCAGTGGCGTAGTAAGTTTTTTTCTATGCTTACTCTTTTTGTCAGAAATAATAAAAAACATAATTTTTTTAATGGAAATCATAGTTGGCTATGAACTTAAAAAAATGCTGGCGTTTAACCATTTCGAACGATATAAAGTTATGGGTACCTATTTCTAAGAATAAGAGAAATATTAGGTTTTTTATTTTTGTATCGAAGTGTGCCTTGATTTTGTGTTGACCTAGTTGTATAATTATTTTTTATCGCAATTTAATATTCTATATTATTATTTATCTGCACAATTAAAGACTTTTGAAAAGATAAATTAACATTCTATATTAGTTTTAGTGATTACAATTGAAATCCGTACAATAAACAGAGAACAAAGCTAAAAAAAAGTATTTTTTGAGTGACGAATATAGTTTTCTAAAAAAACTCATCTAAGATGTTCAAACTGAGCACCTCCTCGTTGAATACATAATAAACATCTTTTGCGCACAGAGTTAGAGCGATTGTCGATTAGGCGAACTGGTGTAATAAATCCAAAAGCTTGCCTAGTAGCCTTCTGCAGTTATTCTTCTCTCGTCCAATGGTTCTTCTCTTATATATAAGGTCTTTTAATTTCCCCCATAAAAAAGTCGAAAGTAAAATCACAAGACCTAGCAGATCAAAATATGGGGCCCCTTGTTCCAATCCGATTCTCTCTAAATTCTCCATTTAATGGCGTTTTAATTGTATTTGCCAAAACTAATATAGAATGTTGATTTATCTTTTCAAAAGTATTTAATTTTGCAGATAAATCATAATATAGAACATTAAATTGCGATAAAAAATAATTAGGCAACTAGATCAACAGAAAATCAAGGCCCGCTTTGATACAAAGATAAAAAACTCTAATATTTCTCTCATTCTTAGAAATAAATACCCATAACTGTATATGATTTCCATTTAAATAATTATATTTTTTATTATTTATGACAAAAAGAGCAAGCATAGAAAAAAAATGACTATGCCACTGGATTGTGCTTAAAAAAGTGCCTGAAGAACGTCTTTACAGAATTGTATTATTCCGCGAAATAAAAAAGTTATGGGCAATTTTCAAAATGGTGAAAAATTAAAAAAGACCCCGTATTTCAGTTGGCAGTGAAAATATCAACATGCGGTTTATGCCATGAAACGTGTCTCAGAAATCGAGCCCATGACATCTATGTCGGTTTTGCTCTATCTAGTCAGGAAATAGGTTATCTCTGTTAAAACAGGCCAATTTCGACCACCCTGTACATAATGCGTTCAGCTTCAAGCCCCATACTCACACTTCGCCGCTTTGTCCCTTCGCTTCATTCCTTCGTCCATTCGTTTAGTCGATGCGGTAGTTCGTCTATGCGATTTTGGAAATCATTTCAATCAATCATATTTGGTTCGATCATGAGGACCGTCTTCTGGAATTGAAGACGGTTGGCAACCCTATGCTAAACGGCTCTTATTTTATTTAACTTAATTTTACCAGATAATTTTGCTTTGCATCTTGATATTTTGATAAACTACAAGGGAACTGAAAAAAGACAGCTTCCAACAAAGTACTAGTTACGTCACTGCATTCTACGTGAAAAACTGTACGTGACACCGTTTTCACCTTTTCGATAAGTTATAAGATAACCGAGATACAAAGGGCGGTGGTTCGTCTATGCGATTTTGGAAATCATTTCAATCAATCATATTTGGTACGATCATGAGGACGGTCTTCTGGAATTGAAGACGGTTGGCAGCCCTATGCTAAACGGCTCTTATTTTATTTAACTTAATTTTACCAGATAGTTTTGCTTTGCATCGTGATATTTTGATAAACTACAAGGGAACAGAAAAAAGACAGCTTCCAACGAAATACTAGTTACGTTACTGCATTCTACGTGAAAAACTGTACGTGACACCGTTTTCACCTTTTCGATAAGTTATAAGATAACCGAGATACAAAGGGCATCGATAAATGCAATAATTTCAGATTCGCCCTGTATTTTAGGAAGTAAGAGAGCTAGGACATATGTGTATGTAGCATCTTTAGCTTCATAAAAAAGTAATATCGTAATGTGAAAACCGCATCTTTGTACCTCGACTCATAAACGAGAAACCCTACAAAACACACGAAAATGAGACACCCTGTACAGACGTACTGCCAAATCGTCGTCTTTTGATACTTCGCCCAAAAACCGACAGTACGGCGAAGGATGGAAGGGACGAAGGAACAAACAGTCGCATCAAATCGACAATTTCCCATGGTAAATATAGGATTTTTGAACGAAGGGACGAAGCGAAGGAACGAAGTGAAGTAGCGAAGTGTGAGTATGGGGCTTCACGATTTAATTACGTCTCGTGATACTTTATTTGTTTATTAACGAGTCGTTCTAATTTTCCCTATAGCTTGAAAAATTTTAACTGCAAGTTAGAAACGCTTGAATTTTTGGTAAAAATAAGTGGAAGTGAGTAGGTGTTTGACAGTGGTTGCACTATTAGAACTCTATATTCATAAGTCGATATCTCGAAATCTATTAGAAATAATTGATTGTAGTTTTTTTAAAAACTTTCGTAACATTTCTGCTATATTTTCTTCACAGACAGTATGTGAAAATCTTTATAAATAAAAAGTTACACGATTGCTGAAAATTGCTATTCACTAAAAGTAAATGGACGGAATTCTTGTAATTTTTGAATGGAAAAAACAACCTTATCGATTTTTTCTTATAAACATATTGTAAAAGATCCGATCTTCAAAATAAAAAAAGTTTCAATATCTATAGCGGTTCTTAAGCTATGGCGTATTATGTGTTAAAATGTTGAGTTTTTAAATTATCGCGATTACTGACGTTTTCTCGTTATTAAGAAAATGGACACCTTAACGATATCCTTATAATTCCATTTCAGATGCTCAGAAACATATTTAATGATTTTATCTAGTTATCTTTTCAAAAAAAGTATTTTAAAAATAAGCGGTTTGCCATCGTGATTTTACTTTAACAGCACACCGTCGCATTTCTCTCACTCCGACTTAATAAGATCCCTATGCGATTTACTTCCACACATGTAAATACCGACCCAAAAGAAACGGTTGCCAGCACGGTATATATTTCAGAATTTTTAATTGACACTGCTGCATGACAATTTATATAAAACAAAGGCAACTTAAGGGACAACCGGACAACATTAACATTAATAACTCCCGACCTATCGCTCGCTAACAGAATTATTTCGACATCCCCGTGGGACCGAAGCCGGCAAAAAGGGCCTCGATAGATTTACGGTCGTATTTCCTTGTCCATGTTTATTAGGAGATAAAAGGAACATATTTCAGCAGTTTGATGAGCCGTCATAGAAATGTAGAGGCGAATATTATCCGAGAGATTGTTATCGGAAGCTGATAGATTCGATGGAGGGCATTTATGGAGCCGGATCCATTAATGAAGATCAATTTTTTGAAAATCGCTCCTTCGATTCATCTGGTTTTAACATTAATCTATGGACGCGGGTAGTTGGCGAATGAGTTTCGAAATTCTACAATAACATTTTTAAGTTATAAAATTTATACTTTATCGAAATAGAAAATTTAAAATGTTGAGATAAATAATTAGAAGTTATTTTTTTCTGAGTATACAAGGTGTCCAAATGTTCCGTCGACATAGAACTAATACGAATTTTTTATATAAAAATAAGTGCATTTAGTCCAGGACACTTATTTTCAATTATATGGTGCTCGTGGAACAAAATGCACTAAAGCTGATTTTTTGTGGATAGTTAGTCACTGTGGTTCAGATTAACATACTAAAAGTCCCCATCCTTCCTAGCGTGCAAACCACTCCAAAACCACGCCTACAAGGTACAATTTTTTACTTTTTGCTAAATATCTCCGATACGGTCAATTTAATTAAAAAATTGGTGGTTATCAATTCACTATTGCTTATAAAATTACCTACAAATTGGTGTATATAAATGTATCATTTGACGAAACCAGTGGCGTTCACCAAGCGCCTAAACTTATTAAATTCATTACGTTGATCAAATTCATCGTTTATGAGTAAAATAATTAGATAAATATATTTTTAAAATAATAATAAATTATTAAATGCGTAATCTAGAAGAAAAATATTTTTTCAGTAAGTATTTAAAAAGGATAATTGAACTCCGAGTTTCAAGAACGTTTTATATATCGGGTGCGTCTCAAAAGTGGCTCACCCCTATAACTTTTTTTATTTTTTAAGATATAAAAACGAGATTTGGTATATTATATAGTATATTACATAAATTAGGATTGATTGTCTCCTGATTGGTTCCTGTTTTACCGGAAATGACTACAACTTTTGATTTTTAAATGGCACCCTCCGTATTTTTTTACTTTATTCGATAGAAAATGACACTCTGAATCGAGTGATATATCATATGTCAACTTTTGACATATTCGCTCAAAAACAAATTGTATTTTAAATTTTAATCTAGAGTGCCATGGCTGTATTAAAATCACTAATTTTTAATCAAGGAGCCTTAGAAAAATAAATTTGATTGTCTAATGTTTTTAGTGTCTTATCCTAGCCGGTTAATGCCCATATCGTATTTTTAATAATATCTCAATTTTTTCAAATGGAACGGGGGTGACCCATTAGCATATTTGGAAAAAGCATTTTTTCACGAATAATTTGATACCACATACTTGGTATTTCGAGTCAAATTGTCGTTATGAACCGCATGTTACAATTTAAAATAAACCATAAGCGAAAATGTCAAAAGTTGACATATGATATGTCATTCTATTCAGAGTGTCATTTTCTATCGAATAAAGTAAAAATATATCGAAGATGAAACAGGAGGTGATCAAAAACAATTGAATACGTCCGTCAGTCCTAATTTATGTCATATACTAACATACCAAATCTTGTTTTTTTAACTGCAAAAATAAAAAGTTATAGGGCTGAGCCACTTGAGACGCACCCGGTATACATTAATTCTAAAAGACTTATTTTAAACGATTTATTTTAGGTATAAAACAGCTGCGGCCATTATTATATGACATTCGAACAGTTTCATTTTGGAAATAGATAGCCAGATGTTTTCTCTTTATGGCACAAATCATTAAATTTGACGTTCAGGCTATACACATATTTTTGACATGTAGTTTTTTTCGTTCAAAAATTTTAAATATTTTTTTTCTCAAAAACGGTGAATATAGAGATATAGAGTGTTTAAAATCAAAATTCATAAAATTTTACAGAGAATTTAAGTATGTAATAAAAAATGGGGGCACCTATTTAAAATAAGAAAGTTACTGTCAACTTCGGGTATTTCCGGAAGTGCCGCCATATTGAAAATAATTTTAGTCTTGTTGGTCTCGTTACCAAAAAGAAACTTCTAATGTACGCTCAGTCTGGGACACCCTGTATATTATGTAGCAACCAAACGCCAGAATTTCCAGAATTTTTAAAAAGTGACTTCCACACTTGATTTCAACATTAACATTAGTGAAAATTTGCGTCATTTTACCTTTCTAATAAATATGAATATAACTCTTTAAACCATCAAAATCAATACTTTCAGATCGTATAAAAATTTATAAACCCCCGCATATTTATCAATCCTTTTTTTATGGTGGGAGAATTTTTATGTCACCATATTTTGCAGCTTCGCTGGAGATTTACGTTTAGATCAATAATGGATTTTAGAAATAATTTATACGTTATCGAGGATGCAGGACAGAATTAAATTGAAAATTGTCGACCACATGTAATACTGTTTTATATTCAATTGGACATTTTCCTATTTCCATAGATAATTTTTTTGTTATTTTTTCATGATAAATTCTAATTCATTGTTTTTTTTTCAGGTATGGAGTAAAAACGATTATCACAAAAAGTATGCAGAGTTCTGTAAGTTCTAAAGTTAGTTTATTTTTAAACTATTATTTATATTAATTATACATAGAAATTGTCTAAGCCCACGGCCACACAGAAAGCGTTTTTTGCGTGTTTAGTGTAAAGCGTCTTTAGGGACTAATACAAAATAACAGGATTATATAGGAGTGGCCCCACCAAAAGCATGTAGCGTTCGGCGTGTCTCGCGAATACGCAAATGAAAACAAATCAGTTTGTTTTCTGTAGCGTCTTTAGCGATTTCTAAGATGAGACCCCGTCATAGGCGGACGTTATATTTAATAATACAATAAAAATAAATTAAGTAGTATGCATTTTTTTAGCCGACCATACCGACAGATCAGCAATTTTTTTTTATTTCACTCAAAGTGAGTTATTTGGGTCATAAATGACCTAAATACAAAATATTTTCATGGTGTCTGCCTGTCTGTCTGTCTGTCTGTCTGTCTGTCTATCTGTCTGTCTGTCTGTCTGTCCGTCCGTCTGTCCGTCTGTCCGTCTGTAACACGATAACTCAAAAACCGCTAAACCGATTTTAACCGAATTTGGCACAAAAATACTGTGGCACCCGAGAATCTGGCCATTATTTTTTGGTGCGGGTGGGGGGTTGGTAAGGGGGTATGGGAGGGGGTTAAAAATTTTAAAAAATCCTAACTCCAAAATTACAGTAGCTAGCGAAACGCGGTTTTCAATTTAAGATTACGAATAATATTTGCAACAAAATTTGTAATAACATCAAAATCAGTCAAAGTCACAGTTTTTGAGATAAATTCAAAAATTTAAAGGAAATGTTTGAAAAAGCGTAGTTACAAATGTTGAAAAAGTAATAAATTAAAGGAATATTTTCTTACGCGTAAAAATAGTTTTTTATGCGTACAAAGTATTTTTTCTGGGTAAAAAAAACATTTTTTAACAGAAACAAATAGTTTTTGACTCATAAAAAATAGTTTTTTACGTGTAACAAATAGTTTTTTACACGTAAAAAATATTTTTTTTAGATAAAAAAGTTTTTTTACCAGATACAATAAGTTTTTGACGCGTAAAAAATAGTTTTCTACCAGTAACAAAGAGTTTTATGCGCGTAAAAAGTAGTTTTTTATGTGTAACAGTTTTATTCGCGTAAAATAATAAATTTACGTAACAAATGTTTTTTACAGGTAATAATTTAATTTACTTTTACAAAATTTGTATTAAAATATAAATATTTTTGATAAACACGTGGACTGCTCACAAATACACGTCGCGTCACTACGTATTTCTAAGCCGTTAACACGTTTCGTTACAACTAGTTCGTGTGTCAGGGTAGTCTCGCTAGCTCGTATGTCACGGCTTTGAATTTTTACTCCCAGTAAAGTAGTTTCACTCCGAAATGTTTCATAAATCATATCCTAAAATTGCGTTAGCAACTAGTAATATTTACTATTCTATTATATAATTATAATTATTTATTATATTATATTATAATTATAACAAGTAACCACAACACTACAACATAAAAAAACTATACACATATAAACTAAAATGCGTAAAATAAATGGCAAATAATAATTATTATTTTTACACACACCACTGGCACTAGCAGTAGATTGTGTTTGTCACCGAACATGTGCCCCAGCCGCGCGGCCTGTCCACAATTCAATCCCAGCATCTTTTATCTTCATCTCTTCAACGCTAACCGCGCCGATCTCGCCTATCTCTTTCTCACAAGATTGATTGTTGAACGGGCCGGAAATCCACGAGCTTGCGACGTTACCAATTGACATCTTGATAGACACTGCAGACCTGCCGCGTCTTTTGGGTTTTTATAATGGACACAAATCGAAAAAAAAACGCTTAAAATGGTAAAATCGCAAAAAGCGCTTGAGACGCAAAAAAAGCAAAACGGTAAAAACGCTTTCTGTGTGGCCGTGGGCTAATAATACTTTTATAATAAAAAAATGTTGACTATTTTTTACTACTTTAGCGCTTAAAATGGTAAAACAATTTGCGAAAATCAATATTTGTTGATTTAAAATTGTCGAATAATTCTAATGCCACTTTGCCACACAGGGGCGTTCTTCCACTCTAATACCGCTAAATAAAAAAATCTAATTAGTACAAACACGCAAATCGGGCGATCATTTAAATCCCAACGCGATTTTACAGAAGAAAAAACAAACCACACGTATAACAAATCAATTACGAGCGAGTTTATTGAATAATTAGAACTAACCGCATATAAATTCCAAATTAACGTACAACCGGGGCATTGCGTAACCCCATATAATTATTCCGCTTTCCGACACAAATTACTGTTCGATAAAAAAGCTACCTGTGTTGGTGGTGAAGTTTAATGTAACTTAATAATGTATTATTTTTTTTACTAACTTACTAACTACTACTACGATAATCCAAACGGAAACTACTTGTCAGAAGTTAGGTTTACAGATATTTTTTGTCATTATTTTACATACTATTCATTTTTTTTAATTTGGTCTAGGTAGATCTGAATATTAATGTTCCAAATTGTAACTTTTTATCAAGTATTATTATAGTATAAGTAAAAAATGTCTATACCTATATGTGGCGGATTCATCACTCCAAAAAATGCGATATGCGTATTTCGCCACTGCAAGAAAATCTACAAAATAAAATAAGATATATTTTGTAAACACTTCTACGTTAATCCCAAATGGAAACTACTTGTCATAAGTTAGGTTTACAGATATACAAATTTCTCTAACGAACAAAAAAATGCTTAACATTTCGGAAAGTATCTCTTTCCGTCTAATGTAGGTATGGCAATCACTTGTTTGATTTTAAAGAACATAACATAAATAAACATAACATACGTAAAAACTAAAAATAATCGTACAGAAAGTTAGGGGTTTTTTGGTTTTACCTTAATTGTTATCAGGTAGTCATTGTTAATTTTGAAGTTTAACTTGATATAATGTCATTTTAACAGAACGTCAACGGTTTTAGTAGACGTATCTGTTTTAAAAAACTAAAGTGGTCTCGAATAGTTGAATTCAAATATTTTAAATTGTTTTTTTTTCTTTGTATTTTTTTGCTTCCGACGACGGAAAGAGATAAACTTTCCGAAACGTTAAGCATTTTTTTGTTTGTTAGACAAATTTGTATATCTGTAAACCTAACTTCTGACAAGTAGTATCCGTTTGGATTAACGCGGAAGTGTTTACAAAAAGTAACTATTTTGTTTTGTAGATTTTCTTGCAGTGGCGAAATACCCATATAGGATTTTTTGGAGATATGAATCCGCCACATAGGTATAGACATATTTTACTACTGCGACTACTACTAACTACTATTCCTTTTTTATAACTTTACTACTTTTTTACTCTCACATAATAATATTTCTATTATAAATCACTATAATATTTTCACATTTTAGTTAACTTGTTTTCTATTTAATATCCTCGGTAAAGCGAGTGTGTGGCCGAAGGAAATATATATATTATATTTCAGAAATCTGCCTAAGGGTTAGCCCGATGTCGTGTTAAGGCACACCGAAAATTTCAAACACACGTGCTTCGATTAAGGTTTGCAGAGCTTGAGCATTTGCCATAAAATAGCGAGCAATTTGTTACAAAACCCTATAGATTTTATATATCACTGTAATCACAAAACTTCAATCTATTTCCGTATTGTAACGGAATTTTAAATTATGTCTTTATTTTCGAGAAAATTTAGTCCAAACATAAGGAATATTTTGTTGATGTTTGACCATCAAAATCTTAAATATAAAGAAGTTGTCTAAAAATGTGCTACAATACGGATATAGAATAATTCTTTTTCTTTAATTTCCTTCTTTATTTGTGTAAAAATACCTAGCCAGTTTTACATAAAATATTAAATGCCGAACGCTTCTTTTGCTACTGTTTCGGACTAGTGAAACTCTTAACCCGTCGTTACACGCGTCTCTTACTGTAACGTCGTTGCACGCGTGTGAGCGTCTCCCTCACATACATAAATTTAAATAGTATAATGGGCGAATGAATATCAGTATGCACAAAATGACATAAGTTTATATATACAAATAAAAGAAAATCTCATAATCCATACTAATTATATTTATTTACCAAAACAAAGTGAATACCTTAATGATAATACAAATCTGCGTAAAAAGTTTCATAGATAACGAATACATCTACTCAGATTCTTCTCTCTATTTCCCAACAGGAAGTATACAAAGTTTCTGTATGCTCCTGCAAATCGGCCACAGTTTAC
Source organism: Sitophilus oryzae (assembly GCF_002938485.1). NCBI lineage: Eukaryota > Metazoa > Arthropoda > Insecta > Coleoptera > Curculionidae > Sitophilus > Sitophilus oryzae. The sequence continues at coordinate 1,073,505 of NW_022146393.1, forward strand.
ACATATACTATACTATCTTACAGCACTTTGTCTTTCCGTTTTTCCTCTTAGGACAGTAGGCACATTTATTAGACTCACGTTGCACTTTCAGCGGCGCAGCTTCATCTTCAATCTCCAAATGGTCCCTAATTTGCATTCTCGACAATACGGAGTGTTCCGATATTTGCTCATAACATTTGATGAGGCTTAATCAGCTCAAAGGCTAAGTCTTTTAAATATTTACGTCGTGGCATTTCAATACCAGTATTTTCAAAATATAATCATATTATATGTCATATATTAATATGGTTATTAATTAATAATCATATTTTAGTAAAACATCACAAACTTACCAAAATATTTGAACAAAAACCAAAATTTTACGTGAAATTATAGACGAACGTGATTGCACGCGCAGTGAGGAAAACGCTCACATCAAGAAGACTGTCACTTCGATCAGATGGGGTGCCGCACTGATCGCTCGAAATATTCTGTAACGTCATCCCCCCTTACTTAAAAACGATGCCAAAGACATACCTGGACGCTCAAGGTGATTGTATTAACTACGACAATTTCCTCGTACAAAAACCAATGTTGTGAGGGATTCCCTCATAGCGCGTGTAACGGAGGGTTAAGTAAATTTTATGTGTAAAATGATTTTCATAATACCATTGGTTATGAGACGCATATCTTAAATTGTGAATCTAAATGGACAGTAAGTCTGTTGGCAGAGGTGACTAAGTTTTATTTAATATTATTTAACTAGCCCTTAAAGTTAATTAAAGAGTATTTTTTAACAAAATTTTAAAATTAAAATAATCATTACACTGTGTTATACGTGTAATATTAAGTTTTGAAATCCAAGTTGCTTCTGAGGTTATTTTCGTTTTGCTAAAATTATGACTATTATCAAGCCAATTTGTACTAATGAATGTGTGTGAATGTACTATATTAATCTAATATTTGACATATTTGACATATATTGACATTATCTTTTATATACATGGTAAGTTTTAAATAAGTGCAAATATTTTTTGGGGCTGGTAGATCTCGTAAAAGAAATATATTTTATCTTTGCCGTTATTCAAATAAGTCTTTTTTTCAATGTTTCAAATGAGTCATTTCACTTTCCGAGAAAATTTCCAAAATAATTATTTTTTGCTTAAATTTTGAGAACCATTGAATGTTTCCTGGGTCTTCTTCCTTGTAAATTTAATCTACTACCTATGTTGCCATATTATCAACAAATTATGTTTTTTAACTAATAAAAAATCCAATTTTGTTTTCAAAAAATTCCAAATTTTCAATTTTTTTTTTGCGAAAAAACCTCATAATCGTGTTTCTGGGGTTGAAATATATTACCCCTAAAAATATTTGTACTTATTTAAGACTCACCTTTATTTAAGACTCACCCTGTAGGATGTTCGAAATATGTAAGACCAAATATTAAGGGGTGATACTTAACCTAAAAAAATATGAAAAAAAATATTCAATAAACATGGACTCGAAAATGTTTAGTTTAAAGAAAACAGAGTTTAAATCTTCAAACAAATGTTTTTGTCATTATTTTACATACTATTCATTTTATTTAATTTGCTGTAGATAGATCTGAATAATAATGTTCTAAATTGTAATTTTTTATCAAGTTTTTATTATAGTATAAGTATTATTATAAGTATATATTAATAGTTGAAAATTTAAATTTAGTTTATGTAAAATTTTATTCTTTTAATTTCAAGCAACTTTAGAGGTTAGCAATGTTTGTTCATCGCCTCTTTGGTTATTCATTATACCGGGTGTGTCTCAAAGTCTTCTAAAATGGCACCCTCGGTATATTTTTACTTTATTCCATAGAAAATGACTCTCTGAATAGAATGATGTTAGGCGAAAATATCAATTTTTGACATTTTTGCTTAATAAAAAATTGTATTTTAAATCTCAATCTAGAGTGCCATAGTACCTATTGAAGCCATATTGAGGAACTTTTAAAAGATTTGTACTATATCAAAAGAGATTTCCAGTAAATTTTGTCAGTATTACCGCAAAATTTATAGACAATTTCCCGTTATGACAATCGATCGGTATCGAACTAAACGAAAATATCCGACGGGCAACTGGCGGAAACTAAAACTGGCCGAAGAAAACAAACTGGCAGCGCGCACACAATCGTACACCAGCAGCGTAATTAGTTAAGCGTGGAAATTGAGTCGGTGGAAAATGTCGGCCGCTCGTTCGGCCGTACAAAACGGCCACTAATTTTGTTTGATTTAGATCGGGGCACGGTGGCCAATTTATTTGAGACCGGCATAATTATATCGGAGTTACGCAAAAGCCAATTGGTAGTTCAATTTGAGATTCATAGGCGGTTGCATTTAATTAGCCCCTAAATAATCTACTAGTGTAAATATTTGATAGGGTAATTGATTATTATTTTTCTGGATATTTTTTTTGAAGGTATTACTCGTATTTTTTAATAAAAAAAGTTTGAAACCTCTGGGATACAAATAAGAAAATATAAGACCGATAATCTATCTCTTGGACATAAGTATATTTTTGTAATTTTTTGATATATTTAATTTATTTTTTAGATATTTGATTAGTTTAGTTTTCTTACCTATTATTTTTTTTAGATATTAGTTTTATTATTTTTAAAATGGAACAAGGGTGACTCATTAGCGTATATGGAAAAATTATTTTTTACGAATAATTTGGTACCACACACTTGGTATTTCGAGTCAAATTGTTGTTATAAACCGCATGTTTCAGTTTCAAATAAACCATTTGCGAAATTGTCAAAAGTTGAAATATGATATGTCATACTATACAGAGTGTCATTTTCTATCGAATAATGTAAAAAAATACCGAGGGTGTCATTTAAAATCAAAAGTTGTAGTCACTTCGGGTGAAACAGGAAGTGACCAAAAACAATTAACAACACTAAGAAAAAAAAATGCATAGTAAAATGCACAATATATCACATTAAAATAATTAACTCGTTCTATGGAATTTGATTTATCTAATTAATTGTTTCATAAACGATTGCTGATAATATAATATTGTTTTATACAGGGTGGTACGAACTGTATTCCCGAAACTTCGGCAGCATATTCTGCAGATAAAAATAAGCAAAGAAGTTCGTATAAATGTATGTCCTAAAATGCATAGTTTCGGAGATACAAGGTGTAGAAGTTTCATTTTTATTTCGAGTTTATCCAAATAATTTGTGAAGTAACGTCAATATTTGGATGAAAATTGGTGTCTGGGAGTTTTTTGACATGAGAAATTTGATTTTGATATCAATATGATTCCTACTGGTAGAGGGCACCACCTACATGTGTTTTAACTGTTTTGAAACGGAATAACTTTTTGTCCGTACCTGTATAAAACTACTGAGGGAAAAAATATACATCTCTGTTATTTTTTACGTAAAAAATATCTCTTTGTAAAAATCGCTACGAGCAACTGTTCTCGAGATATTTAGAATGGAAATACTCAATACATGTCATTATTGACGAAAAATAAACACTTTGAGTAGATAGTTATTTCACTGAAATAATAAATTTGGGAAATTTTTATTTTTTTAAATTAATCATAATTTTTTCTGCAAAAATATGATGACAAAACAGTTTCTATTGAACTTTTCGCACAAAAACTTTCAAATTTATGATCTCAGTCTAATAACTATTTAGTCAACATGTTTAATTTATGTCAATGACGATAGGTATTGATAATTTCGATTCCAAATATCTCGAAAACTCATAGCGATTTTTTCCAAGAGATATTTTTTACGTAAAAAACGTCGTAAATGTATATTTTTTTACTCAGTGCTTTTATACAGGTACGGACGAAAAGTTATTACTTTCAAACCAGTTCACAACCAAAAATATGTAGGTGGCGCCCTCTACTAGTAGGAGTCATATTGACATCAAAATCAAATTTCTCATGTCAACAAACTCCCAGACACCAATTTTCATCCAAATATTGAGGTTACTGCAGAAATTATTTAAAAAAAAATCGAAATAAAAATGAAACTTCTACACCCTGTATCTCCGAAACTAAGCATTTTACGACATATATTTATACGAACTTTTTTACTTATTTTTATCTGCAGAATATAAGTTTCCGGAATACAGTTTGGACCACCCTGTATACATAATAAAAATTAAAGCATTGGAAATAAAGTGAATAATATTTTATCGGATATCTAATATTCAGTCCTTTTAAAGTAATTATTACCCAATATGTTTTAAAAGAACCACGTTCAAAATAAACTGGCATTGCCTTATTATTTTTGAAAAGTGTTGCTTGTCTGTCTATTCCAATAAGACGTCCTTATAATAAATTTATTTTAAGCACGAGAGTATTTTATTTCTATAAGAATTGCTAACAGTTTAATTACATTTCTGGTAGGCTTTTGCCAAGTGATTAATACTCTTCAATAGAAAGTCATTCGAGGTGGATATCGAAAGATGGTGTTTGGTGTTGGATTGACGGGATAAGCCCGATCAGCCACAGAGTTTTATATGATTTTTGTCGTGTTTTGTTTGGTTTTGAATAGTACAATGGTATTTATTGTGTGACAGTTGTTAGTGACAAAAAGGAGAATTGTATCCTTTACAGGTAATATGTTATTTTAATAGTTGTTTAGAATAATCAAACGTTAATATTAATTTAGTAGCAATATGGCAGAACCAAAGTTCTAAATATCTTGAGAACGGTTGCTCGTAGAGATTTTTACCAAGAGTCATTTTTTACGTAAAAAAACACGGAAATGTATATTTTTTCACTCAGTAGTTTTATACAGGTACGGAAGTTATTACTCTTCAAAACAGTTAAACTACATGTAAGTGGCGCCCCCTAAAAATAGAAGTCATATTGACATTAAAATAAAATTTCTCATGTCAAAAAACTCCCAGACACCAACTTTCATCCAAATATTGACATTACTTCAGAAATTATTTGAAAAAAATATTTGGAAATAAAAATGAAACTTCTACACCCTGTATCTCCGAAACTAAGCATTTTAGGACATACATTTATACGAACTTGTTTACTTATTTTTATCTGCAAAATCTACTGCCGAAGTTTCCGGAATACAGTTCGGACCACCCTGTATTTTTGTTAGTTCAGTAACTCAACAGAAATAGATGACAATTTTAATAACTATTACATTAAAAATTAATATTATAAAAGTCTATACTTATGAATCAACAATTTTACTAGACATCGTCTTTAACGTAATTTTATAAAATCTTTAGTTCGCAGAATTTTCTTTCGTAATCTTGTTAAGAGATATTTTGAAATAAAACCCGCTCAAATTTAAAAACCGAACTAGCTCTGATTAAAAATATCGATTCGATATAAAATTTTATCTGACTATCTATTAACTTTATAAAATAAACGAATATAAAAGAAGAACTATTCGATATATTTTAGCTAATTTAAATTTTAATTAGCTTTTTTACTGCTGCTTTATAATTGTTCTATTAATTATCTTTTTTATATTTTGAATTTTTGCATAAGATTGAATAATTAGGCGACAACTGAAACAGGAATTTTCTTGAAGCATTAGTGCTATATTACGAATACCTGATATTATTATAGGAATACTTGTTAAAATATATACAGGGTGAGTCTTAAATAAGTGCAAATATTTTCAAGGGTGGTATATTTCGACCCCAGGAACACGTCTATGAGGTTTATTCGCAAAAAAAGTTGAAATTCTTGAATTTTCTTTTAAATTTTCCTGTATATTTTTCGAAAACTTTTTAGAACTGCCTGTTCAGCTCAAATTTTCCCAAGGTATAAATTCTTAATCTCCTTTGAATAAGAAGACAAAGGAAGGAGCATAATGCTATCCATGTATTCATGCATGGTGGGCAGAAAAAGCACTCTATGGTGGGGATCCTTGACAGTTCTGTTTGACGATTCATTTGACACATTTGAATTTGATTTGAAATTTTGTGGATTTGTTAGTCTTTACGGAGCTTATTTTATGTTATCTATTATTTGTTCTACTACTGATAGTTGTATAAAGGTAGTAAATCTAGATGGAAATTGTGGCAGAACTTAAATTAACAGTGACACTATCGCGATTCATCGAAAAAGACTCTAAAATAGTTGGTTGTGTAGCGTGCGGTAGATCTCGGCAAAAATTGAGTGAAATAATGGAACAACTTTTCGCTAGTAAGTGACTATATAATATACATACGTGTAGTAAACCGATCAATTATGAAATTCACTTAAATTCTTAATCGTTAATTATATATTTTTCTTGCATTTTAGCTTTTATTTATTACTTGTCAAAGATTAGATGCCAAAGAATTTAGATACGTTAATTTGACTTACCTGCTTCAGTAGCGTATCGGATGTTTGTGTTAATAAATACTTATTATAACTTATCTATTTTTATTATAATTATATATTTTTATAACAATTTTAATAACTACCAACATTTATTCACAACGTAAAATAAAACAACAAATTATTGAGTCTACCCCACGTCTACCCTACATCATAGTTCTACATTTTTTAAATAAAATTAGAACGACACTGATAAACCGGAATTTAAGTCGGCCATTTTTGAGGTCCATCGCGGTGTACCTAAGATTTTTGATATGCTCCTTCCTTAGTAATAATAATAATAATAATAATAAGAAAATTTATTGTAATTTGTGTACATAGATTAGATACAACCAAAAGAATTATAAAACACAATAAACAAAAATATAAAGAAAAGAAAAATATACAAAATTACAAAAAGACTGGAAATACAGCATAACTGATCAAGTTCCAGCCTTGTTTAATGCATTAACATGTAAATAGCAATAATATAAAAAAAAAAAAAAGAAAAATATAAAAAGAAATACAGGGTTTGCTTAACAAATTAAAATTTAAAAAGGAAAAAGAAGAAACTTAAAAATAGAAATTATATGTAAAATTGTTTAGGAAAACACTAAAAGGAAAGAAACGCTGCTCAAGTATAATTTAACATTGTTGATCTAGAAGGTGTCGCTTTAAATGCGATTTAAAACTATGAACTGGCAGGTCTCTAAAACATTTATCGATGCCATTATACAGTTTATAGATATTGTACGTAAAGGATCTTTGGAATAATGCTGTTTTATGATAAGGTGGGGAGATGAGCCCTTTATGTCGCAAATTCAAATTATGAACATCTGTTCGAAACTGAACCTTTTCGTATAAATAAGGTGGACACTTGTAATTAATTATAGAATGATATAAAGTTAGTGCGTGATATTTTCGTCTAGTTTCCATATTCAACCAGCGAGCCTCATGAAGTTTGTATGATATGCGATCGAATTTACGAATTCCGTATATAAATCGTAGACATTGCTTCTGTACACGCTGAATCTTAGCAGTATCAGCAGCATCCAGACAAGGCCCGTAAAGAACATCGCAGTAGTTAAAATGACTGAGGACTAACGCATCGGTGAGTTTCCTCTTAAGTGACTTATCCAGTATATGACGATGAGGATAAAGCATTTTCAAATTCAAGTAAGCCTTCTGAAGAACCCTTGTCACGTACTTCTTAAATCTCAACTCGACATCAAACTCTACTCCCAAATTTCTAGCAGTGCGTACAGATGTAATTTCGACGCCATTAATTTTAATTTTCAATGAGCTCTCAACTGCCTCGCGGTTGGTCCCAAAGACCATGACGAAAGATTTACTGGGATTTATAACTAAATCATGTTTATAGGATATCTCAACCAAACTGGAAATTTCTTCATTAATTATTTCATTAGCCCTGTCAACATCGCTTGAGAAAAATGAGAAGCTGAGCTGAGTATCATCCGCATATAAATATGACGCACAACGCCCCAATCGTGATGCAATTTTCGCAGTGTAATGCTAAACAATAACGGACCCAGTATAGTTCCCTGCGGCACCCTCTCACAATGCTACCCCTTGGCGACACGACCGTTCCTATCTGAACAAACTGAGATCTATCCGATAAATAGCTCTCAATCATTCCGACCGATTCTTCCGAAAATCCCATATATAACAAAATGGCCAAAAGCAATTCATGGGAAATGGTATCGAATGCCTTAGAATAATCAAGCAGTACCATAACGGTTGTCTTGCCCACGTCACTCATTCTCAGAATGTCATCAACCACGTCCAACAACGCAGTTGTGCAGCTATACCCTCTACGAAACCCCGATTGTCTCTTAGGAAGAAGATCATTAATATCAAGATGAGATTTTTATTTGGTCGCTCATAATTTTTTCTAAACACTTAGACAAAACAGGAAGTACACTTATTGGACGCAAGTCGTTGTAACTATCAATGATTGACTTTTTAGGCAAAGGGATTACTTTACTTATTTTCCAGTGACTGGGAAAAACACTACGTAATAAACAGTCATTCATTATATTAGCTAAATATGGCAACACAAAAGGACAGCACAATAAAAGCATTTTAATAGATATATCATCGACTCCACGAGCATCGGATTTAATATTTAATAAGTGCCTATATACTGTATCTTCACTTACCAAACGAAATTGAAAAAGTTCACGAAAAGTTTTAGCTTTGTTTTCTCTATAAAATCTCACAGTTCCTAAATCGGAATCCCTCTTAATACCATTCTGATCCAAAAAGAAATTATTTATTAAATGAGGCTGATCAAATTGTGTCGGTAGAATATAATTTTCCCTTTTAGAATATATGTCTAACTCCCGAAACTTCTTCCACAAGACCTTTGAAGATTTATCATCACCCAACACCATATGTTCTATATAAGCCTTTTTTTCATTTCTAACAGCAATATTTGTTTGGTTTCTGAGACTCTTATAGTATGCCCAACTTTGTGCATTTTTATCCCTTTTGTGTTTTTTGAAAGCCTTGTCACGCAAACAAATCATGGTTTTTATGGTATCAGTCAACCAAGGAGGTTTTTTTTTCTTACAAGTAATGGTTTTATAAGGGCAAACAGTGTCAAATAATGCAACCAATAATTCATTGAAAAATGATATTTTTTCGTCAATATCGGTAATAAAAAATACAGAATCAAACGGTGTCAATAGAAGCAATTCATGTAACCAAGCCACATCTAGCCGTTTAAGGTCTCTAAAAGCAAACGATTTATAATTCTCGGAATGTTGCCTCCTGAACCTACAATATACCAGACAGTGGTCGGTGATATCTGGGTACTTAGTACCAAAATCATAAGGCTCCAGAGAGTCAGCAACTATTATAGCATCAAGCAAGGTCGCCGAGGAAGCGTCAACGCGTGTAGGGGTATTTATAATTTGTTTTAATCCAAAAGATTCCAAGACATCTAAAAATTGCTCAGTAAACTTGTAATTCAAATTTAACAGATCTATGTTTATGTCGCCACCACAAATTAACGTATCGCAGTCAGATATAAAGTTAGACACGCTTTCTTCAAATAAATCAAAAAATGATTCAAAATTTTCTTTTAATTTGCGTGGAGGTCGGTAGAGAACCCCAATTACACAGCTACAAGATTTAGAAACACGCAATCTCAACCATAGTTGCTCTAGGTCTTCGACACAAGAACCACCCAAATATGTGTACTGAAATTTAGTTCTTACATAAATGGCTACACCTCCACCACGTCTATGTCTGTCCATTCTTACAATACTATAGTTGGAAATATGTACAAAACTACTAAGTATATTGCAATCCAATCTAGTTTCAACGACACCAACTATATCATAATTTTCGGTGAGTAAAATATTTCTAAATTCCGAAAAATTGTGTGTTAAAGATCGAATATTAAAAAAAGCAACAGATAAATCATTCAAATTCAGCATTCAACTTATTGTATAGGTATTAAAGGTCGCATACAAACAATTCAATAGATTTTCAAAGCTTACAATAAAATCATTAAAAGGTCCTAATCCTCTTCTATACACACACAACCACAATTTTCACCGTTCTGTCCACCGCACAACAGTATTCAGCTGTACCCTCTATGGCAACGCTTCCAAATTCTTCAAACTTGTAAAGTCCCGAGCAACAGATGCATACACCGCCATGACGCATCATATTTCTGGCATAGTAGGACACCAAGTTGTAACCACATATCTTCACAAAAGGTATTTCTTCCCGCGTAAACCAATGTTCACTAAACATTAGAATCCCTGGCTTGTGAGCTAATCCGTCAATTACAATTTCAGTTTCTGAGATTTTAATCCTTAAGCACTGTATGTTTTGATGCATGACGTAAAGTGACGTGTTCTCTGGCAATTTCGGTTCGGATTTCACTGGTTGCTATATGTAATGAGTTCTAGCTCTGATTCTTTCTTGTGCTCTTTGGTAACAAATACATTTTTCATCAAAAACATTATGTCTATAGTCCACATCCATTTTTAATACCTCACATGCATATCTGCAGTTTGTGCATTCTTCATTTGTCGATTTGCAGTCAGTTGTTTTGTGCTGCCCGTTGCACAATGGACAAACAACATGCTGCTGACGACAGTGGACAGCTTTATGTCCATATTTCCAGCACTTATAGCAACGCATTATATTAATATATTCATATAGGGATAAAGAATCCCAATCAATAAAAACTCTCTTACAATTTATAAAAGAGTTAAAGGCATCAGCTGAAACTTCAACAACAACATTATGCAGTTTTTTTCCATGCGGAAGATATTTCCTAATTATCTTAATTTGGGGATTTTCTATGGAAGAAATACAACTTTGACTTTCTATCTTCTTGACGAAGTTGTCCATTCCATCCTGTAAGTGTGTTTCCCGTACGCCACAAATGACAATTTTCGGATTTGCTGTTTGGGCCACCTGGACTGTATACTCCTCGGCGAGCTCAGCGTTTGCTACGGTTTGCAGTTTTTTCAACGATTCCTCATCGTTGCATTCAATAAGTACACTGCCTTGACCAATTTGTTTACATTTTTTTACTTCAACAGATATATCGGAAGGTTTTATTTTTTGTGACAATTCATTTTTTGTTGTACTGCTGTTTTGGTTTACATTCTTGGGTTTTATTATAATTGGCGGAAATTTATTGCTTTTAACTGCACTAGAATATAAAAGACTAGTGGTTTCCGCTGCAGAATTACACTCCAGTTTTTCCAGAATTTTGCTTGTATTGTTCTTTGTCTCTTTAGATTGACTTTCCAACACTTCGATTCGTTTAACAATGTCTAATTTCGTTTCTATCAGTGTCACGCACTCATCACAATACCAATAAACATTTCGACACTCACTGAGCAATTTTTGAAATTGATCCTTTAACTGTACACAGTGTAAATGACTACTACAACTGCATAGTTTACACGTAACTAACTTCGTAGTAGTAAGTCTTCTTATTCAAAGTTAATCTCTGATATTACCATAGTTACAGCTTTAGGTACTCTATGGTTACGGCACTAAAAGGGATGCAAATACCGATCGGGTGGCTCTCAAAATTTGTCCAAAAAAAAACAATTTTTTTTTAATTTTCAAACTTAAATAACTCGATCATTTTGGACTTATTTGAAAAATGGTAAAGATAAAATATGTTTCTTTTATCGAGATCTACCAGCCCTGAACATATTTGCACTTATTTAAGAGTCACCCTGTATAAACTTCATATGAAACAAACTATTAGTCACGTGATTAAGCTTGACTGGCACAGTGTTGCTCACTTTTACATATTTTCTTTTAATCAAAATATCAAATGAAATAAGTTAATTATAAATATATAAACAGTTATTATTTACATCATAAATACAGGGTGAGTCTTAAATAACTGCAAATATCTTCAGAGCTGGTAGATCTCGATAAAAGAAACATATTTTCTCTTTACTATTTTTCGGTCCAAAAAGTCCAAGTCCAAAATAACAATTTTTTCCGTATTTGAATCCCTTTTCAACATCATTCAACATCAACAATAATTCATTCATCGTCTTTTTTTAACGAAAAAAACCTTATAGACGTGTTCCTGGGGTCAAAATATACCACAACTGAAAATATTTGCACTTATTTTAAGACTCACCCTGTATATAACAAGACTCACCTTCCTAACAGCACTTAAGGGACATAAAGGGCTATTATTACCGCTTTCCCTTCAAAATATTCTAATAAAGTTGTAATGAATTTTTTACGGCTATTAAGCTATCTTGTCACTTCGCGCTAAAAGAGGTTCTAAAAAGAACAATGTTGCTAACAAACATTTTTAGGCTTAAATGGTATCACAAAACTATTTATTTAAACCAAAAACTGGTAATACAAAACTAAAGTCTCAAAACGAATGGCAATGTCAGGAAATAAATAAATAAATGGGGAAACTTGACATATTTTACAGCCACAATTAGAAGGTTTCCTCAGTGTTATTATTTTAAATATATAAATTAAACCGATAGATAATAACATGTTGTAAACATTTTTACAAAGAAAATCAAATTCTGCAAAATTTTATGATTTAATCCTACCCAATAGATTTACATTGCTACGGCAGTAGACAAACATATTATTGTTTATAATTTGACATGCTAAATTTATTGCCACACTTTTTTTTCAATATATTAATAATAATTATCAGTGGACCTTGTTTTTTTTGCCTATTTACTATATTCATGTGTTCTCTAAACTTTATTCCAAATTAACATTTTTAAAATAACATGTTGTATGATTATGTTAATCTACATTATTTCAATATTAATATTGACTAATATAAAGTATTATTATATATAAATGTAAAATATGTTATCTAAAAGCTGGTAGAATTAATATATTAAAATATATAATTAGAGGATTATAGACACGAAAATATAATTTAATCCATTGAACCAATGAGTGGAATTATTAGTGCATTATTATGTTTCATTAGTTGCGTCAAACTCATGAATAGCCTGAAATAACAGTAAATTTACCATATAATAAATATAAAATAAATAATATATCAGCAAAATTGGCGAGACCTCGAGAAAATTTCAATATTTCTGACCATACGCCAATCTCTAAACCCCTTTTTAAATTTTAGATTTATTATTCTTAACTAACATTAACGCAGATGATAACAAATTACTTGTTTTTATATTACTTTTTTGTTTTTATTCTTGGAAAAACTATTTTTTGAAACATATTTCCAAGGATCAAAACTGATCCTGACAGAATATCTTTGTAGATTCATGCACTTTACGTGAAACTGTAAACTAAATATATACAGGGTGAGTTTTCTACTATGTTCTCTATGGGTATCTCGGAAACTACTGGAGATAGAGAGTCGGTTAAATGGGGAAAGAATTGCAGTTTTGTGGGGTCATAAATATGCGCCTTTCAGATTTTTGAAAAAGTTCATGGCTTACTAGATATTGCGAAAATAACAAATTTCGGCTATTTTAAAAATTGTCCCTAACTCCATTATAAGCTGTTTTAGACAAAAAGTTTTCAGATAAAAATTGTAGATAATCACATCCTTAATGAGACTGTGCCCTTCGTTTTCTTCTAAAGCCTGTCATTTTTGACATATGACACAAACATATGTTTTTTTAAATGGAAACCATAGTTGGCCATGACTTCATAAAAAGCGCCATTTTTTAAGTTTTTCAGCGATATAAGCTATAATATGTTTTCTTCGAAAAGTTAAAGAGTTATAGCCAATTCTTATCATTTTTGAACAATTTTACTTAGTTAGCCATGGAAACAAGTTTAATCGTCTTTGCTCTCAGAAATGTGAAGCTGTCACATCCAAATTTTGTAAATTAAAATAAACAAAAATTGTAAATATGAATTTTTCAAATGAAGAAAAGCGTGTAGATACTCCCGCATCAATAGAGTGGTCCCAACATGACTTTTATTACGACCCCCCCCCCTCATAATGAAAGAAATATTAAAAATTATTTACATTATAATTATGCAAACTTGCATGGGCCTCCTCGATCACCCGACCTATCCATTTTAGATTTTTTTTTATGCGGTATGGTTAACAATAAGGTTTACAAAAGAATTTGCGAATTAAGAAAGGCACTCGAAGTGGCGGTACGAGAGAAGTTTAATTAAGTCCACCGGTTCTTCTATGAGAATAGGTAGTAATTCAGTTTTAATAAGATGCAACTCAAAATAATGGCGGATTTTCTAAAATAACTTAAAGTGTATGCAGTGATATTATTTTTTAAGTTTTAGTTTGTGTAATGTAAATTGTAAGGAACCGTTTAGTAATATATTCTAACTTTTTATAAGTTTTATAAATCAAAATAGAATAAGAATACCATGCAATCCAATTGAAATTAATCAAGAAAGATCAGAATTGGCTATAACTAAATGTAACTTTTCTAACATGTCTTGAAACCCGTTCTCTAAAAAACGTAACATTCACCGGTTAACGTATCCTCGAAAATGTATGGTCAAAAAAAGTTGAACCAATAATCCTACACGCTTTTCTGCATTTGAAAAATTAATTTTTACAATTTTTGCTTATTTTAATTTACAAAGTTTGGATGTGCCAGCTTCACATTTCCGAGAGCAAAGACGATTAAACTTGTTTCCAGGGCTAACTAAGTGAAGTTGTTTAAAAATTATAAGAATTGGCTATAACTCATATTTTAGCTTATATCGCTGAAAAGCTTAAAAAATGGCGCTTTTTATGAAGTCATGGCCAACTATGGTTTCCATTTAAAAAAACATATGTTTGTGTCATATGTCAAAAATGACAGGCTTTAGAAGAAAACGGAGGGCACAATCACATTAAGGATGTGATTATCAACAACTTTTATCTGAAAACTTTTTGTCTAAAACAGCTTATAATGGAGTTAGGGACAATTTTTAAAATAGCCGAAATTTGTTTTTTTCGAAATATCTAGTAAGCCATGAACTTTTTCAAAAATCTGAAAGGCGCATATTTGTGACCCCACAAAACTGCAATTTTTTCCCCATTTAACCGACTCTCTATCTCCAGTAGTTTCCGAGATACCCATAGAGAACATCGTAGGAAACTCACCCTGTATATGACAAAAAAAATAGATGGAGAATATCTTAATCCTTTAATGTGATATGACAGGGTGTTACTCTCATTGGTTTCGCGGATGATGTAGCCATGGTAATAACGAAGAAATACTTATGAATAAAAAAGGATTTACAGCTAGCACCACAAAAGACAGAGGCGGTAATTCTAACCACCAAACGAAAACTGGCACCAATTCTTTTTTATGTTGAAGGAACATTGATCGCACCTAAGAATGCTGTAAATACCTCGGAGTCTGGTTAGATAGTAAAACAACGTTCTTTGAACATGTTACCCAAACAATCAATAAAGTGGTAAAAACTCCAACTGCATTATCAAAACTAATGCCGAACATAGGGGGCCGTAAGGCATCAAAGCGTAGAATTCTAGTAAGCGTAATATATTCACAATTGTTATATGCAGCTCCGGATAGTGTAAGGCAATGGACAAAATAAAAACAAAACGAAAGATAAGAGATCTGCAGCGCAAATTATGTATTAGAGTTTGTAGCGCTTACAGAACTGTATCTACTGATGCAGTTGGTGTCATTGCGGGCATCCCTCCTATCCACTTATTAGTTCATGAACGAGCGAATAGATAAAATGGACAGCTCAAACAAATAGCCAGAAAAATTGTGATGGAGAAGTGGCAGGATCAGTGGAATAAAGGAAAGTATGGAAGATGGACCTGGAGACTTATACCGAACATTGAAAAAATGGATTTGACAGACCATATGGTAAAGTGGAATACCACCAAAATGCCACCAAACCACCACAAATGCTGTCTGGACACGGGTGCTTCCGAAAATACCTCTATAAGATGCGGCGGGCAAGCTCTGAGTCATGTTTATTTTGTGGTGAAAGAGATGATGTTGAATATGTATTCGATTGTCCCAGATGGAAGGATGAGAGAGATAATTTTAAGAAGGAGAGTGGACTGGATTTCACTGAAACGAACTTGATGAGAAGCCTTGAGGGAGGTGATTTATTAGGGGAAACAGTAATCAAATGTATAAATAATATACTAAGTAAAAAAGAAGAAGAAAAACGCCACATGGCGTAGGCAGCCTTCCCCGTCGAAGTAATGCGTAAGCGGTTCTGGCGGGGTGTGCTTGAACGCCTTGAACGAGAAGGGTTTTTTCAGCCGGTAGGAATCCAGCACTAGCCAACTATGGGTGTCTTATGTAGGATTTGTCCCTCCTCATCGAAAAAAAAAAAGAATGCCACTTTATCTAAAGAAGAAAACACTCGACCAATGTAACAAAGCGGACATTATAATGAAACTGTAGAGCTCAATAGAACGAAATATGCTGGGAATAATCAAGGAAGACCGTAAAAGAATAGAGTGGATAGGACAAAAGCCCTAGATAATAAATGTTATCCACAGAATCCAATCCCTTAAGTGGCAATGGGTAGGTCACCTGGCAAGTAGGACGTACAAATATTACAGCATGGTACCCACGAAAAATTAAGAGACCTAGAAGAAGACCAAAGAAGAGGGAACAGATGAGATGGGAAACACACAAACATATGATATTAGGAAATTAGCAGAGATAACTTGGGCCCGCATAGCCAACAATAGATAACATTATAGTCTAAGAGCTGGCTACATAAAAAAAACCTTAACATCGTTACATGGCTGATTTTTATTGTGAAGTATCCTTTTGTGCAGCCATTATGAAATAGTCATGTCTGCCAGCGCGATCCCGGGGCTTAAAGCGGGGGTGGCCAATCAAAAGGGTGAAATTTTTACTTTAAAAATATTATTAGGTACACGACTTATAATTGCAAAAATGGCTTTTATTTATTATTAAGAAACGTGGAAAATTGTTGGCAGACATTTTTCTTGTCGCTAAAATGCCGACAGACAACGCACAAGAAGCATGAACTTTTTTCCAGAGGCCATAATTTTTTAATAATAATTATGACATACATGCATGCCGATTGTTGGAGTGTTATTTTCATTTACTTTAAAAGTCGTTTACAAAAGGGCAGACAAAAAGATCGTGGCTAAATCAGCGACAGGCAGTTATCAAAAGCGCGATATTACTCTAGCGCTTTTAGGGAACGCTCGCCGCATCATCCATTTAAGTATAGATAAATCATGTATACGATTATATTAAAAATATACTTTTTTATTATTTCAAAAGGCAGATATCATACATTTACTATTCTCGAGTATTGATCCGAGTCGATATTTGCACCGTAGAAATTTTGTACACTTACATGTGTTATGTTTCAATTGACAACGCGGCGGGTTTCCTGAAAACGGTGAATACTTTTAGGGGTGATATATTTCGATCCCAAAAACACGTCTAGGAGGTTTATTTTCGCAATTCGTGCATTTTTTTAAATTTTCCTGTATATTATACAAAACATTTTAGAACTGCCTATTCACCGCAAATTTACCCACGGTAGAATTATTTCTTAACCTACCATGCTTATGGCTTTACTCTATGGTTACGACACTAAAAGAATGGATGCCTATCAGCAAATACAAAAAAACAGGTGGCTCACAAAATTATTTAAAGTAAAGTAAAGTAAAGTTTATTTATCAAAAGAAAAAGTACAATGTAAGTAAAAAAAATAAAACTAAAGTTCCTGAAAAATAAGAAATTAAAAATAAATAAAGCTATTCCTTAGTTATAGATCTTCTAATTTGATAAATAAACTAAGTTGCTCACCAAAGAAATAAATCTTGTCGGTGAGAAAACTATTTCCATTTAGCAATGAAGAAAATAAACATGTATACAAACAGATAAAGGGGATAAAGGAATGACAAAGTTAATTTTTTTTTCGTGTCTAGATCAGGATTTTTGTGTCAAAATAAGGTTTTTTATTTCTAGCCAGGAATAAAGTCATGTTCGGGAAGAGGATCTGAATTGGGTTATAATTATTTCTGTTTTATTCACTTAATTATAAGACTTTTTAAATTGCTTTTTTTACTTAAATAATTTATTTTTAGAAAAAAGTGTAGATATTAATTATCCATACTTTTTATTCGATAGGGCATTAATTTTATTTCTTCCCTGATTTAGTAGCCATATTTTTAATCTTGATTTGAATAGATTAATAGAATTTAGAGTTTTTAGACTAGGTGGTAGCTCATTGTGTATGTTTGGACTAATATATGTAAAATATCTTTGTGCTAATGAGGTGTTGATCTTCGGGAGAGTACCTGTTAGAGTTTTTTGTCTGGTGTAATGCTCATGTTGGATAGATTCAAGGGTTTTTTTTTTTCTTGTATTGCCTTAGGGCTATACTTTGCACGTATAGTAGTTGTCTTATGTCAAAAATTTTGGATTCTTCAAACAATAAATCAGTTGGATATAATCGGCTTTTGTTATATATAACTTTTAGTATCCATTTTTGAATATTCTCTAATACTTTAAGATGAACATCAAGTACACCACCCCAAACTATTATGCCATATGTTAAATGTGGCTGCACAAGCGCTAGATAAAGTGTCTTTAAATAGAGAATGTCAAAATAATATTTTAATTCTTTGAACTTGCGTATTAGACCTCTTAGTCTATTGCTAATATAGTTGGTATGCTCATTCCACTTTAGATGAGAGTCTAACATGACGCCTAAGTACTTTATTTTAGACTTGGATTTTATTGAGATAGTAGTAGTTGCGTTTATTTGAATGAAGATTTCATTATACTCTGGAAGGGAGTCGCGGTAACACCCATAGGGCATGAAATAAGTTTTCTCAAAGTTAATGGTAAGGATATGGTTACTGTACCATTGAAAAATTTTTTGAAGATCAATTTCGACAATTCTTTTAAGTGTTTTCCAACTTTTTCCTCTGTAGATTATTGAATTTAAATAATACATCAATTTCTTTTTAAATTTTCAAACTTGAATAACTCCGTTATTTTGGACTTATTTGGATAACGGTAGAGAGAAAATATCTTTCTTTTATCGAGATCTACCAGCTCTGAAAATATTTGCAGACTCATCCATATAGCCATCCCACTCACACATATATTCAAGACTCACCCTGTAGAGAGTAATATCGCACTTTTGATAACCCTCTACCGCTGATTGAGCCACGATTTTTTTGTCTGCCCTTTTTCATCCGACTTTTGAAATAAACATGACATTCCACCAATCGACATACATGTATGCGATGCTTTTTTGTCAAAATTTTATGCCTCTTTCGTGTTGTCTGTCGGCATTTTAGCCACGAGAAAAATGTCTGCCAACAATTTTCACGATTTATAATAAATAAAAGCTATTTGGCAATTATAACTCGTGTACCTTATAATATTTTAGTGTCAAAATTTCTTTCGATTGGCCGCCCCCGCTTTAAGCCTCGGGATCGCGCTGGCAGACATGACTATTTCACAACGACTACACGAAAGGATACTTCACAAGAAAAATTACGATGATAAGGTTTTTTGTGTAGCCAGTTCTCCGTCTATTAGGCCCAACTACAAAGAGAGTATCTAAATATGCACACCATAATAGGAAATGGTTGAATAAGCTGAAAATGGTGATGATGACAATATGATAAAAAAGGCGTCAGCAATGGTTTTAAAATGAAGATTGTGTTGTCAGTTTATTTATACAGTTTTATGGTTAATGATATCTATAGTCTGTCCAACGAGAAGATCCTTGACAGTGATAGATGTGTCTGTCATTTTAATTTCAAAATAGTTTATTTTATTTTACAAAGAAATAAGTTGGTACAACTGGAACGCATAGCAGGAAATTAATATATTTAAAATTTGACTGACAAGTGATTACTTCAAAATATTGTGAAAAAAACTATATAAAACTGAAAAAATGTAATCGAGTTATCTTATTTAATAAAAAACGGTATGTGTTAATACAAAACAAACAAGAACAAGACACCACATACCAAAAAAATATAAAAAAGAACTATTTCTTACTTTCAAGCTTTAAGAAACTTCCCGCATTTATGATTATATTTATCAATAAAACTTATGTACAAATACAAATTTGTAATATTCCATAGGAATAAATAAAACAACATAAATAAAACAAACTATTTTATTAATACCAAATTATTAAAACTTACCAAATTTTGTACCTTAAAGGTTGATAATTAACTTTAATCTTAATTTTTTTAAACCAGTACCTTTTGACATTATTTTTCTGCAGTACTAAAATCCATTATTTACCTATCGTGTGATGTCGATATTTTACAGCTACCCCAGTTTTTAGTATGTGTTTAGTATGGTCCTTCTAGCATATTGGAGATGCAATTATCTACGACGAGATGGTATACGAACTTTAACTTTATTGGTGTATAAGACTTTCTGCCTGGGCAGCGAGTATTAACCATAAACTGTGCTCTGGGTCTATAGTTAATTTTCACTCGATTTTTCCTACACATGACTTCAAAAGACACAAAACACACGTAATAACACAAATCAAAATGCATCATCTTCCAAAACGCAGGGTATTTGACAAAAGTTGACACAAAATTATAACCTATAATTTGGCAAGACTTTGACAAGCGTCAAAAATCTAAAGGCGATTCATACGCATCGGCGCCCGTTTGTCGTTCATCGTTCCGTCAAACCAATAAAATTGAAAGACGATATGTCATTTTTGAAATAAACCAATAAAACTGGTTAAAAACAACAAGAGACGACGTATGACGGATTTATATTTAGACCCATCCATAGTTAACTTAAAAATTATTAGAAACTTTTTTTAGTAAAATAAATAGATTGGTATGGGACGTCATCTGCTTTTCTTCTGTCATTGTCTGTCGAAATCTTACCTGAGAAAAAAAACAGAGTATATCTTCATTTTCAAGCCAACTGGCGCTTGCGGTCATACGGTCTAAAATAAACACAAAAAATCGATGAGTTCACAAACGTCCAAACTTGTCTGGAGGAAAGATAAACGAAATTGCCAAAAAGGTGTATAAAATGATTACAATCCTTTGTTTATTCCTTTTATTTAATGGTAATACAAAATTACACAAGGTAAAAAAATTAAGAAATCTAAAAATAAAATGAAATTGTGATAATTAAATGTTGTACTACTAAATTGCATTATTTACATTTTACTAAGTTAAGAGATAAATTTCTCGTTTCTGTTGTCTCGTTAGCGTATACACCGAATCCTGAGGGAAATATAAAACTCGAAAATACATAGCAGCCGCTGGATTAAAGCAGCGCCTCTCTAAGGGCCTAACCTATTAAATCGTCAACTAGTGCATTACTCTAGTTTTCTAAAGTGGACGATCTTTGCTCTTTTAATATGCATGTAATGTGGTTAGAAGCAACGTCTGTGTCTCTGTTTTATTTTTCTGGAAGCAATTTTCTACTTCTTAAGTAAAGTCGCTAGGGTACAGTATGTTTCTTTCAAGGAAAGTTTATTTATTGTCTCCTATGTTAGGTTTCTGATTTAAAGTTCTACAATATAACTTTATAATAACTCCTGGGATGTACTAGGAGAAGCATAATAATTCATTTTATGCTCTTTAATATTAACAAAATGTTTCATGCTTTAACTAAAATAAAATTGGTAGCCTCAGAAACAGAATATTTTAAAATTATTTTTTTTAAATGCATCAAGTGTGGTTTTGAATTCATACATACCTTAGCCAAACCAAGAAGAATTATGTGTTCAATCAAGATTTATATCTCCCCACCTCTCAGGAACCAAAAAATAAAATATTTATTACAACCATTTTTGTCTCTAGTATGTTTTAGATAAAAAATTGTGCCTGTTGCTTTGAAAATTATTCAGTAAATTCTGATAGATAGAATATAGGAGCCACTGATGGTACTACACTTGCGTGCATAGAAATCGGCCCAAGGCAAACTTTTGAAGTTTGAAAAGAGTTTAGAGATATTAATTTGTATTTTCGTTTCTTTGGATTAAAATTATTAAATTAATGCATGAAACAAATTATCGTTTTTTATTACTAAGAGGTATGTTATTATTTATTTATTTATTTGTGGACAATTAATTAAACTAAATTTTCAATAATGGGTATGACCCCCTCTTGCTCTAATAACATCTCTAATACGATTTGGCATAGATTCGATCAAATTTGATATTGTTTCTTGCGGGATGTTAAGCCACTCTTCCTCTACTGCAACAATGAGCTCCGGGATAGAAGTTGGGGCTCTTCGTCTAGTACGAATTCTTCGTTTTAGCTCATCCCATAAATGTTTTATCGGGTTTACATCTGGCCTGCATGCTGGCCATTCCATAACCCGAAATCCGACTTCTGAAATGTAATCGTGTACGATTCTTGATGTGTGTGCCCTCGCATTGTCATGCATAAAAGTGAATTCGTTTCCAATGTAGTCGACCTAAGATTGGTATCTTGAACTGCTAAAAACTCCTCAATATACCTAGCACCAGTTAAATCTTCTCTCCCGTGCCGACGGTCGCCCCAACGCATGAAAACTGGGTCGGTTCGCGCAGTCATAGAAATTGCATCCCAGATCATGCAGGAACCACCTCCATAAGCAATCCGCTCCTCATTGTAGCATTTTGCCCATCGCTCACCTGGCCTCCGGTACACTTTTCTTCTTTGGTCGCTACCATAGAAGCATAGCCTGGTTTCATCTGAGAATAAAACAGATTCCCATTGTTCTAGTGTCCAATTTAGATGTTCCAGTGCAAAACGCAGGCGTGCTTGACGATGAGCTGGGGTAAGTTTTGGAATAATTGCGTGTGTTTTGGGGGTCATGTTACTTTCCTTCAATCTTCGTCTTACTGTCCACTGACTAATAGTCACTCTTCGTGTTTCATGGAGCTGTTGTTGCACCTGAATAGCATTAACACGCCGATTTATTAACATTGTTGACACAATAAAGCGGTCATCACGATCCGTTGTATATCTCTTTCTACCAGTTCCAGGTCGACTACGAAAGGATCGAGTCTCCTCATACCGTTCACACACTCTTCGAACCGCTCCACGTGTCATATGTAGTTGCCGAGCTACAGCTCTCTGTTTAAGTCCGATTTCGATTAAAGCGATTACTTGGGCGGCTTTTTCCGGTGATATATGCATTAAATTGAAACACTAATCAAACAATGAAACACAACTAATCAAAGAATACAAGAAAAATGTGAAAATTTCGATTACAAAGGTAGTAATTGCAATATTTGACAAGTTTATTATTCTTATTGTCACCACAACCCAAATACCTTTTTTTACCTTTTTTTTGTTTACCCATTGGTACGCATATAAACGATACGTACCCTGGATAGATTTATGCTCACATTAAAGCATGTTAAATTGTCTTTGAAACAGCTCATATTTTTTACTTGCTCTGATAAATAGATTCTAAAAGACACAGTTAAAACCAAAAGTTTACAGTGGGCCGATTTCTATGCACGTAAGTTTATAAATCTATTTTGTAAAATAATTAAATGGTACAGAGTGGCGCCTCTCATACGCCGCGGAAGCTCCAAGGAAAACGGCAGTTTATATCGAAATAAAATTTTGCCAGCATATGTAGGTTAACTGAGAGTATTTTGGAAAAATATATAGAATTATACAGGGTGTCCCCCCAAAAAATTACACATCAAAGTTGTGTTTTTTCTAATGGAACACCCTATATATTAATTGATTTTCGGATTCTAGGAAAAAAATAAAGGTTAGTTTTATTAATGAATAATATACCTAAAATCTAAGGATTTTGACATATTTCATATTTTGTGAAAATGAAGAGTAAATTTTAAATTTCAATAACACCTAGGTACATAAATTTTGATTGACTTCGTATAGCCTGATATTTAATTATAGTAACAAATGTATGTTAAATCAAATTGAAATTTAACCCGAAAAGTTATAAAAGGTGGGACAAAATTAATATGGAACATTAATCAATTTTAAAAGCTAGTAACATCTTTATTTTAAATTGAACACCCAGTATATTATTCCGGTTTTTAATGGGGAATTTATTGAGTTTATATTATCTTCAAAATATTATTAAAAGTTGCCGTCAGTAGATCTTAATTATTTGAAAAAATCTAGGTGGCTGTGATATACCTTTTGTTGATTTAACAAAAATGAAAGATTCTAGAGTAAATACTCAAAGCAATAAAGAGAAATACATGTTTAAAATATATTTTAATTATTACAGAATTAAAAATAGATATAAACCTATAATTATGTATTAAAATGCTTGTTAACTGCATAAAATTGATTGTCTTTTCAAAAGGATCTTTTCATTTTAAAAGGCATATTTTGAGGTCTACAGCGAAAAGCAGCTACAATAATTTCTCTCATGTTCTGTATGTCGACAATATTTTGTCGAGTTTTGTCTTTACCACTGTCTTTAACGTATCCCCATAAAAAAACAGACTAGAAAAGATCAGGAGCATTTAAGTATTCTATTAATTGGTGAATGCACACTGCATTCAGCAACTGATAGAAAAATATCTATTCTGTCTGATGTAGGATAAGTTTGCATTTTCAGCAAATTCCTGAGAATTTTAAGTGACACAAAATGATAACTAGTTGTTAAAGTTGGACTAATTAGACAGCTATGTTGAAGTAACGTCAGACATATCACAGTCACCTAGATTTTATCAAATAATAAAGATATTTACTCAGATCAAATCAAGTAAATGAAAATATCTAGGAAAATCTTTGTTTGAGGGGTAGGCAACCTTAATAGTATTTTGAAGAGACATTAATTATTATCCATTGAACATCGGAATAATATACTGGATGTTCCATTTAAAATAAAAGTGTAACATGCTTTTAAAAGCATGTTACTCATGTCACCTTTAAAGGTGACCAATGTTCAATATTAATTTTGTCTCACCCTGTATAACTTTTTGGATCTAGTTTTAATTTGATTTAAAGTACAATAGTTAATTTAACTACATATTAGGCTATACCGGGTAATTCCAATTAAGGTAGGTTTTATTGTAATTTAAAAATTGTTCTTTATTTTTAGAAAATGTTAATTATGTCAAAAACCTTACATTTTAGTCACATACTTGTCTTATAAAACTCACCTTTATTTTTCTCCCAGAATCCGAAAACTAATTAATATATTGGGATTACACAAAAAAAACCTTTGATATGTCACTTTTTTTAGGGACACCCTGTAGAACTCTCTATATTTTTAAAAAGTGCTCTGAATTAACTGCCATGAACCAGACAATGCCTACAAAATTTCATTTCAGTACAAACTGTCGCTCTCCTTGGAGCCTCCGCGGCGTATGAGAGCCGCCACCCTGTATATACAAGGTGAGTCTTAAATAAGTGCAAATATTTTCAGGGCTCTAAAAATCTCGATAAAAGAAACATATTTTCTATTTACCGTTTTTCAGATAAGTTTAAAATAACCATGTAAAAAAATAATTTTTGCTTAAATTTTGAGAACCACTGGATCTTTTCTAGGTTTTCTTTCATGTAAATTTAATTTCCAAAAAAAAAATTAAAGAATTCTAAATTTTAAAAAAAAATGCGAAGAAAACATTATAATCGTATCTCTGGGGTTGAAATATACTACCCCTAAAATTATTTTCACTCATTTAAAACTCACCCTGTATATTCATAGGGTACACCGGATGCGTCTCAAAAGTGGCTCGCCCTTATAACTTTTTAATTTTTTGACACTAAAAAATGAGATTTGGTATGTTAGTATATGACATAAACTAGAATTGGTTTTGGTCACTTCCTGTTTCACCGGAAATTACTACAACTTTTGATTTTTAAATTGCACCCTCGGTACATTTTTACTCTATTCGATATAAAATGACACTCTGAATAGAATGAATAGAATGACGTATCATATTTTTTTATATTTTTGTAACGAAACTTTTGGTATTTTCGCTTAAAACAAATTCTATTTTAAATTTCAATCTAGGGAGCCATGGCTGATGCGTTAAAAACACTAATTTTTGATGAAGGAGCCTCGGAAAAATAGATTTGATCGTTTAATGCTTTTCGTGTCTTATCCTGGCCGATTAAAAGATGCCTAAATCGTATTTTTAATGATATCTCAATTTTTACGAATGGTACAAGGGTGGCTCATTCGCATATTTGGAAAAAACATTTTTTACGCATAATTTGGTACCACACACTTGGTATTTCGAGTCAAATTGTCGTTATGAACCGTATTGTACAATTTCAAATAAACCATATACGAAAATGTCAAAATTAGACATACGATATGTCATTCCATTCAGAGTGTGATTTTCTATCAAATACAGTAAAAAACTAACGAGGGTGTTATTTAAAAATCAGAAGTTGTAGTAATTTCCGGTGAAACAGAAAGTGACCAAAATCAATTGTATACGTCAACCAATACCAATTTATGTCATATACTAACATACGAAATCTCGTTTTTTTTTTGAAAAAATAAATAAATTATAGGGATGAGCCACTTTTGTGACGCACCCGGTATATCATCGCCTTAATAAGTTCTTAATATAAATAAAGACAAAACTCTCTTATTTTTCAAATAAACTTTTTTATGCATATTTTTGGCAAAGAAAGCTAATATAATTAGTATTATTTTTTGATTCTATAGAATACAAATTCATTAATTTTTCTTTCTTAAGTCGTTCTTTTCTATTATAGTTACTCATAGCTAGTTTTCCCGTATAACACTTAATCTTTATCACTAATGAACGTTTTCTAGATATTTCTGTAATTGAAACTGTCTGAAACCGTCAAAATGATAAATCTTCAATGCCTTTCTAGCCAGACGGACTAATGCGTCTTCAAATTATAACGGAATTCTTGTTCTCCGCAGTTTGAACCGATCCTATTGTGGATATATATTGCCATGACTAGTGGTTTTACAGATCTTTACGTTTATCTTCTTTTGCTTTTATTTAATTTGATATATGTCTAACTTTTTATATTGACGAGATTAATGAATCTAGTTTCTTCTATATTAGTTATTTTTCTATTTCTATATACTATACTTTTCTATTTTTTATTCTATTTTTTTATTCTATTATTGTTTACTATTATTCTTATTTTAAATATATAGAGTGTAATTTTTAATGTGTATTGTAGTCACATTCATAAATAAAAAAGGCATAAATAATTCTATTGTCTGTATCTTTCTGACGTATACTTATTTCAAAATAGAATTTACAATTTGTAACTAGGATTACTTTTTTTCGAAAAAGCCCTATGGGTGTTTTGCAACTTTCACTCTAAGAAAATCTACAAAATAAAAGAGTTATTTTTTGTATACACAAACAAGACAAAATTGTCAGCAATGATTTATAACTATTCAAGGACACTATAGTTTTTTTTAATAGAAAAAAAAGAAATAAATCCGCCACAGAAATATAGATATTTTTTATAAAAAATACTAGAGATGAGATAACTCGAGCGAAAATTCGCTCGAGTACTCGATTATTGAAATAACCGACATCGCTTGATTATGAACGAGGGCAAGTAACGAGTGCCAAGCGACGAACGCAAGCGATCCTAGAATCAGGGCCGTAACTGGGGGGGTTTTGGGGGTCAACCCCCCCCCCCCCGAAATTATGGCCGAAAATTTTTAAAAAGTAATGATTATTAAGTAAGTAAGTAAGAACGAAACAAAAAAGAAGAAGAAGAAGATGGATACAAGGATATGTAACGCCCATATACGGGCTGCAGCAGAATTTGTGACCTTAGACGCCAACTTTTTAGACATAACGACATCATCAGCTGGTCATCAGCGACAATTTTAGCGATTTTTAATAGTTGGCTATGTGTAGTAAACTTTGCATAAACTTTATTACAATGGTAATTTGTTCAGCTTTCAAGTGTAAAAGGCGCAATGATAAGAAAGAGCCAGAAGTTACGTTTCATAGGGAAATAAACAGTCCCCTACACCTTTTTAGCGTTTTTTTTATTGAATTCGATAATTATTTTTCTGATATTATATGTACTATACGTCGATACTAGTTATGTACCTTTTGTCAACATTTTAATACGTTTTTTTCGTAATTAATTAGTATGATACCACCCGATACACCATAGGCGTAGTGAAAACATATAATATCAAAAATATAAATATCCCTTCAAGCGGCAATGTTAAGTAAAATATGTGCCACGGTTGGAAGAATATGGCACTGTTTGGAAGAATGGTCACAGTTTGGTCTCGGGTGCTATTTGTCCTTGTATTTTTTAGTCATTGATGAATATACGTTATACACCCTAACCTCACTTTTCCACTTTGAAAGCAAATGTCATTTTCGATTTTCGACTTTCAACATTCAAGTGTTTAAAACAGCAAAAGTTTGACAAGGACAAGATTTTGAATGTTGTGTGTTTTGCTAGTCATTAACGCGATTAACGTTTGTTATTGTTCTGCTATTAGAGAAAGAATTCTTGGACTATGACACTTTAGCGGCAGAACTAGACTTGTGGCGGCAAAAATGGAAGCAGCTACCTGCAGTCGACCGACCTAAAAACGCTATCGAAACGATAATCGGAGTGTAACCAGTGTATATTTCCAAATATATACACTTTATTAATGATCCTAGCAACTCTACCAGTGTCAACAGCTACACCAGAAAGGTCTTTTTCAACCCTAATGCCGCAACCGCACATGCGGTATTCGGCGATTTCCGGTCGGGGCTTCGCCGATTTCCTATGTGTGTGGATGAGGAAGTCGGAGTTCGGCGACGAGAACGAGCGCTCGTCTCTATGTTGTTGCTATCAGAGCCCGCATGTATGGATGGAAAAGCGAAGTCCGATCATGAACGTTCGTTAGTTGACGACCGCTCGGAGTTCGCTAAATGCCGCATGTGCGGTTGCGGCATAAGACGATTGAAGGACTTCCTACGTAACTCTACAGGTCAGGAGCGACTGACAGGACTTGCTCTATTAAGCGTACATAGAGAAATAAATATCGATATCGAAGAGGTAGTCAATCGTTTTTCCAGGGAAAAGACCAGTTTATCCTTTAAGATGAATAATTTTTACCTGTTACTTTTTTAAAATTTTATTTTCAATTAAGATTTGAGTTTAGCCCAAAGCGATTTTTTTATTATGTTTTTTTCCTAGCAGCTTATGTACCCCCCCCCTCCAGGCCAACCCCCCACCCCCGAAATTTTGGTCTAGATACGGCCCTGCCTAGAATGAAATAAATTGAAATCCGATTTTAATGTGACATACTCGATAAAAAGCCGAGCGAATTTTCTACATACATTGCAGGTAGCAAATTTATTCGACGCCCGTATATATATTTATCTGTTGCGTATCTGAGGGACAAAATTTTACGACCTACATCGACAATGCTTTGAAATAAACTAAATCAAGCGATCAAGCGAATCGCTCGTCGCTTGCTGCTTGTCATTCATCACTGCGCACGCAACTTACTGCTTGGCGCTTGACGTTAACGAGTACTCACAACAAGGGACAGGTGAAAACCCGTATTTTTAAATACGATTGATATTTCGCTCGAGATCGCTTGAAACTCGGGTACTCAATTATTGAAATTAATTGGTTTTCCCCATCACTAAAAAATATTACTTTATTCTTCTCAGTGGTTCTTCATTTGTAAATGTTTTTTCTAGCCAAAGAAAACTTTTCAGGGAAATATCTCCAAAAGAAAACTAATAAAATTATGTTGAACAAAGCTAAACCTAAATTTTCTTTTCGAAATCTTTTTTATCGAAATACATCATAAATATTTTTACGTATTTTAATAAAAATAACTACATACTTTACTCCTCCGGTAAAATACATATTTGCGAAACTCCTTTGTATATTAACTAAAAGAAGATTCTCTAATATTAAAATATTTCTCTAAAATAAAATATATTATAATAATAATTTATTTGTATTTTAGAGTTAATATTTCCATATATGTGTTCTATTACTGAGCATACTCTATTCAAACTTAGTCATATATTTTTTATCTCGCAATATATTTTAAATGATTTATAAAAACTCTTTGTTAAAAAAATCTATAGCTGAAACCTTCATTAATGGGACTTTAAATTGTTCTAGTATTATTGTACCTGAGTAAACTGAATGCTTCTATTGTGGATGGGCCCTAATGACTTGGGTTTTACACGTTCATGAGTATACCCTTTGTGCTCTTAGTATTTAGAAAATCTTTCTATATTTTTTATATTAGTGATATAATTAACTGCCAGAAATACTTATACTTACAAGTATAAATTGTGTTTTTATTATTTTAAATAATATACTATACACAGTGTTTTGAGTATATGTTTAGGCCCTCAATGCTATATTAGCTTTAATAATACAGGGTCCGGCAACAGATGCGTCGGGCATCTGTAGCTTCTAGAATAAAAAAACTTTTGAATTTTGTTTAAGTGCAAATCTGAAGTATGTACGAGGATGTATTCCAAGAAAATATGTTAACTCCTATAGAGTGGGTCAAAAAAGTGTGACTGGATCAGGTTGATTTTTTTTAAATGGAACACTCTGTATATTATTGCATTTTTGGCTTCTTTTCAAATCAATTTACATAATCCTAAGATATGAGTAAATATATTTCAATAGTTACAGAGATATTAGTAAATAAATAATTAATATATATTTTTCAGCCTTTCTTAAAAAAATATGAAAAATACAAGAATTGTTTTTTGAGGTTCAAGTTAACGTCTCCTTTCTGCTGCAATGGCTAAACTGGACGGGACCTACTTGTTTACGCGGAATCCGAACCGCGGTCCTCGGCCATATCATGGTCAATGGCCTACCGACTTAGGAAGTGTCTAAATTAACTCTTACTCATGAGATATCCGATCTCATCCGGCCTTGAACCGGCGTGAATGAGCAGTGTGTATCAATAGATTTTACACTTTTCCCTTTTGGACAACAGCACGATGCAAAGTTTCGAACCGGTCACCCGTCCATGCACTAGCATCGCCTTACGTCGCTTAACTTCGGTGTTCTAATGCGAACCGGTGTTTCGACGTAGCTGGGGCGTTGCCCTACAAGAATTGTCCTGAAATCAAAACTATGTTAGGTATTTATTTTAGAACGTCTGTACTTAGTTTGGTATAAATATGGTAATCGTAAATCATACAGTATGTTCAAAATTTTACGCCAAACTTTCTAAGATATAAAATAATTTTCCTTCGTGTTTTTTTAAATGGAACACCCTGTATATTATTTTTTCAATAGATGGAGAATTAAAAAATCAACATATTTTGTATTTAGAGTATTTCAAAATTTTTAAAGGTTTCGGAGATATTTGCGGTTTTACATTTCATGTGGTATTTGCCATAGTAAATTTTTATCAAAGCCAATGATTTTTCTCTCGTATTTTACCGTTGAGAGAGTCATATGAAATAATACTACGTGTATCTGCGAAACGATTAAAAATTTGGAAATACTTTAAATGCAAAAAATATTCACTTTTAAATTCTCCATCTAATAAAAAAAATAATATACGGGGTGTTCCATTAAAAAAACAAAGAAAAATTACTATATATTTTAGAAAGTTTGGCGTAGAATTTTGAACATCCTGTATTGTTTAATATTACGATATTTCTAGCAAAGAAAGTATAGACCATCTAAAGTAAATACCTAATATAATTTTGATTTCAAGAGAGTTCTTGTATTTGTAATTTTTTTTAATGAAAGTTGAAAAAGATATATATTTTATTTATTAATTAATATCTCTGAAACTATATATATTTAATTATATCTTAGGATTATGTAAAGCGACCTGAAAGGAAGCCAAAAATGCAATAATATACAGGGCGTTCCTTTTATAAAAATCATCCCAACTTACTCACACTTTTTTGAGCCACCCTATAGAAATTAAACAAAATTCTCATTTTTTTTATTCTGGGAGCTACAGATGCCCGACGCACTATTGCCGGACCCTGTATAATCAATTATACCGGGTCCGGCAATAGTGCGTCGGGCATCTGTAGCTCCTAGAATAAAAAACTTTAGAATTTTGTTAAAGTGCAAACCTAAAGTATGTACCAGGATGTATTTCCGGAAAATATTTTAACTTCTATATGGTGGCTCAAAAGTGTGAGTGGATCTTGATGACTTTTTTTAAATGGAACACCCTGTATATTATTGCATTTTTGGCTTCCTTTTAGATCACTTTACATAATCCTAAGATATGAGTAAATCTATTTCAGTGGGGTCAAAGATATTAAAAAATAAATCAAAAATATATATTTTCGACCCTTCTTTAAAAAATATTAAAAAATACAAGAACTGTTCTGAAATCAAAACTATATTAGATATTTACTTTAGATGGTCTATTCTTACTTTGCTATAAATATGGTAATCGTAAATCATACAGAATGTTCAATATTTTACGCCAAACTTTCAAAAATATAAAATAATTTTACTTCGTTTTTTTAAATGGAACACCCTATATATTATTTTTTTATTTGATGGAGAATTAAAAAATGAACATTTTTTGTATTTATAGTATTTCAAAATTTTTAATAGTTTTCCGGATACACGCAGTATTATTTCATATGGCGCTTTCAGTGGTCAAATACGGGAGAAAAATAATTGGGTGGCTTTGATAAAAATTTACTGTGGAAAATGCCATATAAAATATAAAACCGGGAATATCTGCGAAACCGTTAAAAATTCTGAAATACTTTAAATGCAAAAAATGTTCATTTTTTAATTCTCCATCTATTGAAAAAATAATATACAGGGTGTCCCATTTAAAAAAAAACAAAGAAAATTTATTGTATATTTTAGAAAGTTTGGCGTAGAATTTTGAACATCCTGTATGATTTACAATTTCCATATTTATAGCAAACTAAGTACAGACTATCTAAAGTAAATATCTAATACAGTTTTGATTTCAGGACAGTTCTTGTATTATTAATATTTTTTTTAGAAAGCCTGAAAAATATATAATTTTTATTTATTTATTAATATCTCTGAGATCACTGAAATATATTTACTCATGTCTTAGGTTTATGTAAAGTGATCTGAAAGGAAGCCAAAAATGCAATAATATACAGGGTGTTCCGTTTAAAAAAAATCATCCCGATCCACTTTCATTTTTTTGAGCCACCCTATAGAAGTTAAAATATTTTCCTGAAATACATCCTAGTACATACTTTAGGTTTGCACTTAAACAAAATTCCCAAGTTTTTTATTCTAGGACCTACAGATGCCTGACGCACTATTGCCGGACCCTGTATGTTATTAATTTGGTGATTTTAATTTTAATTTATAGTATTTTTACTTAGAGTAGCAGCTGTGTTTGTGCCCATTTGTAAACTTTACTTATTAGTTAGGAAATAAGTTGCAAGTTTTGAAATTTCATGAACTAGTGTTGTTTAATATTATTATAGGCATCGTAATTACTTTTTTATGTACATACGTTGTTTTAAATTTCTCTGATTTTCATTTGTTTCCCAGACAATTAAATGTTCCAAGTTATCAAATTACTTTTGTTAGATGTGCTCAAGTATCTTTGTTTTATATTTCTTTGTTTTTATTTAACTGACTTGGGTAAATCTATCGATAAAATAAAAAAACACAGAAATCAAATTAAAATAACGTCTAGTCAACAAAAAACTCAATTTAATTAAAGCAGCTGTTTTATTCATCAATTAAAATCTAAATTTGGAAAGACTAGAATAAAGAAAACAAATGTAGATTAACGTTGTATCTGGAAAGAATTTATTGTACAGAGCGTAAATGAAAGTACAAAAAACAGATGCTTGTTAAAAAAGAAAAACTTTTTGTATAAATTTTCCCGATGTGACGTATTTCTACAAAGTTATTTTGATATGCAGTGTGGTACATAACAAATTTACATTTCCTATAGCGAGTAGTTTTTTAAATATGCAAATAAAATTGTGATTTTAGATTGTCTATATAAATCTGTAAGGAAACGTAACAAATTTATAAGAAACTCCATCTTTATTCTTAACTGAAAATCGCCTGAATTCATCATTTAACCCGGCATTTAGAAAAGACTGACGCCGTTTTCAAAACCTTTGTCCATCGTCTGTTAAACTTAATTGACTATCATATTTACTGTATGATATGTGAATATACAGTATAATGACAAATAATAAAACATAAAATATGGATATATCTGTGTAGTTTGTAACAAAATGCGTATCATCGATAAAATGATTATGTAAAATAATTTATAACAACATTAACAGCATTGTTATATACTTGGTGCATTTCAGTTGATTTCAGCAAATTCCGACCGCAGCGCACTCTACGGCAGAAATCAGAAATTATCAATATATACATAGTTCACGCCGCCGCGCAGTCATGTTGATCGCATTAAAATAATATTGAAATTGGGGTTTTGTCATAATATTTAAGTATTTTAGTTTTTTGCTAGTGCAGTTATTGAGACTATAAAACACTCATGTACGAGGTTTATATGATGTAACGCTACTAACGCTTCGGATAGTAAAAAAATAAGTGAAAAAGAATTCGAACTAGGCGTCTTGTTGTGTTGTGACAATTTCAAATGTTAATAAAATTGCCCAAAAAAATGTTAACGGGTAAAGGAGAGCGTAATTAAAGCGTTATTGGATGCAAAAACATTCAAAAACTCAACTTTCCCGGATTTTCAACTATCCCAAAACAACATTTTATAGCTTCATAATTTCTTACACCGATTTAATCAATAACAAAAATAGATTCAAGCAGTTCGACGAAATAAGTGAGTAAACAAAGTGCTCGTTACATAATTAAAATATTAAATAGACATATATACTATGAGAGGATGAAATATAATTTGCAATATTAATGGTATACTTTTTTAATCAACTAGTGATTAAATGTTTTATGAACATCTTCTAAAATTATAATTATGTACCTTTAAGAAATTTCTTTATAGTCGAAATAGCTACAATTATGCCCCACTAGCAAAACCGGTGACAAAACTGCTCGCTACCGTAGTTGAACTCATCTAAAAAAAATTTAACTGGGATAATAAATTATAATGCAAGTTAGACCTTCTGAAGATATCAAAATATTTACCTTTTTATTTTTTTGTTTAGAATTTATACAAATTATACTTTCTAACACTTTTAGAATAATTATATACTATTTTTTTTGTTTACTCGTCATTTAAACCCGTGTATTTGTATGTATTCGTTACTTACGATATTTTCAGGCGCGGGCAGCACCGGCGGAGAATGCACCAAGCCTATAGTAAGCTACTATAATAGTGTTTTATAGTTTAAAAAAATCTTATAACAATTCTTAAGGAGCTATATATTAATTAAAACATCATAATAGGCCCACCATATTCCAAAACCGAATAGAAATATAATGTTATATGTTTCCACTGTATTTCTATTCCAACTGTTGATATTACTCACGATTACTGAAATTATTATTTTAACACAAACCGTAAAATAACATTGTTACAATAGGTTGTTTTATGATTAAGCCCGCAATAAGCGGAACGTGGTCATTAGGCATCTAAATATGTAGCGCTCCATAATAGTTTCCTATCACGCAACACAGTTCAACGAATACCGGCACCTATCACGGTTTCTCCATTTTAAAAGCTTTTGCATTAATAATTTTTCGATAACCCTAAGTAAACTGTTTGGTTAAACAATAATTTTAATTTATTTTGATATATTAGAAAATGTCAATCTCTGTAGGTAATTTTAATAAAGCGGGAAATGGTGGAATTGGAGTGGGAATTTATTTTTTATTTATTATTTCACATAATTTATGTTTTATTGGTTAATGCTGTTTAATATTATGTTTACTTTATTAGTTGTAGTTATTTTGTTCCAAATTTAATTTATCTAAAATTCTTTCGAAATAGGCAAATTAAGTTACTTTTAAATACTATTTTCCCTATTTTTTCTTATTTAACGTTCTCTGTTGACATCGACGTAAGTAAACTACTCAAAACAATAAACGCATATTTTTTAAAAAAGTATTAATTTGAAAAATTAATATTTTTTTTTATTTATAAGGGAAATTCGAAACAATAAGCCTACGCGTTGACCTGTAATTTTTAGTCGATCCCTTCCTGACAAACACAGGAGTTTGGCAGGGATGTGTCCTAGCTCCTCTCCTATTCAACATATTCATGGCAGCGCTCTCTATTATAGTAGACAGCAAACTTCAGGACGGCGGCCTGTTCAACATAAAAAGACTCAGGACAAAAACAAGTATAAAATTCATCACAGAACTCCAATACGCTGATGACTGCGCTCTAGTTGCAAATACGTTACAGAAATTACAGAAAATGCTGAACACATATACCTGGGCATACGAGACGAACCTGGGTGCCGATGCCGTAACGCCGGCACACGAGCGCATTAAGCAAGTTGCAACAGAAACACTTCAGACAACTGTTAAGAATCATATGGTACCACCATGTCTCAACCGTATCAGTCCTTGAAAAAGCAAGCTGCGAGAGCGCTGGAGTCATGATTACTAAATCTCGTTTAAGATGGGCTGGCCACGTATGCAGGATGCAAGAAAACCGCCTACTGAAATCTCTTCTTTTCGGTGAACTTGTAGAGGGTAAGAGGAAACCGGGTGGTCAACTCAAAATATACAAGGATGTTTTTCATGAAAACTTAAAGGGGATAAGTATGCAACACCAATGGGAGGAAGCAGCCCACAATAGAACGCAATGGAGGAGAATTGTAAATTCAGTTAATAACGACAACCAAAAAGTAAAGAGGCAACAAAGTAATGAGATATTTGAATGTCCGGAGTACGGAAGAGAGATAACATCACGTATCGGACTTTTCACTCACAGAAAAGCTCATGACAGGAAACGCCTTGCGTAACCATCTTCTGGATACATGTCAAATACTCGTCAGCGAGTAATGGCAGTAAGTAAAATTTTAGTCGGTCGACTATTTATTTGAAAAGAGGAAACAATATATACTTATGGAGCCGATCGGCCAACTAGTTGATTGTATGTGAGCGCAGCTCTATACGGATATATTCGTTACAAAAATATGCAACTAAATATTTGGCCCATTAAAAATTGCCTGTCAGCAATGCAATCAAATATTGGGCCGACCATAATAATGTATTGTTTTTACTTTTGCAACTAATTATTCGGCCCACTAAAAATTACATGTTAATGCATACCCCAATTATCTTTAAAAAACTCACTAGAGAAAAGCAGAAAAATGCATGCTTCATTTAGAAATGTGTAATAATTACTTTTATTAATTATTTTTTTTTCCTAAATATGGCGATAATTGTTTTGAGTACCTAGTGTAGTTTTTTCCTTAGATTAACAATGTTTTTTCTTGTTACAAAATTGTTGTTTTTTTGAAATTTATACTTTTTAATTCAGCGATATTCGTTCTTAAAAGTTACGAAAAAGCAAAAAAAAAAATTCACAGTCCTTTACAAAGATGCAACCGGGGGGGCATTGAAAATGATGAATAAAAACGTAAAAATATGATTAGTGTTAATATGAGTGTATTACATACATAAACTTTTTAATACCTACTACTGTATCTAAAAGACTTTTTTTAAATTACTAAATTCTTAGCCACGCTTCTGTTTTTCTTGGCTGTTGTGCGTCACGTCACAGATTAACAGGCCCACGTTTGCACCACAAGGCGATGCTGTAGACCACTAGGTAGACCGGTCGTAGAAATTTATGTTATACAACTTGTAGTCAATCTACACAAATATTATCAAAAACTTTTTTTCTTTTAAAATGTGTTCAGATTTTGTAAAAAGTATAAGTCAAAATCGCAAAACTTAAATTTGATATGAGTTTCTTAGTTTTTAGCTAATATAGTGGCGAATTACAAAAATTCCTTTTCAATGAAAATTAATGAGTTAAATAAAATAATTTAATAGATTACTAGCTTTTTCTCGCGACTACGTTCGCGTTACACCTCGAATCGTTCATGCATTGATTTAAATGATTTTTTACTTCTTTATAGAGAGCTAGTGAGCATAGATGTTTTTTATTTTTCATCTTTTTTTTATTTATTAAGAGCACTAATACTCTCTTTATAGGTTATTTTTTATTCTTTGAAGGATAATTGAGGAAGATATATTTCGTTATGATGTCACTAAATAAACCCTTGTATAAAATTTTATACTGTCTGGTTTATAATGTTATAGTATTGCATTTTCGTACAGCAAACTTTCATTCCCTATTCTACTCCC
The DNA here is from genome assembly GCF_002938485.1 of Sitophilus oryzae. Lineage (NCBI taxonomy): Eukaryota > Metazoa > Arthropoda > Insecta > Coleoptera > Curculionidae > Sitophilus > Sitophilus oryzae. The sequence continues at coordinate 1,111,474 of NW_022146393.1, forward strand.
TAAGGGTATAAATTTCATAAATTAGCTTTACCTTTGTATCAATTTTTATGTATATAATCCAGAGGTCACCAAGTTTTTACCAAACGTAGGCCGATTCCTCGTCGGCGGCGTCGTGACCCTGGCCGAAGGAAGAGTCTTGAAGACGCTCATCCGCGCATAGGAATAAGTTGACTGCGTAGCGTATTGCGTATTAATCGATTCTGAAACTTTCTATCTCGTGTATAACTAAAAATTTCTATCTCGTTCGCATAACTTGAAGAATATCTACTTTTAATAATGAACACTTCAGAAATACACCAGTAAAAACATTTATTATTTGAGATTAAAACTCGAATTAAATTATAAATATTAGTTACCTATGTTGTTATAGCTTTTATAGGCCTGTTTAACGACTTAATAAGTTACCTAGCGAAAAAATCTGTGCGCGTACCTACCACTATTGTTATAGGTTAATTCGTTAAAGAAATATGTTACACAAGTTAAAAACGCTAAAATTTTAATGGTATTACTTGTGCATTATTGGCCTTATAATGTAATTTGTTGAAATTATATCTTCTTTAAATATAATTAGACTTTTTAACGACTTTTAAGTTACCTAGGAAAAAATCTGTGCACGTACCTACCACTATTGTTACAGGTTAATTCGTTAAACAAATGTGTTACATATTATTCGTGGTATTAGTGGTATTAGTGGTATTATATTGGAATCAGCTTGGCATTAGTGGGGCATTATATGAGAAATTTTGGTATTTAATTTGTATTTTTGGCATTACTTTGGCATTAGTATACAGACATTTGTCAGCGGTTTACTCCTTGTAGATAATCAAAATGTTTTTTGATAAAATTTGCTTTTTATGTCATATCATTTCTATGAAAAATTACATTAGATTTTTATTAAAGACGCTGGGTAATTAAATCATTGAATAATAGAGCTTGTCCACTTTAAATAAGGGGTCACGAAATATCCTCCTTGGAGTGTTTGGGTTAAGGGGTGTATAATAAATTAATCGTTGTTTTATAATAAAAACCATAAAACATTTATTTGTGAGTAAAATAATGCAATGGTTGGATATCTCTCCTTTATAATTAGGTGACTAAAAATACACTAAAATAATTAGAAAAAAAATCTTGTACTTATTTAGTAATTACGTCAATATTAATTAATTGACTTTCTAGTCTATTTTATTTTATGTACAAATATATTAATAAATTTTAAGCATTAAGCCCTCTTATATCGTAAGAGGTTACGAAATATACTCCTGGTTACACCCCTTACAGAAAACAGTGTAAGGGGTGTAAATAAATTGTATAATCACTGTTTTTTATAATAAAAACTATAAAACATTTCTTATTTGTGAGATTAAAAAACAAAACAATGCATTGGTTAAAATAAGTACATTCAATACATATGTATGTGTTATAACATAATATAGCCATTACTATTATACTATTATTATTAAAATAATATGTGTGTAACATATTTCTTTAACGAATTAACCTGTAACAGACATTTATATGCCCAGTATATTTTTGTTTAACAAACCAATCAGGAAAAATCCAAAACCTACCGTTATAGGAGGTATAAGATGATTAAACTGGATTAAACTTATATAATGACAACTACTTATCGGATAACAAATTAATTACTACTGTCAGCTAGTTCAGCTACTGTCTAGGTAAAATATACCTAGAGTACCTACACCTACCTATGATGTAGGTAGATTAAAGCTTATTTTGACGTTACCTCTCACTTCGGTGTCACAAGCTGAATTTTTCAGAGATGGAAGTACAGTACATGATATGGGGACCCTTATTCCGAAAGTAGTACAAAATTAGACCGGGTAAAAGGGCACTATCATCAAAAATCGATATATTAATACCACCGTATAGAGAAAACAAATACTTATTTTTTGATCCAGTACACAATAAAGTCTTCGTAGGGAGTAATTTTTATAATTATTTACAAAAAACATTTCCATTAGCGCTTGTGAAAAAAACTTTAAACATGAATAATCATTTCAATCATGCGAAAATTTGGTTTAAAAATAGATTTTTTTTAATATAACTTTCATTTAACGAAAAACGAAGGCCTAAATGAAAAAAAAGAAACAATTTAAAAGTTTCGCTTATGTCTTGACAAGGTATCAAAGCAAACCCCATATTTTTGCTTTTAAACTAATAAAGATATATCAATAAACAATTAGCGATGTAATGGTTTTTGCGCGCGCTGGCCGACTGCCGCCGCTGCGCCGAGATTTCCTATACCCTTGTATATATGACGTCATGGTGTGGCAAATGTAGCATTTTAATTCGATTTGGGCTCCCTTATATAGGATAACAGAAACATTTTCAATGTTAAAATATTTTCTAGATTTTCCCTAACTGGTCATAAAATATTAGATATATTATAAAACGGTTTAGGCGCGATTCTCACTATAACATACCGTCACCGTCACATCGAGCTGCCATCTCGGAATAAAATGTGAAGTAAATGGGAAATGGACGTTTCTACGACGCGAAGGAGACGTTATGGTTAGTGTGATTATGTTCATGGCTGGCCTTCTAATAATATTTAACGTGGTGGCCGGCGGTAAGACGGCGGATGGACAATGTGTATAGTGACAATCGTGCCTTATGTTAGTGAATTTTACATAATATTAACTATCGACAGAAATAATTTAGTTGCAATCTGAGACATTTTAATTTTTATTTAATTTATTTTTAATTTATTTTGTTGTGTACATATCACAAGAGTTTTTTTTAGATTTACACTTGTTTTCCAGAGGTATTTGTTGTTAAAAATTGAAAAAAAAAACAGAAAAACCGTAAATTTTCTCAAATTAGTTAAAATCGATTAGAAATATTATGAAACTGTTTGTGTTAGCACATTCCACTTAAAATTAGCTATTGGCAAATATATTTTTGACCAATGACTGATTTTTGTAGAAAATAAAAACCGAAAACCCAGTGGCATTTTGCGAAAAAATATACTAATATAAAAATATAAGTGATATTGAAAATAGAACACCCACTAAAAATTGTTTAATTTTAATAATCTTTTGTACATGAATGTAGGTTGAAAAAATGCGTAATTGATCAAAATTTGGAGTGAAAATATTGGCTCATTACCTTGTCCTTGTTAATAATGTGTGGGACCACCTCGATGTTCTATACATTCGTTGAGCCGTCTGGATATGGAACTAATCAGATGATTTATGTCTTCTTGCGGTATTTCATCCCATGCTAACTGTATCTCATGCCGAAGAGCTTCTAGTGTCTGAGGAGGATGCGGTAAGTTTGTCAGTCTCCTACCCATGATATCCCATACATGTGCAATTCGTGAGAGATCTAGAGAGATTTTGGTGGCCAGGGTAGGAGATTTACTTGGGCATTATATTAGTGGTTTACAGTTAATCTAGCAACAACGGGACGGGCATTATCTTGTTGAAATATAGGATCGTGGAGCGTTCGTAAGTATGGTAAGATATGAGCTTCCACAATTTCCTCAATATATCGTTGGACTGTCATATTACCTCGAACAAATACTAGAGGTGACCTGCTACCATATGCGATTGCTCCTCAAACCATAACTCTTACAACTTGGTTTACATGCCTCTCCATGAAAAACTGTGGATTCCGCCTTTCTCCACGGTATCTTTTCACTCGCGCCCGACCGTCGTGCATTCCCAAACAGAATCGCGACTCATCGCTAAAAACGATAGCATTCCATTCTGCGCTCCATTCTTGTCGCCCTCTGCACCACTGTAGACGTCATCGATGTTCAGAGGTCAGTGGTAAAACCCAATGAGGCCGAAAAGAAAACAGCTCAAAAGACCGTATTCGTCGGTAAACACTTCGCATTGTGATGAGTCTTCCGTGTTCCGTAAACCATTGGTTAGAAATTGCTCGGGAAGTGACCGAAGCGACCTTAAACGGCGATCTTGACAGTGGTTAATCTTAGACGCCCTGTACCTTTAGCACGATGTTCACGGTGTTGAAAGTAAGCTCTACAACAATTGGCCACAGTGCAAACACTTCTATGGACCCTATCAGCAATCTCTCGAAATGATAATCCTGCCTCCCGGAAACATACAATCCGACCCCTATCAAAATCACTTAATTGCCTAAAATTGGCACATCTACGTATTCTAGGCATTATAATAAACTCAGAAAAACACCTGAAACTATTCTGCAGCAGAATAAATAACAAACTGTGCGAAAGCCGGGTCTATATTGGATGACTGTGTTGACGGTGTTTAAATTATAATCATTTGTTATCCATACAATAATAAACATGCTTACAAACATTCATTAAAATTAAATAATATTTAGTAGGTGTTCTATTTTCAATGTCACGTAGTATACTTTATTTATTTGCATTCTGTTTTAGTAGCAAAATATCTGTCTTTTACTATATTCTATTTAAGTATATTTTTTGGATGCACAATTTATGTTTTGCAGAAAAATATTTTTCTACTTCCGTCCATTTTTATTGTTTAATTTGAAATTTTATGAACTGTTATAAAATATACAGGATGAGTCTTAAATAAGTGCAAATATTTTCAGGTCTGGTAGATCCCGATAAAAGAAACATATTTTCTCTTTATAGCTTTTTTAAAAAGTCCAAAATAACCGACTTATTTCACTTCCAAATTAAAAACCTAAAAAAAATGATTTTTTGCTTAAATTTTGAGAACCACTGGATCTTTTCTGGGTTTTCTTTCTTGTAAATTTAATCTATCTATGTTGCTACGTTATCAAGAAATATGTTTTTTAACTAAGAACTAAAAAAATTCCAAAAATATTTTCATAAAATTTCAAATTTTTATTTTTTGCGAAAAAACCTTATAATCCTGTTCGGGGTTGAAATATACTACCCCGAAAATATTTGCACTTGGATAAGTCTCACCCTGTATAATTTTTTTTTAATTATATTTACGGCATATATTTTTGAGTATTTGTTATATTCAATTTACTTATTAAACAAACTTTGTATTTTCTCTGTCACTATATTATTATATAAATGGCACACGCTTCTAGTAATGCTTCAACAAATTTTACTATATTTCCGCTAAAACACATGACATAAATTTAAAACTTTTCACTTTGTTAGTCGCCTGATGTAATCCGCATCAGACATTTTACTTTAAATTTTAACTACAACGACATACTTGAACTAAGTTCTAGTATAACTTTAACAGGATCTTAGAGTAGTTTTGCAAGCCATGTTCCTTTTGCCATTGGTCCGAGTACATTTTAGCATCTTGTTAAACGTTAAGTTTATGGAAAAGAGCAGCAGTAGGGATGAGTTAATAAATGAGATAAAATAAAACAGGAGGTAGGGTTAATTAAAAGTTTGATATTAAGGACAAAATGAAAGGGCAGAGTTTAATAAGTTCTTAAGTCGAAATTTGATACATTTATTAGAGCAGGGTATGTATATAAATTTTACTAGTTAATACACTCACCGACATGAAAAACGGGCACCTTAAAACTTTGATGTGTTTTAAAGTTTTATATATTGTGTTCTAGTTGACCAATTTTGATGATTCTTTAGTAAATTTCTAGCAAAATTATTTGACTTTTTGGCATCTCTTTCTAAACTAAAAACGGAAGTTCCTATTTGTCTATTATAAGGCCGTGTCAACCAGGGTTTAGTGACATAATTTGGTAATTGTTGCGAATATACGATTTTCGGCTATTTTTGGATTATATAAGAAAATTTTTATATACTCACATTCTATTGTCCTTAGAGATTGCAAATTTACTGAAGGAGGAGAGAAATTGTATTTTTTTAAGTATTTTTTCAACCAAACAAACTTACAGAAACGGGGAGCGAATAGGGGTTCTGGGTGGGGTCAAAACGATATACTGATTAAGGATACTCATAACATACCTATTAACAATCCTTTAATTAAGCTTTTAATGTAAAATTTCTTTAAAAAAACTTCATAAAAAAATTTATTATGAAAATTTTATTTCTTCTCGCACGTTTTTTAATTGCTTCCATTTTTGAAAATTTTTGTATTCCTTTTCATAAGTTTTTCGGGATTTAAATGGAGTTGATTTTTGGATATGGCGTCTGTCGCCTCAGCCTGAATATCTGTTGGTAATTTACTTATTTCCTTTTGAGCCATTTTTGGCTCCAATTCAATCAGCAATCGACACGAAAGAGAATTAAAAAATATTGACTCAAAACTGACAACCAAAAAGACAGCTTTATTTATTTGTCAAATTACATAGAAACCAACGCCAACATATGCACAATATTTTTTCTACTCGTAATAAATTCCTTGAAATAATAATGTCTGAATATGTTTTAAAACGTAACCCGCTATGGAAAAAAAATATTGTTTTATAGAAGATAGACATGCAATATCTAATCATATGCTCTAAAATAAATAGAAAGGAATACATTTTGTTAGACTATCTTAATTCATATCGTAAACAGTTTAACAGAGCAACCTTATCAGACGAGATAACCTTGAAAATCCAGTACTTTTATGCCCGTACTTCCCCGTTATCTACCACCTTTGCTTAAAATATCCGGACCAACATACATAGACCTCTAAATATACATTTTCCTAATTGTTTTCTAGCACGCAAGTTTTGTACTAAATGGTCTATGCGGTGTAGTAGATAAGATTTTATTATAGGACCATAAAGAACGATTATAAAACATTAATTTAATGTTTACAAGAAACTTAGGAGAGCTTTCTGATATTATCTATAAAAACTTTTACTTCAATAATTAAAACCAATTAAAAATTTGGAAAATTTAATGATATCACAGCGGCAGCGTACAAATTAAGCTATGAAGGAAAAATATATTTTATGAAATACTACATTTATCAGATATTAAACAATCAAATACAAAAAACGCAGCAGAAAATATTTTTTTCGTTAAATTTGTGATTGTGAATTTTTTTTTACTTTTTGTCCGATTTTTTAACAAAATATATATTAATATGTATATCAACTTTAATTCGTAAACTCGGTGTTTTATAAAATTTAGTATTTGGATTAGTATACTCTGTTTTTTTTTCTCAGGTAAGATTTCGACAGACGATGACGATGAAGAAAAGCAGATGACGCCCCATACCAATCTATTTATTTTACTAAAAAAAGTGTCTAATAATTTTTAAGTTAACTATAGATGGGTTTAAATATAAATCCGTCATGCATCGTCTCTTGTTGTTTTTAACCAGTTTTATTGGTTTATTTCAAAAATGACAGATCGTATTTCAATTTTATTGGTTTGACGGAACGATGAACGACAAACGGACGCCGATGCGTATGAACTCGCCTTTAGATTTTTGACGCTTGTCAAAGTCTTGCCAAATTAGAGGTTATAATTTTGTGTCAACTTTTGTCAGTTTTGTCAAATACCCTGCGTTTTGGAAGATGATGCATTTTGATTCGTGTTATTACGTGTGTTTTGTGTCTTTTGAGGTCAAGTGGAGGAAAAATCGAGTGAAAATTAACTGTAGACCCACAGCACAGTTTATGGTTAATACTCGCTGCCCAGGCAAAAAGTCTTATACACCAATAAAGTTAACATCATTAAAGTTCGTATACCATCTCGTCGTAGATAAGTGCATCTCGAGTATGGTAGAAGGACCATACTAAACACATTCTTAAAACTGGAGTAGCTGTAAAATATCGACATCACACGATACGTAAATAATGTATTTTGGTACTGCACAAGAAAAATAATGCCAAAGGTACTGGTTTAAAAAAATTAATTAATTAAAGTTAATTAATCAACCTTTAAAGTACCTATAAAATTTGGTAAGTGTTATTAACAATAAAATAGTTTGTTTTATTTATGTTGTTTTATTTATTCCTGCGGAATATTACAAATTTGTATTTGTACATAAGTTATATTGATAAATATAATCATAAATGCGGGAAGTTTCATAAAGCTTGAAAGTAAGAAATAGTTCTTTATTATATTTTTTTGGTATGTGGTGTCTTGTTCTTGTTTGTTTTGTATTAACACATACCGTTTTTAATTAAATTAAATATCTCGATTACCTTTTTCAGTTTTATACAGTTTTTTGCACAATATTTTGAAGTAATCACTTGTCAGTCAAATTTTAAATATAATAATTTCCTGCTATGCGTTCCAGTTGTACCAACTTATTTCTTTGTAAAATAAAATAAACTACTTTGAAATTAAAATGACAGACACATCTATCACTGTCAAGGATCTTCGTTGGACAGACTATATACAGGGTTAATCAATGGGTTAATCAACACCCTATGCAATAATTTCGTGGACAAATTTTCCTAAATCATTATTTTTCGATCAAAACCATGTCTTCTGAGCAGGGTTGGCATAATATATATAATAAATAAGTGGCATAAATTCGCTGTTCGAATACATATCATTCGCAAAGTCTAGTGCAGAACTAGGTTCTTCTGATATAGAGACTATATCTTCATTCCCGAGAATCTATAATCGTTGTCAGAAAATGTGTTGTTTTATATTTTTTTGAGACGGTTGTATATTTCCAAATTCCTACCGACATTTTGATCTGCAGTAAGTACTTTATACTTTGAAATTAGATAATGAACTCTGATAGTTCTGATAACTCTGAATAATGATAATGATTTCATTCTCGACTATTTCCGAACAATAGTGTATTTTTTTATTAGGAAAGGAAGGACCATCGTAAAGCTATTCCGACGTTACAGGGAGACACAAAAAGTACATTTTTACTCGAATAGAACATACTATTTCTTTTAGAACATTTCAAATAATTTGTTAATCAATTTCAAACTTTGAAAATAATATGACCAGTAATCGAGCAACAATTTGTACACCCGTTGAATTTGACACTTAATATCAATTTAATCATATATTTTTGTACTTTTGTGATTAGGCGTAACAGTGCTTTACTTTTATGCCTACGCGTTAAAATGACAAAAGTTAATATTTTTCAGATGTTTGAAAAAAAATCCTTTTGATCTGAAGCGAGCAACTTTTTTTGCGGAATATATTGGTGACCGATGTGGAAAAATGATACGCGCCGTAGAATTGTTAATGTTATCGGTATCAGGCAGAGTTATAAAGATTTAGCCATTCAGGATAGGACTTTAATTGGAAATAAGTCCTAGTCATTTGGAAATCCGATTTAAATATTGTTTTGGATTAAAATCAAAAAAATCTGATTTAAATCCAAAATATCTGATTTAAATAAAAATCTAAATCTAATTTTTTTTATTTTTTTTTTTAAAAACCATGATTTTTTCCAACCCTGCTTCTGAGTATTTTATTTGTGACACATAGCAACACATGCTTTGTTTTTTTTAAGAACGAAGTAAGTTTGCTACCAACAATTTCCTATTTTTTCAATTATCATTACTTTTTGATGATATTTTTCGATATGAGGAAGTTTTGGTGCTTATTTTCGTAATGTCATCTTAAAGTCGCATTAGAATTCTATATTGAAAAAAAAAGAGTAACGATACAGTCTCGGTTTTAATAAACATTATTAAGGACTAGCGCGTACCTGCAACTTCGTTCGCGTCGAATTAATAATTTGTAATGGTGATGATGATTTCCATTAACATACAAACTGGATAAAATTTTCTCACATTTATGTCAGCATGAGAAAAAACAATATGGCGATATTATTATATTCTGGCAGTTACTAAATATGAAAGATAAAAATCATTTTCACCCTATTTCACTAGCGTTTTCACCCTCTTGGAATTTGAGATTCGAGAAACCCCTCCTTATCGAACCTCTACACTCCACAGTCAATCCGTTTGCCAAAAATCAGCTTTAAACGTCAAGCAGTTTAGGCAGAATTCTGATTACTCAATGGTCATATTTTATGAAACACCTTGTATAAATTTGTAAAAAATTTTAAAATATGTATAACAACAAAATAAAATATACGTGTTTAAGAGTTTTTTAATAAATATTCTAATATTTGAGGGGTGATTTCACCCCCTTAGAATTCGAGTTTCGAAAAATTCTTTCTTTACCATAATTTCTTAAACCTCTACACCCTAAAATCAATCCGTTTTCCAAAAATCAGCTTTTTACGTCAAGATCTTTAAGCAGGATCGTGATTAATCAATGACCAGATTTTTCGAAACACCCTGTATACATTTTTTAAAAATTTTAAAATATGTAAAAAAAACAAAATAGTATATACGTGTTTAAGCGTTTTTTCGGAAACTTGGCCGTTTTTAAATAAAAAATATTGTAATATTTGAGGGATGGTTTCACCCCCTTCGAACTGGAATTTCGAAAAATCCCTTCTTATCGAACCTTTACACCCTAGAATCAACCTGTATGCCAAAATTGAGCTTCACGTTGAGTGGTTTAAGTAGGATCGTGATTAATCAGTGAGGAGTCAGTCACTTAAGGATTTTATATTTTAGTATAGATAACAGAACTAACAATATTAATAAAACATAACTGTATTGAATTAGAAAAAATAGAAAAAAAATGAAAAAATAATCTAATACCTCTCTGGCTGCTAATGTTAAAAACGTATAAATCGTTTAACTACCCTTTTGATCGTAGAGCGATGAAAGTGTAGTACTCTAGCTACATATTCATAATTTCGCTCATATTCAACTAGAGCAATGGTTTTTGTACATTCTTCGACACTAAGAACCATAATCAATCGCGGGTATAATAAATGTATAATTACCAATATTTTTACTACAGCATTCACCAAAGCTAACTGGTTATATTGAAAAAGACCATAAAAAAGGTATAGCCGCCCATACTAAAATATGTTAATAAAAAGTTGGTAGGCAGTTCTTTTAGTTTCAAAGCAAAGGAATTTTTTCAATTTTTTTATCTCAAAAACTGCGACTTTGACTGATTTTGATGTTATTACAAATTTTGTTGCAGATATTATTCCTAATCTTAAATTGAAAACCGCGTTTCGCTAGCTACTGTAATTTTGGCGTTACGATTTTTTAAAATTTTTAACCCCCTCCCATACCCCCTTACCAACCCCCCAACCCCACTAAAAACTAATGGCCAGATTCTCGGGTGCCACAATATTTTTGTGCCAAATTTGGTTAAAATCGGTTTAGCGGTTTTTGAGTTATCGTGTTACAGACGGAGAGACGGAGAGACGGAGAGACGGACAGACGGACAGACGGACAGACGGACAGACGGACAGACGGACAGACGGACAGACGGACAGACGGACAGACGGACAGACGGACAGACAGACAGATACCGTGATAATATTTTGTATTTAGGTCATTTATGACCCAAATATCTCATTTTGAGTGAAATTAAAAAAGCCGAAGTTTCCGGAATACAGTTCGGACCACCCTGTATATTCGAGACACTGTCTTTGATGTTGTTTTACACTTACGGTCTATGTGCTCTAGCTTATATTGTTAGAGGAACTGTATAGAATCTTAAACTAGATCGATGTTACGGCAAAGTCTTAAAACAGTTTCCAACTAATACCTTTCTAAGAGGCTGTTGTAATGCCTAAGATCTTATTAAATCTTAAACGCATTGAGAACAGGAAGTATAGGTATACCGGTAAGAATCCTTTGAGGATACATACATTCAAGTGTGAGTAATTAAATTTTGAGGGGTTTTGATTTTAATAATTACTTAGGGAGATTAAATTTCAAAATTGATGCAGCGAAAGATACATAAAGATGCAGCGTTTAGGTAAACCATTGAATGGAGTAAATATTTTTAAAATTTTCTTTTTTTATTATATACTGAACATTGTTTTAATTATAGTAACTATTTATGTTAGTGTGTTTTTGATTAAAGATGGATATATCCTGTATAAGTAAATAAAAAATGTGATATAAAAATAAATATTTTCTTTCACTGATTTAATTTTAAACAAATTAAAAACTATGATATATAAGCAATACCAAGTAAACTTTTAGTTACGTAATCAAGGGTGCGACTTTTAAATTCTTTGTTACCAACCATGGACATATTCAGCACTGGGCTGACTAACTAGAATAAAATTTGAATCTCCCGCCGGGGATTCAGGTGGTAGCTCTGCTGTAAAAACTGTCAAGTTGCCACCATTTATTTATTTATTTCCTAACATTGTCATTCATTTTGACACTTTAGTTTTCTTTTAAGAGTCTTTGGTTTAAATGTGTGTATTGTGATACTTTAAGCTTACATTTTTTTACTAGCATATCTTGGAGTCGAACATTTTTCTTTATAGAACGTCTTTTATTGCGAAGTGCAGGGTGGTCGAAATTGGTCTGTTTTAACAGGGAAAATCTATTTCCTGACTAGATAGAGCAAAACCGACGTAGATGTCATGGGCTCGATTTCTGAGACACGTTCAATGGCATAAACCGCCTGTTGATATTTTCACTGCCAACTGAGATACGGGGTCTTTTTGATTTTTTTACCATTTTGAAAATTGCCCATAACTTTTTTAATTCGCGGAATAATAAGATTCTATAAAGACGTAAGGCACTTTTTTAAGCACAACCCAGTGGCTTAGTCGGTCTTTTTCTATACTTGCTCTTTTTGTCAGAAATAATAAAAAATATAATTATTTAAATAAAAATCATAGTTGGCTATGAACTTAAAAAAATTCTGCTGTTTAACCCTTTGCAACGATATAAAGTTATGGGTATTTATTTCTAATAATGAGAGAAATATTAGGGTTTTTTTATCTTTGTATCGAAGCGGGCCTTGATTTTATGTTGACCTAGTTGCCTAATTATTTTTTATCGCAATTTCATATTCTATATTATTATTTATCTGCAAAATTAAAGACTTTTGAAAAGATAAATCAACATTCTATATTTGTTATACCAATTACAATTAAAACGCTATTAAATGGAGAATTTAGAGAGAATCGGATTAGAACAAGGGGCCCCATATCTTGGCCTGCTAGGAGTGCTAGGTCTTGTGATTTAACTTCTTTCGAATTTTTTATGGGGAAAATTAAAAGACCATATATATAAGGAAAGATTGGGACGAGAGAAGAATTGCAGAAGGCTACTACGCAAGCTTTTGGACTTATTACACCAGTTCGCCTAATAAATCGCTGTAACTGTGCGCAAAAGATGTTTATTACGTATTCAACAAGGAGGTCCTCAGTTTGAACATCTTAGGTGATTTTTTTTAGAAAACTATATTCGTCAATCAAAAAATACGTTTTTGTTCTTTGTTCTTTGTTTATTGTATCGATTTCAATTGTAATTACTAAAACTAATATAGAATGTTAATTTACTTTTTCAAAAGTCTCTAATTATGCAGATAAATAATAATATAGAATATTAAATTGCGATAAAATATAATTAAACAACTAGGTCAAAACAAAATCAAGGCAGACTTCGATACAAAGATAAAAAACCTAATATTTCTCTCATTCTTAGAAATAGGTACCCATAACTTTATATCGTTCGAATTGGTTAAACGTCAGCATTTTTTTAAGTTCATAGCCAACTATGATTTCCATTTAAAAAATATTATATTTTTTATTATTTCTGACAAAAAGAGCAAGCATAGAAAAAAACTCTCTACGCCACTGGATTGTGCTTAAAAAAGTGCTTTAAGAACGTCTTTACAGAATTTTATTATTCCGCGAATTAAAAAAGTTATAAAAAAAACCCGTATCTCAGTTGGCAGTGAAAATATCAACAGGCGGTTTATTCCATTAAACGTGTCTCACAAATCGAGCCCATGGTATCTATGTCGGTTTTGCTCTATCTAGTCAGGAAATAGGTTTTTCCTGTTAAAACACACCAATTTCAACCACCCTGTACAAGATAGATGCAGAAAAAATAGTAATATCCCTTTATGTCCCTTAAGTATTGTGAAGAAGGTGAGTTTTGTTGTTATTAGTAAAAATTGTTTATATATTTATAATTAATTTATTTTTGTTTCCTATGGCTGTTCCGGTCAAGTTTAATCACGCGACTAAAAGTTTAATTATTATGTACTATATAACCCATGCATAATGTCGCGACCTAGCTAGGGGTTGTTTGCTAGGGTCGCCATACCAGGTTCTCTCTCTCAATCAAAACAACCACTGAATAAAATACACATTTATTTAACATAAAGTTCACAGTATAATACAATTTTGGGGAATGCCAAGACTTAATGGTTTAGTTAACTAAGTACTTACAGGAACATCTTCAGTCTGCGCTGTCTTCTGCTAACGGACTGATGACGCGAATTACTAACTGTATAATACGACTCACATCGATGGACTAACCTCCTCGACTCTCTTCAGCATACATTTTTATATTTTCTATCCCTCGTGGTCATCGCCGGTTACGTCGTTCAATCTGTTTTCATCTAATTACATTCACCCGGCTATGACCATGAGGCAATCGAACTTTGGTAGCCTGCGTTTGATTATCGACCCGAGATTGTTGTATTTTAATTGTTTAATTATTAATGTTATTTAAAAACATATCTGGGTCGATGTCATACAGGTAACCGATCTCTTGGGCCTATATCAAATTGTTTTTTCACAATTTAATCTAAACCCAAGTTGACATCTATTTAAGTCTTGACATATCCCCCGGGCTTGGAGAGCTGGTCCCCAGCGATAAAAAAAATATTCTATAAAGACTTAAATAGGAAACACACTATAAATTCTTTACAAATACAAAATAAAAGTTAATTACAATGCTACAGTGATCCTGAAAGTCATGAAAATAAAATAAAAAAAAAATTATTTTTATCGTTCACTCTTTAGTCCTGTACAATAATAAGGGTCCTACTCGATACCACCCGTATTGAAGAAGTGCGTCGTCCTTGTACGTTGCGTCCTGTTGCGTCCATTTCAACCATAGACTTTAACCGTAGCTCATATCAGTTAAGTAATGCACACGCCAACACTGCCTTCACCTTTGTTTGTCTGGTTGCCTTCTTATCCATCGTATACTTCTCTCCGTCCGCGCGCTTTGTGTCAGTGTCAAACGGGCGACGGCCTTTTGAAATTGCTGGAATCAGCGGAATACTGGACCATTATTTTTTCTTTTCTTCATTAGTGTACTGTTTTCATTCGAGCCAAACAAAATTTACTTGTTAATATTTCTTGGTTTTCTGGCTTCTCTGCGGTACTATGGGTTCAGTAGCTTGTTACTTCAACCATCCAAATTAGTTTTTTCTCCAGGCTGGTTATTGCTTCCCTATCCGTATCCAAAATTTCCATACATCTCCAATCCATTGGAATTCGAGGCAAAAAGGCGAGTGGCGTGTTTAACATTTACTCAACTGAACAAAGCTTGTGATGCTGGAAAGTTTCATCTTACTGGTGTGGTTGGTACGTGTTTCCAGACAGCAACTCATTTCTTCCTTCGACTTCTTAGTGTTGATTGTGGTATCGGCAGGTGTGATACAAAATTCATGAGAAATTAAAGAGTAAGTACTATATTTTATTCCTATCTTTAATATCTAAAACAGAATAACAATTACGTTAATAAAACTATTCTTCTTAGTTACCTGTGAAATATCTACAGTTTATTTTATCTTAAATATTTTTCGAAAATGCATTTGTTTAAAAAAAATTAAAATTTGATAGTTTTAATTATTTGCTTAGGTTCCTTATATTTATATAAAAAAAAAGATTTAAAATATGACTTTACTTATTACTATTTAATTAGTCCAGCTAAGCACTTTGTATTATTATTTATATTTAAAAATAGCCTCCAACTATTTGTACTTCAGCAAAATTAGAAAGTAAGTATTTATTATAACGTTTACATTTTCTTTTGATTTAGGACGAAGGAAAAAAATATATATATATGGCGAAATTCATCACATTCTTTCTTGAAAAAAAAAATCATTACCTATTTGGCTTTTCTTTATTCCGTCTACTACATTACATGTCCTTTATCTTCTAAGTGGTGAAAGATTGTTTGGGAAAAGTCGCGTGGCTTCTAATAACATGTTTTGTCAACATGGAAACATATACAATAAACAGTCTACAAAACAGAACAACATACATACATATTGACAAAACTATCGCAGTTTATTTTTCTTTTTTATTACTAACATAAATTATAAATAATATTTGTTTCTGACTCGGGAAAAAATATAATCAAATTCAACTGGTACCTCTAAAACAATCACGGCTTTTTAAAAAAAATAATGGGCATCCTAGGCCAAAATAGTCACGTGACGTTGATACTAGGAATAAAAATAACAACAAATCAACTAACAAAATATCATCCGAGCAGTTCTTTAAGACCAGCATAGCTACACAATCTTTCCCCAGGAGCTGTAAATGTAGTAGGTTTGAGTATACTTTACCTCAGCTTACCTTGAAAGTATTTTTTTTCCTTCTTTTTTCTTATCCTTATTTTTGCTCAATGTTAGGAAATAAATGTCACCTAAAAATACTCAAAAATAAATTAGTTTCTGCCAGTCTAAGATAAGTCTAAGAAATAAGTCTTACAACTAAAAGTCAAAAAAATAAATACTAAGTTAATTAAATAGTCTTTATCAGGTCCTTTATACAATCATGCGTTTCTTGATTCTAATTTCAACTCTAAATATGACTCATAAGCATCGAGTCCAGGGAGGGTGGCTAGGGTGGATAATGATATCCTTCGCCATCTTGGCGTTTGGCCTTTTGGTCATCATATCCAGTGTCCTAGTTGTGCAAGAAATGACTTGCTGGGGTCTAAATTCATTACGAGTTTCTTCTCTTGGAACGTTTGTTTTACGATCAAAATAGTCAAACTGTCGGTTCCAACAAGGGTTGTCTAATAGACGTATACTTTTGCTTCTTATATGCGTAACTTCTTGTGTCGGAGGTATATCTTTATCTTCCACATTGTTAAAACAAAACATTGGTACACTTGAGGAGTTGCATTTCTCTTCTTCGAGAAAGAAAGGATTCCATTTTTCTATTTCATCTTCCTCGACATTGCCAGGGAGGGTATTCCACTCATCCTCAGCCGGCATAACTTCACTTGCAACAGGGAGGGCATCATCTTCCTCTACCTGTGCGAACTCTATTGCTACAGGGAGGGTATCATTCACTTCCTCTGCCTGTGCGTATCCCATTGCCACGGGGAGGGCATCACAATATTCCTCTATCCGTGCACTTTCTAAATTGAGGGAATCCAAATCGTCCTCTTCCAAAATATTCACACTATTCTCCTCTATCTCATGCTCCTCTGACACAATAAATATACCATGCATATCAGCTGTTTGTCTCTCAAACAGGGGTGGGTTTTGTTCAAAAATCCTGCTCTGGTAGTCCTCAACTAAGGGTGGGTTTTGTTCGAAACTCTTTGTCCGGTTATCTTCAATCAACTTTTGTTGTCTTCTCTCATAATTCGTATTAAAATTATATTCGTCTGTATTGTTATACCTATAGCTAGCATTAACTGTTTTATACTGATTATCATAGCTAATATTCATGCCATAGCATTTTTTATTCTCATGTCCTGATTTGCCTCTTACATTATCAATATCTTCAACCCTATGACCATTGTACGAAGAGTCATGCTCTACCTGTCTTTTATTCCTTTTTAAATCGTCTGAATTATAATTATAGTAATCATTATGTTTATAATTATTTTTACTAGCTGAATTATTTAAATTTGTACTACCTTCGTAGAAGCGGGACGAACGTGCCAACGTGTTACAATCTGAACTTCTGTCTTTTAGATCACTCAACTTGAAAATAATACTTTTTAACGTGGTAAAATCCATATCACGGCTTGACAACATATAATAATATTTGTCATAAGATGGATGCAAACCATTCTCAAAATAGTCTCTGAACTGATCAAAATTAATTTCATCATATATTTCTTGAAACATTGAAAGTAAGCCAAAGTAATAGTGTTTAATATCTTCGTTTGCATCCTGCTTACGTGAGCGCAATTTGGATTTTAGTTTTCTTATTGCTATATCACCGCCAAAATTTAAAATAAAATCTCTTTTCAGATCCGGCCAAGTTTTATGTAAATTATTTTTATTTTTCGCGTATTTTTCAAACCAAAAGACAGATGCGTGTTTCAGGTAACACTGCAAATATCGAATTTTATATGCACAATCCCAACCATTTCTATCAGTAATTTTATCGTAGTTAGAAATAAAAGACACTGGGCAATCGTACCTAGGGTCAAATGTAGGGGGTTCAACAAATTTAGGCAGAACTGGAAGTCTTTGAAATTCCATCATGAAAAATTTTAAAATAAAAAGTTTAGCTTGTTTAAAAATAATTAGTTAGAGAGTTTATGACATTGAAATATATCAAGAAATATTTAATATAGACAAAGCCATTGGCATTTGAATGAAATTTAAACGTTAGAAAAATAATAAACAAATGTGGATGAGAATGTACTCATATTTCAAAATAAAACATGATGTGTAGGTCAGGGTGAAAACTACAGTCGTCAGCATTTTCCAGCACTTGACTTTATAAATAAATGTAATAAATAATATTCAAATAATATATAGGGTATTAAATTATTATGTGATACTTTATAAAAACTATAAAATAAAATATTCATACTATAATAGTAGATATAGGTTATTTAAATATTTATCAACTTAAATATACTAAAATTTAAAATAATTTCGTATATTTTACGAAAACAAAAATCGGGCAACAAAATTGATATGCAAAAATTTAAATTTGACGAAAATTGCATATTGGATAATATTAATGAAAATAAAGAAACTATGTTAAAAAGCAAAAAACTAAATATATTTAAATCAATTCAATAAGTTAAAACTAGGACATTCTTGGCATTCCCAAAATATAAAAAAAAATAAAATACATGCCTTCATCACATGTTGTGGTGGCGAAAAATACAGAAATAATTAATTAAAAACAAATTTCTTTAAAAGGTTGTTTTGCAACAGATAAAAACGACATTTCCACCACATGTCTTGATTGTGGGGAAGTATTGAAAAAAAAAATATTTGAATTAAACAAAATAAAAGAACTTTGCCTTCACTACATGTTGCGGAGGTGTGTAGGGTTTACCCGTAATTTGCATTAAAAAAGGCTACTTTGACTAAAAAAGAGACCGGCGCCTCCACCACATGTCGTGGTGTTAAAGAAAGTAATTAAAATTTTGCATTTCAAAAAGGTTACTTTGATTAAAAAAGAGACCGGCGCCTCCACCATATGTCGTGGTGTTAAAGAAAGTAATTAAAAATTTGCATTCAAACAGGTTGCTTTGATTAAAAAAGAGACCGGCGCCTCCACCATATGTCGTGGTGGTAGAAAAAAAACTAGAGAAATTAGTTAAAATTTGCATACAAAAAAAAAGGCTGTTTTAATTAAAAGAGAGACCGGCGCCTCCACCATATGTCGCGACCTAGCTGGGGGTTGTTTGCTAGGGTCGCTATACCAGGTTCTCTCTCTCAATCAAAACAACCATTGAACAAAATACACATTTATTTAACATAAAGTTCACAGTATAATACAATTTTGGGGAATGCCAAGACTTAATGGTTTAGTTAACTAAGTACTTACAGGAACATCTTCAGTCTGCGCTGTCTTCTGCTAATGGACTGATGACGCGAATTACTAACTGTATAATACGACTCACATCGATGGACTAACCTCCTCGACTCTCTTCAGCATACATTTTTATATTTTCTATCCCTCGTGGTCATCGCCGGTTACGTCGTTCAATCTGTTTTCATCTAATTACATTCACCCGGCTATGACCATGAGGCAATCGAACTTTGGTAGCCTGCGTTTGATTATCGACCCGAGATTGTTGTATTTTAATTGTTTAATTATTAATGTTATTTAAAAACATATCTGGGTCGATGTCATACAGGTAACCGATCTCTTGGGCCTATATCAAATTGTTTTTTCACAATTTAATCTAAACCCAAGTTGACATCTATTTAAGTCTTGACACATCTATTTAAGTCTTGACAACTAAAGTTTGAATATTTTTAGCAAGAAATTTTCTTCTTAAAAAAGCATTTATTTTGTAACTCGAACGTACTATAATTGATATAGAAAATACTGTCATGTTCCATAATAAAAAAAATGACATATTTTTATTATAATAGTAATTATATTTAGTATTAATGTTTAGTGTGATATGGGGGTAATACTTAACTTGAATAGTAACTATTAAGTAAAACTAATTGATATTTTAAAAGCTTTATGTATTAAAACTTAAGTAGATACTTGTTTTTTTTTATAGATATACATACATATAACTTTTTTATGGTTAGTTTATGTTTCAATAATAATATTCTTTAGATGAATTTGATAAGTCATTGCGTTGTGATTATTGCATCAGTTTAAAACTTTATTTTTAATAAAACTTTGTTAAATTAAATTTATACAATTAAAATTAGTGTAGACAGAAAATGGAAATATAGAGACGGAAAAAATATCAAATTATTAGCTGCATAGAAGTAATGATAGGCAGGTATCATTCAGTTCATTGCAAGAGACCTCTTCCCCCTGTGGTGGGCGCTAACTATACAGGATGGTCCGAACTGTAATCCGGAAATTTCGGCAGCATATTCTGCACATAAAAATAAGTAAAAAAGTTCGTATAAATGTACGTCTTAAAATGCTTAATTTCCGAGATACAGGGTGTAGAATTACATTTTTATTTCGATTTTTTCCAAATAATTTCTGAAGTAGCGTCAATATTTGGATGAAAATTGGTGTCTAGGAGTTTTTTGACATGAGAAATTTGATTTTGATGTCAATATGATTCCTATTTGCAGGAGGCGCCACCTACATGTGTTTTAACTGTTTTGAATGGTAATAACTTTTCGTCCGTACCTGTATAAAACCACTAAGTGAAAAAATGTACATTTCCGTGATTTTTTACGTAAAAAATATCTCTTGGTAAAAATCGCTACGAGCAACCGTTCCCAAGATATTTACAATGGAAATAGTTAATACACGTCATTATTGACTAAAAATAAACCTGTTGAGTAAATAGTCTAAAATTATAAATTTCGGAACTTTTTATCTTTTTTTAATTAATTATGAATTTTTCTTCGAACAAACGAAGACAAAACAGTTTCTGTTGAAATTTTGACCCAAACACATTTAAAATTTATGATTTCAGTCTAATAACTATTTAGTCAACTTGTTTAATTTATGTCATTGATGATAGATATTGATAATTTCGATTCCAAATATCTCGAGAACCATTATTCGTATCGATTTTTACCAAGAGACCTTTTTTATGTAGAAAATGTTGCAAATGTATATTTTTTTTACTCACTAGTTTTATACAGGCATGGACGAAAAGTTATTACATTAGAGTCATAGTGACATCAAAATCAAATAGCTCATGTCAAAAAAACTCCCAGACACCAATTTTCATCCAAATATTGACGTTACTTCAGAAACTATTTGGAGAAAATCGAAGTAAAATTGAAACTTCTACACCCTGTATCTCCGAAACTAAGCATTTTAGGAAATACATTTATACGAACTTTTTTACTTATTTTTATGTGCAGAATATGCTGCCGAAGTTTCCGGAATACAGTTCGGACCACCCTGTATATTAAACTGTAAAAGTTGCCATAAAAATTATTATTAATTATTAAGTACCTATTGATATCATATAACTAAAATTCTTAAACTTAATATACGATAAAGTAAGAAACTGACATTTACGTGACAAATATGTTATAAATTTATCATCTTATATTTTTATTATTAAAATTGCTATTTTCTAACAAAGATTGTAATCTTGACTAATGTCCTATTTTGTAAATAAGTTAAACACCGGCGGAATGGTGTGACTAGAGCTCTAAATATGTACTTCCTTAAGCGTTTCTGCTCACGCAATCTTGTTAGAATAAATACCTGTATATTTAAATTTCTTATCTAAGATTACACTGTTTTTTAATGTTCAGATATCTTACTAACTTTTAGCGATTCTTTTAATTAAGGTAGTTATATTCTAAAAGTAAATGTTATAGAATATTGTTTTGCAATGTACGATTTTCTAAATAATATTTAAGTAAATTCTATTTTATTTCAATCAAGGGTCTCAATCTCGAGATATCAAATTATAGTTAACATTTTAACAAAAACTAGTTAATATTTTTGAAATTAGGCCGGCCGCACTTTGAACGCGTTTTCGTACGAATTTGATTCGTGCGAACACGTACGAACACGCACGAATGATCCCGACCTTCCTAGTACAATGGGAGCGCGCATACTCTGTGCGAATTGGCCGTACGTAAACGCACGCGTAGTTCCGACATCCAAAAACGATGCGAACCTGTTGGGATTTTTAAACGTTTTCGTGTGTTGAACCGTTGAAAAAAATGGATATAGGTAGTAGAATGGGATATGAAAGTTTGCTGTACGAAAATAGTTTACTATAACCATGGTATAAGGAAACTAGCAATTAAAATGTAAGGGTAATAAGTCTTCCATAGTATGATGAAATTCGCCTAATTCATTTCTTTTTAGATATATTTCATGAACCCATTCTCTTCTACGATAGCGACGACGTCGCTGCAATCTCCCTAGAAGAGAATTATCTTGAAGATACAGATTCATTGCGCTCTAAAGAGGACTCCACGAGTGCGATATTTATAATAATGTCACCGAAATACTGCTGTTTGACGGAGAAAAGCGTTTTTGGTTTGCGCACTCAATTCGCATCTAAAGTGCGGCCGGCCTTAGTTTGATTTTATATTGAAAATGGTTCATCACATGTTACACCGTTTTATAGTCAATCGTAGATTGAAGGAATTAGGATGATACGCAACCTAATGAAAATAAAATTCCCCTTACGTCTCAAATGCTGTACGGTGGAGTCTCTACTCGTTCTGCAGCCAACGCATAAAACAATTTCTCTAATTTCATTTAATTTTCTCTAATTCGACTAGCGAAAGCATATCAAAGACGGTATGGAACTGAAAGCGACAGCGTTGTCATATTAATATGTGTAATATCTGTAATACGTTTGACGAAAATATCTTTGGATGAAAAATCCCCGTTTATGTATTGAAAATTTATTCATGTTAAACAGAATAAACAACAAAATTAAAAATTCTTTTATAGGTACTAAATATGTCGTATGATCGAAAAAAGTCGCTTATTTGGCTTGAAAATGATGATTATTAACATTTACCATAATATTTTACAAATGAGATAACAGCGATCTTTATTCCCAAGTCAACTCCGACGTCGTTCTTTGTTTAATTTAATAATGTTATATTAAACTATTTAATGGTAGAAAATCCGTATTATGAACGTACTGTACCCAAAACCCGTATATCTACGGATTTATCAGTAGTTCTGGCAACACTGTCTCCGGAAATCACTCACTCTGTCGACTGAAAACAGAACTACGGTACAGCCTTCTTTTCCGCTGCGCAGTAAATGAGCGCGCAGCGGCGCAGAACTAAACTAAATCTCAGACAGGCGGACGATAACGCCAACTACATCTCGGACAGGTTTTGTGTCACGAAATCCCCATAAAGTTGCGCATCGTCTTATTTCTGCAATCAACAATTCAATTTTATATTTTACTCTTTCCATAGATATATTTTTGGTCATATTCTTCATAATTCTAATCCATTGTTTTTTTCTTTTTCAGGTATGGAAAAAAACAATTATAATAAAATTATGCAGAGCTCTGTAAGTTCTAATATTTGTTTCTAAATAATTATTTATTGTAATAGTCCGACTTGTAATAGTCCGGGACGCAGTGGCTTTTTTTCAAAGAATTTCATCCCGGCTGAGTTTAACACAGTAGGTTATACTCACATTCCACATGACGAAACCGACCGGTCAAGTAGCGCGTGAAACTGCTTGTATATAATATTGATGTTATACCGGGTGCGTCTCAAAAGTGGCTCACCCCTATAACTTTTTTATTTTTTTCTGACAAAAAAATGAGATTTGGTATGTTAGTACCGTATGATCGAAAAAAAATGGCGTCCAGTTGGCTTGGAAATGACGATCGATGACATTTCCCATATAATTTTACATATAAAATGACAGCGATCTTAATTTCATAGCCATCGCTGACGCCGTTTTTATTCGATCATACGGTATATGACATAAATTAGGATTGATTGACAAATACAATTGTTTTCGGTCACTTCCTGTTTCACCGGAAATGACTACAACTTTTGATTTTTAAATGGCACCCTCGATATTTTTTTACTTTATTCGATAGAAAATATCACTCTGAATTGAATGACTTATCATATGTAAACTTTTGACATATTTGCTTAAAAAAATTGTACTCTAAATTTCAATCTACATTGCCATGGCTATGTCAAAAATGATAATTTTTAATCAAGGACTCTTGGAAAAATAGATTTGATCGTTTAATATTTTTAGTGTCTTGTCCCGGCCGGTTAAAAGATGCCCAAATCGTAGTTTTAATCAGATCTCAATTTTTTCAAATGGAACGAGGGTGCCTCATTAGCATATTTGGAAAAAAGCATTTTTTACGAATAATTTGATACCACACACTTGGTATTTCGAGTCAAATTATCGTTATGAACCGCATGTTATAATTTCAAATAAACCATATGCGAAAATGTCAAAAGTTGGCATATGATATGTCATTCTATTCAGAGTGTCATTTTCTATCGAATAAAGTAAAAATATACCGAGGGTTCCATTTAAAAATCAAAAGTTGTAGTCATTTCCGGTGAAACCGGAAGTGACCAAAAACAATTAAATATGTCAATCAATCCTAATTTATGTCATATACTAACATACCGAATGTCCTGGTTTTATCTGAAAAAATAAAAAAGTTATAGGGGGTGAGCCACTTTTGAGACGCACCCGGTATAGTAATTAAAAGCGACCGTCAGCCGGTCGGCTGAGGGTGGAAAATACGTCAGTGGGCGACTAAACTTGAGAAAAAAATACAAAATTCAAATTTTTATTTCATCCCGTTTGAAAATTTTTTATTTCATCCCGTCTAGCGGTGGTAAGACCGTCAGTCAGAGCAAAATATAGTACGACGCGACGCGCGGAATTTTCCATGGTCTGACTGACGGCTTTTCCCCCACTGGGCAATCAGCTGACGCAATTTTCACATTTCTATTTATTAAAACTATAATATTTATTAATTTCAATTGTTTTTTTACGATTTACAGAAGGTATGCATTAATAATTGCACCGGGTGTTTCATTAAGGATAGTTCTGTCTGTATCTCGGAAAGTATTTGCCATAGGGTCTGCGGAAAAGATATTTATTACTAAAGAAAGAGGCCATGAGAAATTGCTGGAAATGATTTTCAAGTTTGTAGAATGGCCGCTAGAGGGCGCAACTGCTATAGCAAATAAGAAAATGGAAGAATGTTGTAAAAATACAACATTCTGCCTAGATAAGGGGTACTATAAAAAATGGTGTTATAATATTTAGCAAATTTTGGATTTTTCGTGTTTGAACAATGTTGCCCTATCTGATAAACTAAAGTAGTAGGGAAGGTTTCATTTTTGTTTTCATTTAAATGTTAATACCTCCGGACTGGTTAATCAGAATCCAATGAACTAGGGCTCATTTAAAAGGGCATTTTCTATTTTATATTATACCATATAAATAACAATAATTAGCATTTAACAGTAAAAGGGCACTGTCTTACATTTTAACGAACATTGCGCGTTTTTTTTCAAAAAGTTTATATGTAATAGTATATGCAATTTTAGCCGATAGTAAAGAGGAATAAAAACTTAAAAAGTCAACAAAAACCACATCTGGATATCTTTTTCCAAACCAAAGATATTAGCAAAAATATAATAAATACGAAAAAGTAACCTTATTTTTCTGTCACTGTATCAGTAGCCTTTCTGATAATGATATATATATATATATATATATATATATATATATATATATATATATATATATATATATATATATATATATATATATATATATATATATATATATATATATATATATATATATATATATATATATATATATATATATATATATATATATATATAAACGGGATTTGATTTAAGTATTTAATACTCATTTCCAACTACAGCCTATTGCTGCCTTCCCGTTACCCTACGCCACACATCTCGATTTAGAGCGTCATCAGCTTCTAGGTTACGAGCTTCCATTGCTTCCGTAACCGTTCCGTTACAGGATTTTCTAGGTCTACCTCTCTTTCTTCTGCCCTGGGGAGCCCATTGAAAAACTCTTTTTGGCGACCTGTTTTCCGGCATACGCAGAACATGTCCAAACCATTTCAAGCTGGATTTTTCGATTCGATCCAGTACTGTCTCTTCCGGTGCATTCATGATACGCCTGACCTCGATGTTTGTCTTTTTTTCCATCCTAGATATTCCTGCACTTCTTCTAAGGTAGTCCATTTCAACAACTTCGATTTTGCGCTTCGCGTCTGCACTCAGAGTCCACAGCTCTGAACCATAGCAAAGAACTGACTCCACCAATGTTCTTCCAAGTCTCTTTTTAGTTGTTGCAGATAAGTTTCGGTCCCACCAGAGGCTGTTAAGACATCCAATAACTTGTTTGCTCTTCTGAATTCGGTTTGTATTTCTTCTTTGCCCAAACCCTCGTTGTTGATAGTAGCACCCAGGTATTTAAATTTGTCTACTTGTTGAATCTGGACGTTATCATTAATGAAGACTTCAAAACAAGTGTTGGAATTGACAGCTAAGTATTCGGTCTTCTTTAGACTAACCTGAAGTCCCCATTTGTTGTATACTTGATAAAGCCTCTTAGTCATGAACTCTAGATCGTATGAGTCCTGCGCAATCACGACCTGATCGTCTGCAAAGCTCAGGGTAAATAGTGTGTTGTCCCCAATGGGTATTCCCATACCTTGATATTTCGTCTTCCATTCCCTAAGGGCTAATTCGACGTAAGCGTTGAAGATCAGAGGAGATAAGCTGCATCCTTGTCGCAACCCTTTTGTGGTGTTAATTGGATTAGATAGCCTGTGTCCTATCTTAACGTACGATTCATTTTCTTTATATAGCTATTTTATTATCTTAAGCAAAGGTCTATCTACTTCTAAGATATTCAATACTTCCCATATCTTGCTGCGGGGAATAGAGTCGTACGCTTTCTCCAAATCAATAAATGCTAGATGGACTTCTTGATCTACTGCTATCTTTTTTTCCATCACCTGCTGCAGGACAAAAAGGTTATCTGTGAAAGATTTCCCCGGTGTGAATCCGCTTTGGTCTTCCGAGATTTTGTCACCAATACTGTCCCTGAGCCTACCCTGTAGCACCTTTCCAAAAAGTCTGCTGACCGAACTGTTAATGCTTAGGCCTCTATAACAAGTGGGGTCGTTACGATTTCCCTTTTTAAAGATGGACACTATGTGAGCCACTCGCCATTCTCGGGGTAGTTTACTTTGCAGGCAGCACTGGTTAAATAGCTCTGCCAGACGCCAGCGCAGTTTTTGGGTTCCACACTTTAACAATTCCGCTACAATATTACCAGGTCCCGGTGACCGTCCATTTTTCATTCTTTTGAGACTTTGATGTACTTCTCTTTCGCTTATCATTAAAGTGCCTGCAAGATTGTTCTCATCTTCTACTGCTTAGAATTCTGGTCGGTTTTCTGTCAGTAATTCTGCATAGTAGTTGCGCCATTTTTCTATATCCATTCTATTCAATAGCTTGTCCGTTTGATTGGTTTTCATTTGTCGGATTGTTCTCCATACCTCAGTACTCCGTGCGCCCCCTATTAGGCTTTCCACTTGCTGGCACCTTCTTTCCCAAATATCTGTTTTTCCTACCTTAATGACGGCTCGTACCTCTCTATTTTTTTGCTTGTAATGACTCCAGTTAGTATCTGTTCGGTCTGAGAGCCATCTTTGATAGAATTTTTGTTTGTCATTGATTAAGGCCTTTATGCTGTCAGTTATACAAGCTGGTTCATCTTTTTTTTTTCCTGCATGTTCAGTTCACCTAAAACTTCGAAAGCTACTTTTTTAATTAGGTTTCTGATAATGATCATCCTAATAAAAAAATAAAACACAAACGATTAATTTATTCTAATATCGATAATATAATACCAGAATACCATAATACCAGATGTATGAATATCTAATAATTAAGATGCCAATGACATTGAACAAGAAATGACGCCATTAGGAACTGTTATTAGATCAGCATCTGATAATCTCAGCAGTGCTTTTCATCGTGACTTCACTGAGGCGTCGCCTCTTGTTCACTGTCATTGGCTTCTTAATTATTTATTAAATATTAATATATCTGGTATAATGGTATACTAGTAAATTATCCATATTAGAATATCGTTTGTTGTTTCATTTTTTATTAGAAACAACAACAACCA
This sequence comes from Sitophilus oryzae, assembly GCF_002938485.1. NCBI lineage: Eukaryota > Metazoa > Arthropoda > Insecta > Coleoptera > Curculionidae > Sitophilus > Sitophilus oryzae. The sequence continues at coordinate 1,139,712 of NW_022146393.1, forward strand.
AACTTATACATTTTTTATTAGATACTGACACCTCAGAATACTGATAAAATAAGGTAATTAAGGGTTTACTTTTTCGTATTTATTATATTTTTCCTAATATCTTCGGTTTGGAAAAAGATATCCAGATGGGGTTTGGATAGAATTGTGAAAATATGCGTCAGCGGATTGCCCATTCGGCGGGGAAAAGCCGTCAATCAGACCATGGAAAATTCCAGGCGTCGCGCGTTGCCTAGTATAAATGCATGCGCGCGCTAATACAATTTTGCTCTAACTGACGGTCTTACCACCGCTAGACACGCAGCTGAAGGTCATTATTATATTTCTATATAAGTACGAAATCTTGTGTAAAAGTTTCAAACGGGATGAAATAATAATTTGAAATTCATATTTTTTTCTCAAGATCAGGCGTCCGACTGACGTATTTTCCACCCTCAGCCGACCGACTGACGGTCGTTTTTTATTACTATATAACATCAATATTACGTGGGATGAAATAACTTCAGAGATCTATTTTTACGGTTTCACGCGGGATGAAATAACTTCAGAGATCTATTTTTACGAATATCGCACCCTCTCACGCTGGCACCCACCGCTAGTACTCAAGTACTGAGGCTGACGGTTGATTTAGAATGTGAGTATAACCTACTGTATTAAACTCAGCCGGGATGAAATTTCTTAAAAAAAGCCGCTGCCTCCCGGACTATAAGTATATTTGACAATTTGCCCCATAATGGTTTCAAAAAATATACGGGAGACTTCTTTTCCAGTCTCCGATATACACTCTATATCTTTAAGAAATGATATTCTTAATATTTACTTCACGGGTTGAAGCACTGTACTATACTAAACTAAAATACATCAGGTAGCGAAGGCAACTTGAGAATATTGCACTAAATGTAGTAGTAGTTCGAATCCAATAACGCCTTTAATACTTAATTGGTAGGTAGTTAAAGGTTAAAGGTTAGGGAGGTAAAGGAGTAAAGAAATGCACTCGAGGGATAAAATTACGGCAATTTCTTACGTCAAAATTTCGTCCGGATGCTGGTTATGCCTAATAGAGCAATGAAATCGAAGTTAACGACGCTCTCTGACCTTTGCCAAGTTATGGACGAGCACGGTTAATTCCAGTCACCTGGAAAGAAATCCAATTTAAATGGCTTTTGAACAGTTTAATGGCTTCAGTTTATATAAATACAAGCTTAACTTGTTCAAAAATAGTAAGAAACTAAAGTGATCTTTCACCATGTTAAATAAACTAGTCAAAACGAATTAGGGATTACTTTGATAAATTTCATTTAAACAAAGGACATTTATTTATTGAAACATATTGAGAAACAACTTAGCAATATATTTAATGGGAATTAACTTTGAATGTAGTGTATGCACCTTGTTATTCATGACGAGAAAAGTTGTCAAACTGCTGAAAATTTTATTTTTATTACGTTATGAATGACTAAACAATTTTTAACAATATGCCCAACAACTTCAACTACTTCAAATTATTAATAAAGGCATTTTGAAAAAGCAATTAAAAGATAAAAAAACGCTGCTAAAGACTATCAAAATGTTGATCTAATAACAATTTGTGGTTTATACTATTACGTCAAAAGCAACTTTTTTCCAAAGCCTATCATGACTTCACCGATTCATCGTTTCTTATTTACTGTTATTAATATCTTAATTATTAGATATTAACACATCTGGTATTATGGTATTCTGGTATATCGTCGATTTTAAAATAAACTAACTGTTTCTATCTTGTTTTTTTATTAGAATGGGGCTACTGATACCGTGTTTTAAAAACAAGGTAATTATAAGGGCTTATTTTTTGGTATTTATTATAATTTTGCTAATGTCTTCGGTTTGAAAGAAGATATGAAGATGCGGTTTTCGCTGACTTTTTAAGCTTTTACTACTCTTTACTACCAGCTAAAATTACATATACTATCGTATTTTTTTTTTAAACGCGCTATGTTTGTTAAATTGCAAGAAAGCACCCCCTAGCGTCTACGTTCAAAACGTTATTATTATTGTATAATACGGGAGTATTATGGTATAATATAGAGTGAGAAACGCTCTTTTACACGAACCCTCGTTTATTGGATTCTGATCACCCAGTCCGGAGTTATTAACATTTAAATAAAGACAGATGTAACCTTCCCCCACCACTTTATTTTAGCAGATAGGGAAAAATGGTAAAGATTATGAAGCTATTATTTATAGTACCCATTCTCTAGGCAAAATTCTGTAAAAATTCTATTTCCTTATTTTCCATAGCAGTTGCGCCTTCTAGCGGCCGTTTTACAAACTTGAAAATAATTTCCAGCAAGGTCTCATAGCCCCTTTAGTTATAAATATATTTTTTCCATAGGTCCTACGGCTAATAGTTTCCGAGATACAGCCGAGAGCTATTTTTAGTGGGACACCCTCTACCGGTGGCCAACTAAGAATGGACGCCGGCTGTATCTCAGAAATTACTTATCGTATAACTTTGGGAAAAAATTTCTTGTAAGTAAATGGACCAAGAGAAATCGCTGGAAATTATTTTCATGTTCAAAAAAAGTCCGCTAGGGGGCGTTTCTCTTATAGCCAATCCGAAAACAGGGGTTTTCTCAAAAATATGCAGGTGAACAGATATTTTACATATCACTATTGTAATCATCGAGAAATTTGTAATTTTTTCGATATAGAGTACTTTGCTCTATCTCATAAAATAAAGTGGTGGGGGAAGGTTAAGCTTGCTTTTATTAAAAAAGGATAACTCTGGTTTAGGTTAGCCCATTTAAACAAACTAGGGCTCGTTTAAAAGAGCTTTTCTTTTTTAATGATCTCCAGATCTCCATAATTTTTTTCGTGGTAGCTAGACTAACCTAACCAATTTAGCTCTTTTTGTTTCCTAGCCTACTACTATAATTTTTAGACTAAATATTCCTAAGCGGCAGCTTAACATGAGTTTTTCTCTTAATATATCCGGTTAGAGAGAAGACAGAAAGTTGCGGTTTGCGCTGACATTTTGTAAATTTTATGCTCTATTTAACTGCGGAAAGAGAAATATAGCTTCCTATTTAAATTTTTTATGCAAAAGCGCAATATCTGTTATGATGTCAAACAGCGCCCTCTAGCTACCACGAAAAAATGTATGGAAACAAAATTTATACTGCAGATCATTAAGCAAGAATAGCTCTTTTAAACGAGCCCTAGTTTGTTTAAATGGGATAACCCAAACCACAGTTATCCTTATTTTAATAAAAGCAAGTTTAACCTTCCCCTACCACTTTATTTTATGAGATAGAGCAAAATACTCTATATGAAAAAAATTACAAATTGCTCGATAATTACAATAGTAATATTTAAAATACCTGTTCACCTGCATATTTTTGAGAAAAATTCTGTTTTCTGATTCGCTATCAGAGAAACGCCTCCTAGCGGACATTTTTCGAATTTGAAAATCATTTCCAGCGATTTGTCTTGGTCGATTTACTTATAAGATTTTTTTTCCCAAAGTTATACGATAAGTAGTTTCTGAGATACAGCCGGCTTCCATTCTTAGTTGGTCACAATGGTCACCCGGTGCATTACTTTGGTTTTTGCTAAATTCATCTTGAGACCTAGTTTAACTGGCTGTATTGAGTTCGTCAATTTGTGCTGGCAGTTCTTCAGGACTATTGCCAGTTAGTACTATATCATCAGCGAATCTTAGATGGTTAAGATATTCTACATCTATTTTTAATTCTTTGTTGGTCCAGTCTAGTTGACGGAAGATATCTTCTAGTGTTGGTGTAAACAGCTTTGAGGATATCGCGTCTCCCTGACGTACTTGTTTGACAGTTGGGAAATCTGGGTTTTTTATATCATTATACTCTTGCTTTAACTTTCTTGGATATATTGGCGAGAGTTTCTATACTAAGGGCTGGCAAAGGTTAGTCTTGGGTCGAGATTTCCGTATGTAAGAAGAATACAATGCGTTTATAATGTACTAAACAAAGAGAGAACAGTAAACACGTTGCCAAACGTACGAAATAAACCGAGAAATTGCACACATTGCTACGAGACGTGGAAGGGTATATAGCAGGTTTGTCGCAGTACACGGGTCAACCCAATCAGTACCTCTGTTAGTACTTAAAGTTCTAGGGAAAAGTGTACATCATGCGTTCAGCTTCACGATTTAATTACATCTCGCTATACTTTATTTGTTTATTTTTTAACGAGTCGTTGTAATTTTCCTTATAGCTTGAAAATTTATAAGTGCAAGTTAGAAACACTTGCATTTTTGGTAAAATTAAGTGGAATTAAGTTGGTGTTCGACAGTGATCGCGCTATTAGAACTCTGAATTCGAAGTGAATCGATATCTCAAAATCTATTAAAAATAATTGACTTTCTTAATATTCCTGCTATATTTTCTTTGCAGGCAGTATGTGAAATTCTTTATAAATAAAAAAGTCACACGATTGCTGAAAATTGCTATGCACTAAAAGTAAATGGATGGGTTGTTTAAAATTTTTGAATGGAAAAAAACAACCTTATCGAATATTTCTTATTTAAATATATTGTAAAAGATCCGATCTTCAAAATAAAAAAATGTTTCAATATCTAAAGTGGTTCTTAAGTTATGGTGTGTTATGTGTTAAAAAGTTGAGTTTTTTAATTATCGCTATTACTAACGTTTTATCGTTATAAAAAAATTGGCACCCTAACGATATCCTTATAATTCCATTTCAGATACTCACATATCTAATGATTTTATCTAGCTTTCTTTTCGAAAAAGAAAGGCGTACCGGCAACGCCGCAACAGCACACTCCATTTCTCTCACTCCGAAAAGGAACAGTTGCCAGCACGGTATAAGGCCTGTCAATACCTTGTTTCGCTAGGGCTTCTATTATTGCTTTAGTCTATAAATGCAATGGCTAGTGGAAGTTGGTATTTTTTTGTTCGGTTGATAATTTCTCTTGGTGTATGTATGTGTTCAAGCGAACAACTTAGCTTATATACCCATAAACCCATTTTCTCCTACGCAACTCGCGATTTCGGGGCAAATCGCCTGAACTGGCATAACGCAGTTAGTTTACTACGTAATTTAGTTGTAAAGTTCAACCATCGCAATTACAACTATAATTATAGCCCGGCTAGAGGTGAGCAGCCTCGCTCCGCTAATTAGAATATCGAATCTGAGATGAGATTCGTGTTCTAGCATTGATCTCCGTGCCTCCGCCTCCAAGATTGTTGTTGCGATTTGATTGCAGCCCCTACCTTATCGAGCCTGCGTCGCAACTTTAATTGGCCATTAAAGTCTCGCTTTAATTAACGAAATAAGAAGTTGTAACAATGTAACCCGGCAAGTTGAAACTATTTACGTGTTTACAAGATTTAGGGAGATGTTTTTCATTAAGAGTTTTAAGAAATTTTAATTAGGTATTGAAGAGGTGTTGTATTAAAATAAAACATTGAAACTAACATTACCTGTTTCGTTTTGATAAAGGTTTAGATCATATTAGAGTGTAGAATTTATTACAAATATATTGTGTTCCACTTATTTTAGATATACACACAACCAAACTTCTCTATAAGGAATAATCTATTATTTTTCACAATTTTTGAGACGTATGAAAATTTTCTGTTTATGAATAAAACTCAGTCCTGACCAATGACTTTCAATGAAAAATAATCCATATAGCAATAAAAAACATTAATCAGTTCCCAAAATAAATAAAATGGTATTTTTTGTTTTCTAAAACGAAATTAAGATTTAAATTTTTAATTGCCAAAAAGCAAAAACAAAAAGGAAATTTATAATTTTAATATTCCTTGTTGCCACCTCTAGCCACTATGCAAGCTTCTGTCCGCGCTGGCATGCTTCTTATTAAATTATCAATGTTGCCTTGGGGTATATTTTCCCATTCTGCTAATGCTGCATCAATAAGCTGTGCAAGATTTCCTGGATTGAGCTCCACTTTCGACGAGCTCTAACCCTTCTTTTGAGCTACTCCCACAAGTGTTCGATAGGGTTTAGATCTGGTAAACATGCAGGCTAGTCCAAAACTATCACCTTCCGTTTCAAGACATTCTCTAGTCACTCTGCTGGTATGGGGAGGTGCACTATCGTACAAGAATTTAAAATTATCCCCAATTAATGCTCTCCAAAGACTAACGATTAGTTATAGCACCAAATCAACATATCACCGACCCGTTAAAGTTTGTTGAAGTGGTAACAATGGAGTTTTTGATCCCCGTATAATACCTCCCCAGAACATTACAGTTCCTCCTTTATATCTTGGTACAGATTTGGCAGCCTGAAGAGTCCTCTGAGAACTCGAATTCGATGGTTATCTGATCTTAGGCCAAATCTGGTCTCATCCGATAAAAGAACATTTTATCAATTCTCAGTTGTCGAGTTTTGATGATGATGGCATCAATTTAGCCGGTCAATTTTATTTTGCCGAGGTAACTGTGGGATCCGTAACTCTCTCCTACTGTAAAACTCTCGACCACGAAGCCTTTTTCTTATGGTTTCAACTGAAACGTTTACACATGTAGCTGCCAGAAGTTGTCTTTGTAGCTCTGGATGAGAAACATTGGGCAATTCTATGAGAAACCTTCTAGCAATTTGGCACACATCGCGATCTTGTTATTCAGTTGTGACTCTTTGACGACTTTGTCTGGGCCTATCCTTGTTTGTTCCTAATTCCAAGTACCTTGCATATGTTTTCGCTACAACACCCTGGGTAACGCCTACTATCTTTGCTACGTCTCTTTGGAGCATTCCTTGTTAGGTGAAAGCAATAATTCTTCCCCTCTATACATCTGTTAATCCAATACAAGGCATTTTTTTATTTTTTTTTTGGATCGAATGAAAATTACCGGACAATCGTGATTTTACTACTGAAGATAAAATTCAAAAGAAAATAAATCGCGGCAGTCATTTATTCTTTATTATCAGGTTAATTTACAACAAAAAGCCATATCTTCAAGTTGTATACCAATTTTTATTAACTCATCATAGTAATATTCAGTAACTCATCATAGAATCCCTGGGCTTTGTCAAAAGCCAGTATCTGGGATGGTTTTACAGAGGTTAGTTCTCCATCACCGATATCAGTCGTACAAATTGGCGCATTCACTGATGATTCAGTTTTTTTATCTACAATCTATTGCAGTGTCTATTGAGGAGTTAGTGTCCTGTTAAAAACCCCGTGACAATACGAAGATTGTTCTTACTTACGGTTGTGAAATAAAGGAAAATCTTTGATTTTTTTGGTCGTAAATTCTGAGAAATATCTTGGAGTCTTTTAGACTGTTGGAGGATTTCCATTACAGGTTACGGATTGAGTCTTTCTGTTTCGTGAGTTCTGTTTTAAACTCATTCGCACTTGGGAAGCAGATCTGGTCCAGTCCGTGAAATTTGTTTTATCTGCTTCAAATGGAGCCAGAAAATAATTATACTGGGTGTCCCAGAAATAAGTGCAAGTATTTTAAGGGGTGGTAGATCTCGATAAAAGAAACATATTTTCTCTTTATCGTTTTTCAAATAAGTCCAAAATAATAGAGTTATTTTACTTTGAAAATTTCCAAAAAAAAATGATTTTTTGCTAAAATTTTGAGAACCACTGGATCTTTTCTGGATTATCTTTTTTCTAAATTTAATCTAGTACCTATGTTGCCATATTATCAAGAAATTATGTTTTTAAACTAAAAACTAAAAAAAAAAATCAAAAAATTTCGAATTTTCAAAAAAAAAATTCGCGAAAAATACCTCATAGGCGTGTTTCTGGGGTTGAACTATACTACCAGTTAAAATACTTGCACTTATTTCTGTTAGGTTAGGTTAATATCCGTACTATTTTAGATTATGTATCCTTTGACGATACAATTTACCATATGGTAAGATTGTTGATAATTTTGCTGATATCAGCAATGTACAAATTTTCTCTAATTTAATCACCTTTGTTTGTCTTATGATTTACGAGATTCATCGTTGATTGAAAGAATTGAAAAGACATGAAAACTAACGGGTAAATTCCTGACAAGTCTCAAGTGCTGTACGGTGGAGCCTCTACTCGTTCTGCGGCCAACGCATAAAACACTCATTTTATCTAAATCGGCTAGCGAATACATATCGAACAACGGTGTGGAACTGAAAGCGACAGTGTTGCCATATGTTGCTATCTGCTATGTGTAATATCTGTAATACGTTTGACGAGAATATCTTTAGATGAAAAATCCGTTTGCCAAAAATAAGCTTTTTACGTCAAGCAGTTTAAGCAGAATCGTGGTTAATCAATTACTCTTTTTGGAACACCCTGTATGATTTTTTAAAAAATTTCAAAATATGTAAAAAAAACAAAATAAATTATGCCTGTCCAAGCTTTTCTCCGAAAGACTAACCGTTTTAAATAACAAATATTGTAATATTCGAGGGGCGTTTTCACCATTTTAGAATTTGAGATTTGAGAAACCCTTCATTATCGAACCTTTACACCCCACAGTCAATTCGTTTGTCAAAAATCAGCTTTAAGCGTCAAGCAGTTTAAGCAGAATCGTGATTACTTAATGGTCATATTTTATGAAACACCCTGGATAAATTTTTAAAAAATCTTAAAATATGTAAAACAACAAAATAAAATATACGTGTTTAACAGTTTTTCTTGGAAACTCACCGGTTTTTAAATAAAAAATATTCTAATATTTGAGGGGTGGTTTCACTCCCTTAGAATTCGAGTTTTGAAAAATCCCTTCTTGTCGAACCTCTACACCCTAAAGTCAATCCGTTTCCTTAAAACCAGATTTTTACGCCAAGCGCTTTAAGCAGGATCGTGATTGTGATAATGACCAGATTTCTCGAAACACCCTGTCTACATTTTTAAAAAATCTTAAAATATGTAAAAAAACAAAATAAAATATACTTGTTTAAGCGTTTTTTCGGAAACTTGACCGTTTTTTAAATAAAAAATATTGTAATATTTGAGGGGCGGTTTATTCCTCTTGGAAGTGGAATTTCCAAAAATCTCTAATTATCGAACCTCTACACCCTAGAATCAACCTGTTTGCCAAAATTGAGCTTCTTACGTTGAGTCGTTTGAGCAGAATGATGATTAATCAGTGAGTCAGTTACTTAAGGCTTTTATATATTAGTATAGATTAAAACTAAAACAAAAGTAGTCTGTAACTCGAACATAGTTTCTTGTTTCTAAAAATGTTACAGCATAACAGAATTACACAACGCATATCAACCAGATCAAAAGCTTTAAAAAGAAAATAATATTCGAAATATTTATTACCTGTACGGTGCTGGACGCTTGTATTTAACGATGCTTGTTTATTAAACGATGCTCCATCAAATACTCAGTAATTTGAAAACAATTTTTGTAAAGCGCAGTTATTGAATTAAAACTTCCCTCGTTATATAAAATGATGGGATTAAAAAATATGGTAAAATATTTGCATTTGAACTATTCCAAATCTAATAAAAAGTAATATAAATTAAAATAGACACCTGAATAACATGAACGGACACGTTAGAAAATATGGTATTTTTTTTTATTTGACTGTTAAAAACCGAATAAATAATGTCATAAAATAAAACTCTATGAACGAACACAGAGAGATGAAAAATGCTATTTATCAATTTTCACTGTTTATTCTATAACTGTTTAATTAATTAAGTATAATTAAATTCCTAATTAATATAGATATATGGTCATTAAATTGAGTAAAACAGTGATACATTTTGGAGTTTACACATATTTAAAGAACTGTTATGTATTGATATTAAAAACAAATCTAAATATAAAAGTCCCATTTAATGGGGTCCTTGCACATGCCGGATATAATTAAAATATTTATGATTTCTAATACATTTTTACCTAAAACATATATATGTAAAAGCAGTTTGTATAAATTCCATTTGGAAAGTATTTAAATTAATGATTGAAATTTGCTTGGCGCGAAAACGAGGCGTGACGTCATAAATGTTAAAATTATCGGCTCAGAGCGGACGCATTCTATTCAAATAAGGTATTTCAGTTTGTTAGAATTATGACAGAACCAGTGTTGCTAGAATTGCAGGATTTCCTTCAATATGGACAATACAGTCAAATTTCGTCTATTAAAGGGCTTTTTTTGAAGGATTTTTATCCTACAATATGAAAGTTTCTGGCAGCTTTGCAAAATAAAAATTGTTAAAATAGTAGTAGGAGTATTTATTGTTTTTCCTACATCTATTTTTTCACTTTAACGGTGTTTAATTAAGGATGATGTTAAAAGCAATTCAAAAAGTCTACAATTTCAAAGATTTTAACATTTAACAAAAAAATAATAGATACATTTTTATTTTTCAACGCGCCTTTTTTTATTACACACATACCATAACTAAACGAAAGTTCTTGACGTTGAAAAAAAAATAAATAGGTGAACGGAAAACTTATTCAACATCCTTTTATTTTTGATTGAAGCAGCCATTGTAAGAAATGAATTTTTTGAGACATATTTTATAATACCTACTGCTGTCGAGTATCTATCACAGCATCTTTGATCATTGTTATTTTTGTAATAAAATAATTATATAAATACATCAGTGTCCAAAATTACCAGAAATAAGTTTTTAAAAATTTTCTCCTTATTATAAAATAAGTAAAATACACGAAACTTGGTGATTTTTCACAAGGTTTGGATTTTTTTGAGAAGTTAAAGGAATATGAAAGGTTTTCAAACGCTCCGTTGAAGAAATTCGCTCAAAAATATCTGACAACACTGCTCTTCTCTATGTGACGCATACATGGTCGTGTTTCAAACAAACGCCAATCTCATCAATCTGCAATTTCTAAATCGTGAAGATCTAAATAAAAGTCGATGGAATTCGATAAAAATAATCCATAAAGAAGGCAAATAACAGGTAAAATAGGTAAAAAAAGTTTTAACGATGGTATGGATATAATATTAATGGTATTTTATTACAGGTTATGGAAGAGAAATACCGAGAGAAATACGTATAGATAGAATAGTGAATGTGAAATTTCTTGATAAAATATTAACAAGTGTTGTACTTAAAGGTATGAATTGAGATAATTAATAGTATATTATTCAACGAGCATATAATTGTGGCAGTTATTCACGCGGATGAAGTTACAATAAATCATCCAAGTGAATAACAGCCATTATATGCGAGTAAAATATTATACTTTATCCAGGACTATAAAAAAAAAATTAGATAATTAACATAAGTTTTTATTTTTAATGTCAAAAAAATATTGAACGAGTTTAACGAGTAAGTAACATGGAAACAAAACGTTGAAATTTTCTTTAACTAGGTAATTAAAACAAAAATTATTTATTTACATTATTGGTAATGTTTGTGTTCACACAATGTTACAAGTTAAATGTAGGGATGGAATTTAAATCTAGATTTATACTGTAGCGTTTTTTTAAAACATTATCACTGCGAACGGCAGCTTTTCGTTGGTAGAGCAGTCATGGATAAGGTATTTCACTGGAAAGAAACTAATTAACAATAATAACTCGAAATTATAAATATTGGGCGCCAGGCATGTACAGAGAAAGAAAACACAGTTGTATATTACTTAAAACTAATGACTATATTTATTCATGATGTTCTTAGATCGTACATGACATTGTAGAGTTCTAATAAATATATAGTGGTTATATGTCAAAGAAAGTGGTGGTAAGAGTCGTACTAAATATCAATGAAAACAACTACGATAAAATACAAGACATGTAAAGTTTAAGAGAATATATGAAATGTAGCATTACTTTAATTAATTTGATATATTCCATATGATGCTAAATCAAAGATGTTGCAACCTGTAGATTCTAGAATCTATGTTTGGTTATTCATCTGTTAAAATAGTGCGATAATAATATCTATAAAAGTAATACCATTACAAGATGTTATGCAATGAAACCTAAGATCTAAATTATATTTAGTATTAATTATTATATTAAATATTAAATCGACATGAATGTTCTTAACAATCTAACCACTAAACATAGTCTGTACGTTATTATTTAAGATGTACGTTATTGTTTAAGACTGTAAATGTTTTAAATGCTAAATGTAAAACTAGAACTTAAATCTACACTTAGCTGTTCTTTATGTAATCTTGCTTTAAACAGTAACAGCGTGAGGTGGTCTCGCATCTTTGTACTTAGTCATCCAACACAACCAAAGGGGACAGAATGAGGACACCATGAATTGATACAGCCGTAACTAACTAGCTTATAGCTGGGAACGAAGCGGCATGGGACTCAAGCTACATCCACGCTGTGGCACTTATATGTAAGAAAAAATCTTCCTGGGGACACTCGTCCACAGGACATCCGTACATAAGATAATGTCCGTACATAAGACACTATCCGTACCTTGGACCCTAAAAATATGAAATTCTTGTTTAAAACCAAACAAGGTCTAATAAACAAAATAAACCTACCTCGAAATACTTCCGAGGACTCAATAAATAATAAACAACCTGTCCTTTCTTCCATGTGACATTCTGGAGGACAAAAGAAAAGGGACGCCAACGTGCCAGCAAAATACAAATACCAAGTTGGGACATCCGTAACTCTACCCTAAAAATATTCAATAATAATATCGAATCTATAAAAGGTAATAACTCATCTTTACCTGTAGCCTCGAAATAGCAGCTGATTCAGATTATACAGCAAGATTTAAATAATCACCATTTCTAAAAACTGGGACTAATGGCGTCTGACAGGCCAAACTGTCAAACCAAAAGTGCCGTTAAATCACAGAGAGTTGACAGAAGCGATGTTGACAGCGCGCGCCTCCACAGAATAGTGAAACGATAGCAGGGTTGGCGACTAGGGAACGTAAAAATTACGCCAAGCGTACCAACAAAATGATCAGGCCTGAACGGGAGGGAATCCGGTGACGATAGGCCAGACATCATATATTATATGTAAAAAAGACATGTAACGAACTAAAAACGTTACAATACTTTGATTAGTTGTAGTTTTGGATCGAGATATCCGTGGAAGCGGTGAATAATGAAACTATTATTCACTAGTGAATAATGAATATTATTATTATTTCATAAACTCATGTATAATATTCAAATTAGACGAGTCGTGGATAAATGCTAATTATTTACTTAACCTATAGTTTTCTTTAAATATATACATAAATATACTTACTGTTTTCGTTAAAAATATTTATGGCATAAATGAATAAGGACAAAAACATTCAGGAAATAATTATTTAATAGAAAATAAGTGGGATTTTTATGTAAACCATTTGACGTTTTCATACAAAATTATTTAGTTATAGGTACAGATACCGTAATAATATGTTAGAGTTTAAAAAAATTTTACACGAATCTATTTTGTTAGTTTAAAAAAATTAACATGAAATGGATAAAACAGTAGAAACCGCCGAACACCAGTCCAATTTTATGATTAAAAATGCTTGTTCAAAATGTTTTAATCAACTTTTTAATAAATTCAACAATTGAATTCGACAATTAACAATTTAACAATTTTTAATTAATTTAACTTTATTAAATCAATCAAAATACATAGTAGGACTATTATTATTTGTATAGGCTTGTTGACCAGTTGTAAACATAAATTGTATACCTACTTATTTTCATTTGCTAATCCAATTTTGGCAGAAGTAAACAAAACATTCTGCGAAAATAATAGGCGATCATCGTCGAATCTACTTTTCGTAGATTGTCTGGGCTTTATTATAATCCGGTTCTGTTACAATTCTAACAAACTAAAACACCCAGCGATACCTAAATAAATTAGAAATTATTTAGATGTGAAATTTCATTGGGAACAGCTTATTTAAATTCAAATGGAATGCGTTCGCTGTGAGCCGAAAATGTTAACATTTTTGACGTCGCGCCTCGTTTTAGCGCTAAGCGAATTTCAATAAATTTCAACCAATTTAAGTACTTTCCAGAGGAATTTGTACAAACTGATTTTACATATATATGTTTTAGGTAAAAATGTATTAGAAATCATAAATATTTATCTAAATTATACCCTACACGTGCAAGGACCCCATTATATAACCTAAACAAAACGCTATTAATTATTCCAATATCACATTCAACATCCTTTTAAAATTAAATTAGAGACAAAATTTGTTAATGGAAATTTGTTTTGAGTTGTTTGTCAAGCATGGCACACATTTTTGAAATTAATAATGAAATGTTCAAGAACTCAAATTTGTCTTTTAGGGAAAATATACGTGCTAAGAATATATTGTCAGTATATATGGTATTCTATTTTTGAAATACTTTTTAACTGAATGTTAATTTAGGATACATTCTAAGATAGTGATAAAAATGAATAAAAAATATTTAAATATGAACATAAAATAATATCAATGAATAATATTCGCATAGTATTAATATCTTCGGAGAAGAATACATATATTTGGGACAGCTAGTATACAGCTCGGGATATTTACTACCAGAAATCAACCGAAGAATTAGGAATGCATGGAGAATCAAATCTAGAAAGCCACTTTATCTAAAGAAGAAATATACCAATGTTTACTACAAGTCATGACCTATGCATGCGAAACCTGGAGTCTTAAAATGGACATTATAAGAAAACTACACGTCGCACAATGCTCAATGGAACGGAATACGCTTGGAATAACCAAGAGATACCCAAAAAGAATAGGGTAAATATGACAAACGACCTATGTAATAGATGTTATCCATAGTACCAAATCCTTCAAGTGGCAATGGGCAGGACACCTAGGACACCTAGGCAAGAAACATGGACCACAAAAATTACAGCATGGTTACAGTGCATGGTTACAGCGCATGGAAAATGTTATAACAATTCCTGATATATTTTTACATTGCCTGTGTATATTTTATGAATGAAATTGGCCATGTTTTTAAAAAACTGCGTTCCCCGTACCTTAGCTTCTTTGTTTCAGAACAGTTTGTTATACTGTATAAGATCATTATAATTTAGATCATTAGAATTTGATTAGTTCAGACTTGATCAGTGATACATCTCAGCGAAATGTTACGTAAAATTATAAAAAACGTCAGTCCAGAGGCAATACGACAATACTACAAACCAAAATGCAACAAAAACAGCTTGTTGTAACAAAAAACAAAGCAAGTTTTGGCGGGTCTCGTGCTATTTTGTGAAATTTTCAATATATCGTACCGCCACCGTCACGTTGAGCCACCACGGTATATCTTTAATTCGCTTTCCGATGGAGCAGAGCGTCCGCGCGGACCGTCCGCAAGTTCCATGAGTTTAAATGAACAATTTCACATGGGTCGCGTATGCTTCGTCCGGAGGATTTCCTCTAACGGCTATATTGAAAAAACAAGCAGCACAAAAAAAGCGCGGACTGTCCGCGCGAACGCTCCGCTCCATCTGAAGGCGCTGTTAAAGTGTGATTTCCTAGCAACGTCTGGCGTCCGGGGTCCGCCGCGCACTGCTCCGTTTTCTTACAAAGTGATACATTACTTTTTATTGATTTAATAAATACAAGTTTTAGCCACGTACTTTGATAAAAACGAACCAGTGAACTAGGGAATCAATAATTTACAGCGCTTTTAGATGGAGCGGATTGTCCGCTACGGACCGTCCGTCGTGTTTTTTCAGGATAGCCGTCGGACGAACTCCGTCGGACGGTGCATACGCGCCCACGTGAAATTGTTCATATAAACTTATGGTACTTGCTCGAAGTCGCGGACGCTCCGCTCCATCTGAAAGCGCTGTTAAATAGCCAATAGTGAACATATTCACACTACCCGTAACGTCGCCGTCGCGTCGTGGTAACGTATATCTTCCATTTACTTCATGTGTTATGTCGAGAAGGCGCGGTGCGGCGGCTCGACGTGACGGTGACGGGACGTTATAGTAAGAATCGCGCCTTAAGGGTTAGAATGATACCTATAGATCCGACAGAACTGTACCTGGATGTAGCTTCATGAAGCTTAATGTAACTCCAGACCCGACTCTTTTAAGAGATCGGATCTGCCGATCTCTATTATTTTGTGTTGTTTCAAGCGCTTTGAGAGAAGCATAATTTTCCAAAAGAATACATATTATTTTCCTGCTGCGTTAGTGCATTTCTACCGGGACACTCAAACACTGCACTATACGAATTTATTTATAAAGATTTATTATAACATTTAAGGGCTTCTCTTTGACAGATAATTAGGATTACAAGCTGAAAAGGCACAAGAGGAAGCCTTCTAAAGTCGAAAGGACAAAATAAATTGTAATTAACAGAATAGAGAATAGAGATTAAAGAACGCACTCTGTTTGTGCGCGAATATAATTTAAACTTCGCTCGTTTAAACTTTGCAAAGAGAATGTTAATTCAAATTTTACAATCCGGAAAATTTAGAATTTTCCTCTTCATCCCTTTCTTCTATTTTCCATATCAGATTCCAAGTTTGTTCGAATAATTTTAAATTATATTTGGTCGAGCCGAGCTGCACAAACAAAGTGAGCTAAAGAGCAAAAATATATACGAAAGATACGCTAAAAACATAAATTTATATTTAATTTTCTCAGGATAATTAACAATCGCTTGAGAGTTTGTTGTTTTGGAGTTTGATATCAATATTAAATTAAATTAATCGAGCTGTTTGTTGTGAGATTATTAAGCCTGCTTTTAGTTAATTGAGTTTATTTTAATTTTAGAGAAAATGTACAGGGTGGATCAAATTGGACGCTTTTAAAGGGAAACACCCTTTTCTAGACACCTTCAGTGTCTGGAGCTCAATTTTTCTCAAAAACATGATGGTGTAAACCGCACCTCGATATCTGTTACCGTTTATTGAGTTACGGGGTGTTTTTCAAAAATGTGCATTTTTAACAAATCGCTGTAAGATTTTTTTTTATTTTTATGAAAACATTTCCAAAGCACCTTTTTACGGAGAATTTAATGGTTTAAGTATAGTTTTTTTTAAATTAATAATTTAAGAATTATCAACAGAAAATTTGATTTTTTATATGGGACACCCCGTATATTTTAAATTCATTGAAAAGAATTTAAAATTGCCTTTTCAAAAATATAACATACTTGATATTTTGACGAGATTAAACTCGATTCCTCTTCGAAATATAGAGTATTTAAAAATTCGCCCACTTTGAATAATAAGTAGGCTTCGAACCGCGCCGGCTGTAATGCAAAAAAATTGTAGCTGTGAGCAGCAGTTAATACGAAATTAATTAAATAATTAAGAAATAAAATAATATTTGCAATGAGAGATTTAGAAGATTTAGTTTATAACAATTTAAACTATATTTAACAACATCAACACATTTAAACTATATCTAATAACAATATAAATTAATAGCAAATCAAGACATGAGATTTTGCTATAGGTGTTCGGCATGTCGACCGTCTTCTGTTATGAGATATTATACCAGATATACGATTTCTTCTCTTCTGAATTCATTAACTAAATGGGGGTGAAAGATAGCCTCGCATAACCGCTAAGTATTTCTAATTCTTGTCTAGATTATACAATTTAACAATAAGAACCTTTATCTTTCTGCAAAAGAAAAAAAACTTTCTGCAAAGATAAAAATCCATATGCACTAAGTCTGGCGGCCTCGACGGCCGACGGCTGAGATCTTGGTTAGCTCATCAATTATTCTCGAAATTGGCTGCAAAAGTTAGCTGATAACTTCAGCGTTCTGAGGCGGTGCCTAGTCTTGCTGTAAAAATATGTTTTCGAGTTCCGTTAGGGGCAGATCATCAATAAGGCGTCCAAAGACTACTAGTTAAAAGTAGCGAACTTTTAAAAATTCTATATTTCGAAGGGGATTATAACAAAATATCAAGTGCGCTATATTTTTGGAAAGGTAATTTTAAGTTCTTTTTATTTAATTAAAAATATACAGGGCATTCCAAATAAAAAATCAATTTTTCAATTTTTCAGTTGATAACTCTTAAATTATTAATTTTAAAAAAATTATACTTAAACCATTAAATTCTGTAAAAAGGTGCTTTGGAAATGTTTTCATAAAAATAGAAAATCTTTCATAGCAAAAAAGTTACAGAAATTTGTTAAAAATGCACATTTTTGAAAAACACCCCATAACTCCGAAACGGTAACAGATATCAATGTGCGGTTTTCACCATCTTGTTTTTGATAAAAATTGAGCTCCAGAGTCCAATATTAGTTTTCGTCTATCTCCTATAGAAAAGGGTGTTTCTCTTTAAAAGCGTCGAATTTGACCCAGCCTGTACCCAGCACGATAAAGTGATCTTTACAATAGGACTTCGTTTTTAGACTAGTCAAATAGGATTTATTTCAGGGACCACCACCACTCGAGTCAGGAAATCCAGAAGATGGCAAAATTCTTGATTTCTTCTTTAGATTTTCACTTTTAGTTCCGAAACATTAGAGCGCAATGTTCCACTATTACGTAAATTAAAACGAATTAAATTGTGCAACAAATGAGTACTATAATTAGTTTAGTTCAGTAGTGTGCCTAAAATTGAAAGTTGAAGAATTGTGATATTTACCCACTTTGCTGAAAATGCATTAATAGTTATTTTTTATACAAGACGGTAAAATGGTATTTTATCGTCGACCGAAAAGATTAATTCACGAGCGATGAAATCGCGATTAAATTAATTTCGGGAGACGATAATGCAATTTTATCGTCGTGTATAAATAGTTATTTTTTATACAAGACGATAAAATGGTATTTTATCGTCGACCGAAAAGACTCGCAATGTCATCGCTTGTGAATTAATTTCGGGAGACGATAATGCAATTTTATCGTCGTGTATAAAACAGTAGTTCTTTTTTCATAGCGAGTTACGTTTTAAAAAATATTCTGAAATTATTATTTCAAGGAATTTATTACGAGTAGAAAAAATATTGTGCTGGATTGGCGTTGGTTTCTATGTAATTTGACAAATAAATAAAGCTGTCTCTTTAGTTGTCAGTTTTGAGACAATATTTTTTAATTCTCTTTCGTGTCAATTGCTAATTTAATTTGAGCCAGAAATGGCTCAAAACGAAATAAGTAAATTACCAACAGATATTCAGGCTGAGGCGACAAACGCCATATCCAAACTACTTCCATTTAAATCCCGAATAGCTTATGAAAAGGAATACAAAAATTTTCAAAAATAGAAGCAATTAAAAAGCGTGCGAGAAGAAATAAAGTTTTTAACCTATCCTTGCAGTTAAAGTACTATTTTATCTACTATTTTTGATAGATATAAGGCAAATTTAACAATTGCTATGGAGAAAAATACATTCATTCTACATCATTCTAAATAAAAAAAATACAACGAGTTGCAGAGCATCAACTTGTGGGTTAAGCATTGATGTTAAATTTTAAATGTCATCAAGTGCATACCAAAAGAGATTTTGAAGGATTTTGAGAGATTTTGGAAGCTTCAAAATTTGTCCCTTATATACCTTATATCCTACAGGGTGTTTCAAAAAATATGTGCCAATCCTTCGTGGGGATATTCCTCATGTAAAAATAAAATTTATTTTCAAAGCAACATGGGTCCTATTCTACTTTGTTTCGCAGCTAAAGGAGGTTAAAGTCTTATTTTTTTTTTATTTACTATAATTTTCTTCCAAGTGCTTTTAGCGATTCGAATGAAATTTGGAGGGTAAAGTTACTATGAGTGCTACATATTTTAATGCTAAAAAAGTGTCGACATATTCATCAGGGACGTGCATATAGATAATGCATGCACTAGAACATTTTGCTAAAAAAATGTGCTCTACTGAGTTTTTTACTCTTATTAGTAAAATTGTGTAGGTTATTTAATGCCGATTAAAAGTCGATTCTTGATATTTTGTCCATTTTGATCTCCTAGATGCGATAAACACAATTTTCTTATTCAAAATTAATAAAATTAAAATAAAATTCATAATTTATTTATTTAATATAATTTATTACTAAATTTAATTATCATGTCTACAGCTTATCTACAGCAAATTTCCAAAAAAATAATGGTATTTATGATAATTAAAAAAGACCCATTTTTTAAAGCTTTAACATCCTCTCTCTTCAAAACTATGAATTTTCGCACCCATATTTATAGGAATTTTTTTTCGTATTTTTTGATGAGGAATCAACGAGTACTTATTTAACATTCTGGAAAGTCAAACATTACATATTTTTATAAAGGTTGCTATTAGAATTGGATTAAGGCAAATTAATCAAATTGTGTTTATTTCATCAAGGAGATCGAAATCGAGAAAATATCAGGAGATAAATTTGCAACAGCATTTAGCGGTCTACTCAATTTTGCTAACAAGAGAAAAAAAGGCAGTGGCGCACATATTATTTGTTTTAGAAAAATATATTCCAGTGGCAATCCACATACACGTCCCTCGTGAATATGTCGATTCTTTTAATATTAAAATATGTAGCAATAATAGTAACTTTGGCTCTCAAAATTTCATACGTATCGCTAAAAGCACTTGGAAGAGAATTATAATAAATCTAAAACAAGATGAAGAATAAAAAAAGATAAAGAATATAAAAAAAGATGAAGAAACTAAGCAGAATCGAACCTATGTTAATATGAAAAACAAATATTACTTTTACGAGAGTAATCTCCATACGAGAAATGGCACATATTATTTGAAACACCCTGTACAGGGTGGCGTCTCTCATACGCCGCGGAGGCTCCAAGGAGAACGACAGTTTGTAATGAAATGAAATTTTGTGAGCACATATAGGTTAATTTAGAGCACTTTTTAAAAATATAGAGAGTTCTACAGGGTGTCCCCAAAAAAGTTACATACCAAAGTTGTGTTTTTTGTAATGGAACACCCTATATATTAATTGATTTTTGGATTGTGAGAGAAAAATAAAGGTGAGTTTTATAAGAGAAGTTATAATGAAAATGTTAAATATGATAAAACTAAAATGTAAGGTTTTAGACATATTTAACATTTTCTAGAAATAAAGAACAATTTTTAAGTTATATAAATATATATACAATAAAAGCTACCTAAATTGGAATTTACCCTGTATAGCCTAATATGCAGTCAAATCAACTATTGTACTTTAAATCAAATTAAAACTTGATCCAAAAAGTTATACAGGGTGAGACAAAATTAATATTGAACATTGGTCACCTTTAAAAGCACGTTACTTTCTTATTTTAAATGGAACACCCAGTATATTATTCCGATATTCAATGGAGAGTTCATGTCTCTTCAAAATACTATTAAGGTTAACCACCCCTCAAAAAAAAATTACATGATTTGATATGAGTAGATCTTTATTATTTGATAAAATCTAGGTGGCTGTGATATGTCTGACGTTAATTCAACATAGCTGTCTTATTAGTTCAACTTTAACAACTAGTTATCATTTTGTGTCAGTTAAAACAAAAAAATTTCTCAGGAATTTGCCGAAAATGCAAACTTATCCTACATCAGAGAGAATTGATATGATTCTATTAGTTGGTGAATGCAGTGTGCATTCACCATTTAATAGAATACATAAATGTTCCTGATTTTATCTAGTCTTTTTTTTTTAATGGGGATATGTTAATGACAGTGTTTACAAAACTCGGCCAACTAGTGTCAACATAAGAGAAATTATTGTAGCTGCTTTTCGAGGTAGAACTCCACATATGCCTTTTAAAATGAAAAGATCCTTTTGAAAAGACAATCATTTTATGCAGTTAACAGGAAAGGAAGCATTTTGAACATTTGATTTCATCTAGCTCATTTTTGTTGCAAAATTATAGGTTTATATCTAGTTTTGATTCTGTAATAATTTAAAATGTGTTTTAAACGTGTATCTTTTTATTACCCTTGAGTATTTTACTTTACAATCTTTAATTTTTGTTAAATTAACAAACGGTATATCACACAGCCACCTAGATTTTTTCAAACAATAAAGATTTACTGACGTAAAAACATAAAAATTAAAATATCTGGAAAAATCAACCTTAATAATATTTTGAAGATATATAAATTCCCCGTTGAACACCGGAAAATATACTGGGTGTTCCATTAAAATAAAGGAGTAACTTGCTTTTAACAGTGACTAATTCCATATTAATTTTGTCTCACCCTGTATAACTTTTCGGATAAATTTCAATTTGGTTTAACATACAATGGTTACTGTAATTAAATATCAGGCTATACAAGGTAAACTAAAATTTAGGTAGCTATTATCGAAATTTAAAATTTATACTCTTCATTTTCACAAAACGTGAAATATGTCAAAATCCTTAGATTTTAGGTATATGCTTCTTTAATAAAACTCACCTTTATTTTTTTCCTAAAATCCGAAAATCAATTAATATATAGGGTGTTCCGTTCAGACCCTGTATAATTCTATATGTTTTTATAATATGCTTTCAGTTAACCTACACATGGTGCCAAAATTTAATTTCGATATAAACTACCGTTCTCCTTGAAACATCCGCGGCGTATGAGAGGCGCCACCCTGTATACTTGTTTTTCTTTAATTTTTGATTTTTCTGTGAACCATACTGATATATGTTATAGTTTTTATCAGTTTCTCTCATTTAGTAGTCTTTAATTAACGCAACAAACGGAACAGAAATTAGGCCGTAATTTTATAATTAACAATGACGACAATGCTTTCAATTTACGATTACCATAAACCCATGATTAGATGTCAACGTCACTGTCAAGAGACAACGTTAATTAGAATTTTACACTCCAGATACACAACATTCCGAACTTCCAAGTTTATAATATATTCCAAATATGTACGAAATACACCCAGATATTTAATGAAATCATTAATTATTTAACTTTCAGCTGAAAATTAACAAACTCTTAGAAATACTTTGTTTTAGACTTTCGTATCAAAATTATAAAATTTCTCAAGTTTGACACTGGCTGTGATATTGCTGAGTTAATTTTTAGTTATATTTGATACCAATTAAACATTAGCTGCGTAATCGAGTGCGCGATTTTTAAATTCATTGTTGCCAACCATGGAGATATTCGGCGCCTGGCTGAGTAACTAGAACTTAAATTTCCTTTTGCTGGGGATTCAGGTGGTAGCTCTGCTGTAAAATATGTCAACTTGTCACATATTTATTTATTTATTTTCTGACATTGTCATTCGTTTTGATACTTCAGTTTTGTAATACGAGTTTTTGGTTTAAATGAATTATGTTCTGATACTTTTAGCTTAAAAGTTTTTATTAGCAGACCTTAAAGTGGAACATTGTTCTTTTTAGAACCTCAAAGTGTACAGGGTGGGCCAAATTCGACGCTTTTAAATGGAAACACCCTTTTCTATAGGAGATAGACAAAAACTAATATCGGTGTCTGGAGATGATGGTGAAAACCGCACATCAATATCTGTTACCGTTTCGGAGTTACGGAGTGTTTTTCAAAAATGTGCATTTTTAACAAATCAAACTTTTTTGCTATGGAAAATTTTGTATTTTTATGAAAACATTTCCAAAGCACCTTTTTACGTAGAATTTAATGATTTAAGTATAATTTTTTTAAAATTAATAATGTAAGATTTATCAACAGAAAAATTGACTTTTTATTTGGGACACCCTCTATATTTTTCATTAGCTAAAAAGAATTTAAAATTACCTTCCCAAAAATATAGCACACTTGATATTTTGTTATAATCCCCTTCGAAATATAGAATTTTTAAAAGTTCGCCACTTTTAACTAGTAGGCTTTGGACCCCTTATTGATGATATGCCCTTAATGGAACTCGAAAACATATTTTTCCAGCAAGACGACACACCGCCCCTGAACGCTGAAGTTATCAGCAAATTTTTGCAGCCAATTTCAAGAATAATTCAATAGCTAATCAAGATCCCAGCCGTTGGCCGTCGAGGCCACCTGGCCTAGTAAGTGCCCATAGATCTAATCCTATGGATATATTTGCGGAAGAATAAAGGTTCCTTATTCTTCCATATAATCTAGACAAGAATTAGAAGTACTTAGCAGTTAAGAGAGGGTATCCTTCACCCCCACTGAGTTAATGAATGCCAGGAGAAATGTTCAAAAACTGCCCGTCTGTCCATAACAGAAGACGGTCGATATGTCGAACACCTGTAGCAAAATCTCATGTCTTGATTTGCTATTTATTTTTATCATTATTAAATATAGTTTAAATGTGTTGATGTTGGTTAAATATATTTTAAATTGTTATAAAATTCTGCATCTCTCATAGCAAATATTATTTTCGTTTTAATTGATGCTCACAGCTAGAACTTTTTGGCATTACAGCCGGTGCCGTTCAAAGCCTACTTATTTAAAGCGGGCGAATTTTTATATACTCTATATCTCGAAGAGGAATCGAGCAAAATATCAAGTGTGTATATTTTTGGAAAGGTAATTTTAAATTGTTTTCAATAAATTAGAAATATACAGGGTGTCCCATATAAAAAATCAAATTTTCTGTTGATAATTCTTAAATTATTAATTTAAAAAAAAATATACTTAAACCATTAAATTCTACGTAAAAAAGTGCTTTGGAAATGTTTTCATAAAAATACAAAATTTTTGATAGCAAAAAAGTTACTTCGATTTTTTAAAAATGCATATTTTTGAAAAACACCCCGTAACTCCGAAACGGTAACAGATATCGACATTCGGTTTTCACCATCATGTTTTTGACAAAAATTGAGCTCCAGACACCCATATTAGTTTTTGTCTATCTCCTATAGAAAAGGGTGTTTCCATTAAAAAGCCTCGAATTTGACCCACCCTGTACAAGATAGACATACAAGATACCCGTGAAAAACTCATCACAACTTTATTAAAATATTTTGAACGGAAAAGCGGTAGTAATGGCTCTTTATGTCCCCTAAGTGCTGTTAACAAGGTGAGTTTTGTTGGTGTAAATAATAAAAACTGTTTATATATTAATAATTAGTTTCTTTTTGTTTCTTAAAATATTAGGATTAAACGAAAATATGAAAAAGTGGGCAACGCTGTGCCGATCAAGCTTAATCGCGTGACTAAAAATTTATTTGATATGAACTATAATGACTTATATATGAGTTTATGACAGCAAAATACATACCAGGATACAGTAGAGGTAGAATTAACATTTTAGTTTGATTTTTTACTATTGATTTTCTTCAATTTACTACTAGGTATGTTAATAAATATGAAGTCCTTTCTGAAGCAAAAATAAATAAAGAAAATCATGTATTAAAACTCCAATAGAATTATTTCCATGTCGTCATTAACGCCTGGCAGGCGCGTACTTTAAAGCCGCTTATTACACCTAGCGAACGCATACGTCCGACTAAATCCGCACACATGCGGTGATTTTGTTTGAAGTGCTTTTTCGCTGTCCGTTGTTACGTACACACTTAGTGAACGCATCATACATCTGTTTGCGTGCGGTAGTATTCCCTTTAAAGTACCGTCAAGTCAGCGAACGCAACCGCACGCGAACGTATGCGTTCGTTGCTAAGTGTGTACGCGGCTTTAGAATCACACGACCGAGCGCGTGCGGTATTCCGTACCGCATTTATATTTTTAAAGTATTCTGCAATTTAAAATATTTTATTGTCAAATTTAGCATGATAAACAGTAACAAGCAACATTTTTAATACATATTTAATTTATTAACACATAAAAAAACTTAAAGATATTATAAAAAAGAAACCAAACGAAACATTTTTAGTATTCAAAATTAAAAAATATAACTTTGCCAAATCACAAAAACTAAATCATACCGAACATATAAAACAAACCAAACAGAACCTTTTTTAAATATCCAAAAAAATATTTTTAACCACTGGAAGAAGATAAAACTATCATCTAATAGTCCGTCGGATCAAGCGCGAAAAGCCTTCTAGTTTCGGAGCTAATAAAACTGAGGTATAACCAAATGGGACCTTCTGAATTTGAAAGAGCATGTATTCTTACATTAAAATGGAAATTGACGACTCTCTCCATTGGTCGAGACCAAAGATATAGGTAAAAAACTGAAAAAAATGGAATCTTTTAATTTTTAGTTTGAAAAAATCATAACTTTTTTTGTAATGAAGCTAAAACAACATTTTTTTTTAGTTTAGGAAAAAATCATAACTTTTTTTGTAATGAAGCTAAAACAACATTTTTTTTTAGTTTTATTCCATATTTAATTTCCTTTCCTCTGGTATATACTTTGTTTAAGAAAAATTGTGAAATATATTAGAAAAACAGTAATATTTAAAAAAAAACACAACAAAGTGGTAAAAAAATTTTAAACTCACCTCGCCATAACTCTTTTATGCAAGGAGCTATTTAATTTTTTTTTTCAAAAACTGCGCAATTTAATGGGCTTCATTTTGTCTCTTGAGATTAATATGTGGTCTATTATTAAAAATAAAGACTGTAGCGGCTCCTAAACGTTGTGATGCGTGTCTCTGCGGCAGGGTACGGCGGCGGAATTTTCCACCCGATCGTGTCGCTGTAAGTCTCTGAATACGGGCTCTGCGGTCATTTTGCCATTATTTTGTTACAACATGCAGTTTGCAGTAAGGGTGAATCGCAAGTGATTCTACGTAAGATGCTTTAGAAGAACTTACAGTTGCATTTATTGATCAGAGATGTAAAAAATCGCCAACTTTTAAATTTTGGATAGAGTTTTTGGAAGCTGCAGATATTTTATTAAAATTTATAAGAGCAGAACGAAATGCTGACTTTAGGTTACATCTAACCGCAATAAAAGAATCATTACCATATCTTAAAGCGGGAGGCCGTAGTAACTATGCCAAATTTGTTCCAGTTTATTTATTAGACATGGCTCGTTTAAAGCATAATAATCCGGAATTGTATCAGTTTCTTGAAGAGGGCAATTTTGTTGTGCGAAGAACAGACCACAAAAAATTTAATCGCGTTGGTTCAGATATGGCACTTGAGCAAACAGTAAATAAAGACTGCAAAAGTTCAGGTGGTGTAATTGGTTTCACAAACAATGAAGGAACCTTGACGAGGTGGCTAATTACAAGACACTTAGTTGGAGAATATGCCAGCAAAGTAGAAAACCTTATTTTCCCAAAAAAATAAATTGTACAGTTACGGGGCAGCAGAACGTGAACGGGATGAAAAGGATGTTAGGAAAATGATTTCAATAATTGAAAGTACCTGGATAAATCCCTTTGACAGCAGCATTACATCTAATGACCTAATTCATATTGTCACAGGAAAGATTGCTTCACGGGAGATTCACACATCCTTACTACATTTAAAGAAAAAGCAGAGATAAACAATCAAGCTTTTATCCAAGGACGGCTTAGAACTCACGGGCAAGCAAGTTTCTGGAAAGCCGTGTCGCGTAATCCAATATCCTTTAATGCCGATAACATTGGTTACAAGAAAACAGAGTCAAAAACTGTTATAAATCCAAAGTATATGTTTAGAAGAATTATAAGTGCTACTCAATTTAAAGAACTTGATTTCAAAAATATGTTATCATTCGAATTAACTCCTACTCCTGCTTCGTTATTTCATGAGGACGGCTCAATGAGGAAAACTGCAAAAAGTGAATTGGCAAAAAAATTAGTATCGTTTAGTGATTTAATAACTGATCCGCCGCAAGAAATTATCGAATATTTTATAGATGGAATGGTAGTTTTACAAGAAATTAATCAAAAATCATTTAAAACATTCGACGAATTAGCTCAGGTTGTAACAAATAAGATTTTAAGCATATTTAAAAAGCACAATAACTGCCGTAGAATATCGATTATATTCGATAGATATGATGACAAAAATTCAGTTAAAGTATTTGAAAGGCAAAGAAGAGGACAGCACAATTTGGGGACTTATTGTATTATAGGATCCAGAACAGTATCTAATTATAAGAATTTCTTAAGGTCAACAGCAAATAAAATGGCGTTAATTAAGTTCGTTTCTAATAAAATATGTGAAGCATGTCATTTGGTCCCAGAAGACAAAGAAATAGTAATTGCAGGCGGTTTTGAAGATGCCGGTAAATGTTTTAAAGTAGGTTGGTGTAATGCGGTTGGTACATAATACGAGTAGATTTTTAAAAATCTGTGTTTTTTTTTAGATTTTAAACCATGAAGTTGCAGAGCAAAAAAATTTGTACAGCAACCACGAAGAAACTGATACAAGAATTATTTTCCATATGGTATCTTCTAATAAAAATGGTAGACTAGTCGTAAAGTGCGATGATACTGACGTTTTAGTACTTTTAATTTATTATTATGCTACTCATGAAAATTTTAGTAATAGTGAAATATTCATGGAAACTGGTCATACAAATATGACAACTAACAAAAAACGATTTATTCCTATTCACGTCATTTCGAAAAACATTGGTAAATTGGCATATGAAGGATTACCAAGTTTTCACAGCCTCACAGGATGTGATACGACAAGTTCACTATTTAAAATAGGGAAAAAACAGGCTTGGGAAATTTACTATAAAAATTGCGACTCGCTTAACCTGCACAAGTTTGCTAAAATGGGTCCAGAAGAAGAAATACAATTTGCTAGAAAATTTGTAAGTTCTTTGTATAAAAACAAAAATGCAAACGATTTTGACGAAATTCGGTTAAACCTTACAAATCAGAGCAGAAAACCAGCTCAAGAATTGCCCCCTACAGAAGATAGTTTCAAACTATATGTCCTTAGGTAAAATAAAATCAAAATGTATTGCTTTGTACGAATAAAAAATGTAATTTTAGGTTATATTATCAAACATTTATATGGGTCAATAGTCATCTTGGAGAAGCAGCCAAAAAAGATCCCTTGTTGTATGGATGGACTTTAAATGGGGACAATTGGATAGTTCCAAAAATGATGAATCAAGCTCCAGTTCCAGAACATATACGGCAAATTATTTCTTTATTTTGCAATGACAAAAGTTGCAACACCCAAAAATGTCAATGTAAAAAAGATGGAGTATTTTGTAGCACACATTGCAAATGCAAAATAAATTGCAATAATGTTAGTCGAGAAGTTGCAGAAAATCAAATTGAGGCTGATGATCCTGATGACGATGCATTTTTAGATAATCCCTTTTAATATTTTTGTTTCTTAATTTTTTTATAAATAAATAAATAAATAAATGCCTTTATTGTCAAAATTCATCATCATATTGTCAAAATTCATCATTGTTTTACCATGTTTATACCATAATTAAACTTTTCTTTGTACAGAGTATGAGTATAAGCATTTTTTGGAAAAAATAAGAATTTATAATAATTATTTACCCCAACATGGTGCAAATAACTAATGAAAAACTTGTATTTAAAACCATGCCGCGGCTAGAAAATGTAAAATAGATGGATCGCAATGGAAAAATTACGCCGCCGCGCCGCGCGGGCGCTGTACCCCGCCGCAGTGACACGCATCATAACGTTTAAGAGCCGCTACAGTCTTTATTTTTAATAATAGACCACATGTTAATCGAGACGAAATGAAGCCCATTAAATTGCGCAGTTTTAAAAAAAAACATTTAAATAGCTCTTTGCAT
Organism: Sitophilus oryzae; assembly: GCF_002938485.1. Taxonomy (NCBI): domain Eukaryota; kingdom Metazoa; phylum Arthropoda; class Insecta; order Coleoptera; family Curculionidae; genus Sitophilus; species Sitophilus oryzae. Next base: position 1,169,144 of record NW_022146393.1, read on the forward strand.
AAAGGAGTTATGGCGAGGTGAGTTAAACATTTTTTAGCACTTTGTTGTTTTTTTTAAATATTACTGTTTTTCTAATATATTTTAAAATTTTTCTTAAACAAAGTATATACCAGAGGAAAGGAAGTTAAATATGGAATAAAACTAAAAAAAAATGTTTTAGCTTCATTACAAAAAAAAATCCATTTTTCCAATTTTTTGCCTATATTTTTGGTCTCGACCAATGGAGAGAGTCGACAATTTCCATTTTATATGTAAGAATACATGCTTTTTCAAATTCTCAAAGTCCCATTTGGTTATACCTCCTTTTTTTTGCATCCTAGAGCGGGCTTTCCGACGCACTATAAATGTTTAGTCTTTTTCTATAGTCGAACAAATTTGTTGCATTAGTTGCAAAAACTAGTAGTTTTATGGGTTTCACATACATGGTAGGGACCAACTCGCTGTTATTGTATCTAACTGATTACCTCTAGAGCATATTTAGCGAGGAAAACTTGGAAATCTCTGGGAAGAGTTTGTATACGGGCCCTTTCCGTCATTACTACAGGTTATACATACATTTTTCTTTCAAATAAGCGAATCAAATAAAAGTTTAAAATACCACCAAATTTGCAAACGATTGAAAATCGATAGAAGACAGTGCAAAAACGCAAACAGGAATCTTAAAACGCACGTTTTAAGATTCCTGTGTGTGTTGAAAGTAAAAAAATAGATGATAGGAAGAATTTGCGTTATCGCCAAATTAGGCTGAACGATTAGTAAAATATCTTTGTGTTGCCTTTCTCATTATCTACATTTTTTATTTTGAGCCTCAAAATGGCAATGGTTTCAAAATGGCATTGATGAGATTAGAAGTGAGGGTGTGGCACCTAGGGGTGGGTCGGGGTGTTTTGAAAAATACCACATTTGCATGATTTAGCTGGGTCCCAATTTGTAACTTATGCTGAAAAAATCACTTTTTTCATTAATGTCCACCTAATTTTTCGTGTAAGGGGTAGTTTTTCAATTTCACCCTAAAAACTTTATGATCATCGTTTAGCATTTTTCATGGGCTTTCCATTTAAGATTTTCAAGTGAGTAGGGGTGCCGCCTAAGGGGTAGGTCGGGGTGGTTCAAGAAATACGTCATATTTATTCCCCCTGAATATTATAGAAACGGTATTTTTTATATTTTTGATATCTTTTTTGGTTTAAAAATTATAGCCATTGTAAGTTTTCAGTGGCCCACCCTGTATAACATATTTAACAGATTTTTTTTATGAAATCAATCACAAAAATTAACTAACAATTTAAAATTACACCAAATATAGCAAAATAATTAAATAATATAAAAACTATTTTACTAACAAAGCCGGGCGCGTAGCTGTAGTTGTTAGGTTTACAACAGAATTGCTACTGAACCAAAATCGCTGGATACGTAACTACTACGATCCAGGGTATCAAATATCCCTAAATATAAATATTTAAAGACACCACCTTGTTTTAACGAAATTACTAAAATTGGGGTAAAAATTCCGACACGCCCGCTTGCGGGTTAACCTCCTGTAGCTACGAAACAGCATGCAAAGTGAATATTATTTTACGAGATGAATTAAGGGTTTTTAGGATTTTTTAAGTTCTTTTTGAAGCAAAAATAAAGAAAGAACATCATATATTAAAACTCCAATATAATTATTTCCATGTCTGCATTAAGGTTATTTTTATTAAATATGTTATATCAAAAAAAAACATTTTTTTTTCAACTAAAAATCTTTTAGGTCGTAAATTATATTGTTCAAAGTAACAAAGCGGTCTTAGCTCTTAATTCCAGTAATATTGCCGGAGTGGTTCCCATAAAAGATAACATGACAAAATATGGCGTGTAACACTAAACTTGCTGCAATATCTTTACCAGAAGCTCGTTATGACTAGCTGTAATTCCAGCTTATAACGAATCCCTTATTCTCCTTTTAATTAAATACACGATTTCGAAGTTGTTTTGCCGGGAAGGAAAATCTTTGTAGCTTGCAGTAACAGAAACTAGTGATTTAACACACTAAAGATGCATTTTTAAGTAATTTATTATAACATTGGTGCCGATTAGTTTAAACAAAATTAAAATGCCTCAAATAGCCAAGTAATAGTAAAGTTACAATGCTATGAAATAGTTAAAAAGATAGTATCTTAGAAATATAGTAGTATCCAATAAAGTAGAAATATACCGAGGTTGCCATTTCAAAATCAAAAGTTGTAATAATTTCCGGTGAAACAGGAAGTGATCAAAAACAATTATTGAAAACGTCAATTAATCCTGATTTATATCACATACTAACATACCAAATCTTGTTTATTTGTCTGTAAAAATAAAAAAGTTATTATGAAGTGAGCTACTTTTGAGACGCACCCGATATATAAACTGTCAATTTCAACTATTTACTTCGAATAAATTATCCATTCTTGCCTTTTTGTCCACAAATCGACTTTCTGTAGCAATACAGAGTTCAATTCTACGATCCACTGTTTTTTTTTATAAAATTTTAACTCAGGTTGCAGAGTACCTACTTAAATGATGATAAATTTCATTAGTTGAATTGCATTTTCTAGAAACTGGCCAGTCGCAATTTGTTTGATTGAAATTATTTTTTTTTTCATTTGAAAAGGCGAAGATGTGGTGCAACCAAATGAAATGCTTATTCAGTAAACTCTGCTATTAACAATAATTATTAGTAAGGTAACCTAGTTTTAATATTTTACAATCATTGCAATAATCCATCGAACAATATGAATTTATTTATACGAAGGTAGAATAAATTAGTATGAGTATGGAAACAATCGAGTAATCATTTGCATGACCCTAAACACACCTTTACATAGTTCTCTATCCTGCACTATCTTCTCTATTGTATCATTACATATTTTAGTTGGCCCTCTTTTACCTTTTTTTTTAGGCCATACCTTTACTGGTATGTCGTTGTTCATTCTAATCAAATGTCCATACCACCTAAGCTGACATTGCTCAATTTTATTCAGAATCGAATCTACTTTTAGTTCCTCTCTTTTATAAAGCTGTTTTTTAGTCTATCTTCCCTTGTTACCCCAAGTACTCTTCGTAGATATAACATTTCCATTCTTTGGATCTTACTCTTCAATCTTTTAATTAACACACTTTACACTCATTTTCACTGCTCTCGAGATTTCTTTTTTATTTAAGAAGCTGTTCTTAATGGCTTAATACAAGCCGGACGTGTTGCCAATTCTTTCGATGATTTCCGTCTCTTGTTCTCCTGTGTTGCTGTGTTCACTCCCAAATATTTGTATGAATAGACTTATTCCAAATTGATGTCGTTTATCTCTATATTCATATTTACTTCTGTTTTACCTAAAATCATAACTTTTGTTTTAATATCATTGATTTTTAGATTTTTCTCTCTCAGAGGTTCCAGCCAGATTTCTAAATTTCTTTCCAGTTCTTTTTCGCTGTTAGCTAAAATTTCCAAGTCATCTGCAAATGCACATTCTTTTATCAAAATTGGTTGTAGATTTCTACGACCGGCGTATACTCTTGTAACAGCTGCACTTTTATCCTTTATTATATCATCCATAACTAAATTAAACAGGATCTGGCAAAAAATTCATATATTTAACATTTTTATTCAATTTGGAAAATTATAAATTTCAATTAAGTTAATTTTTTGAATTCACCCCCAGAAGAGATGAAAATATAAACAAAGTCTTTTTTCCAATTTTCAGTGAAAAGTTAAGGACTTTTGAAACAAATGTTTTAATAAAGCTGTCCTCTTGTCAAATGTCGCAAAAAAGTGTAGAGATCATTTTTATGTAAAATGACGTTCTACAACTTTATTTGAACTTTTTTTTTCTAGTCCCTTTCTACCAGTTCTCGAAATTTTATTATTTTTTTTTATTTATTTATTTCACCCCTCGGGTGAGTTAAAAAAATATTTCACAATTCGTTTTGAGATCTTTCAAAGTAACAAAATATCAAAAAAGTTATATCAAAAATTCTAACCTCCTGAGTCTCAACATTTCTAAACTAAAGCTTTGTCGTATAAAAACTCGCTGCAACCTTTTGTACTTAACAACACGACAATTGACGTCGTAAAATCTGTAAAATTCTTAGGGCTTGTTGTTCTCTGAAATGGGACATATATATCGACGCTTTGTCGAAAAAATTAAGCTCTGCCAGTTTTGCATAAAGATCTGTTTCTAAGGAGCTTAACTTGTAAGTGGCTTGAACTGTTTATTATGCACTTTTTAGATATGCACCTCAGATATGCCCTTCCATTCTGAGGTACGTGTTGTGCGACTCAATTTGACTGCATTTTCAAGCTCCTGAAGATAGCTGTTCAATATTCACTGGGACTAAACAGCAGAACTCATTGCCAGGACTTTTTTAAAAAAGTAACTCTTCCTTCCTTTATTTATATTTGAATCCGTTTGCCTAATACGTATACATGTATCAGCTTCTCAAGAAAGGCCATCTCACACTTATCCACTCAGGAACGTGGAGCAAGATCTTTATCTAACTACTCCACACTCAGAGTCAGAGTTAGTTAAAAGTTCAATATTATACAATTCGAAAATAATGCACAATCACCTGCTATTTAAAATCAAATCCATACTATCATTTTCTTCATTTCGCGAAGCATTGAAATCTTATTTACTAGACAAGGCTTTTTATACGCCGTAAATGGGGATTTATATTTTGATAATCGAATTTGATCTTGTAAACACTGGTCCAATATTTGCTATTACTATATTCACTATAAACTTACTAAATATTTTTGAATGTTATTTTATTTTTTATTCTTTGACATTGTTTGACTCTGACTTAAAGACTGACAACAAATGTAATTTGTATACTTGTTTTGTATTCTTTTTATTTGTTTACTTTTTTTTTTTTTTTTTTTGTGAAAAATTTTTTTTAGAAAAAAAAAAAAAAAAAAAAAAATTTAAAGTATTTTAATTTGAGCTGGACATTGTTATCACCTGAGAGGTTGTGCCGATGCTCTACCATATCTCCACCCTTCTATCTCTCCGTCGGCGTCTGTGTTACTCTTTGCAAACTTTACACCTGCCAACACAATTAGTTTCATTCAGAGTTGGTTGTTTGTTATGGAACTTCGGTAAAGATGATTGCTGCTTGCTGCTGCGAAAGTTTTCGTCCAAATCCGAGTCGGAAATTTAATTCGAAACTAAAGATGAAAGGTCGCAAATTACGGAGTTTAGGATAATGTTAAGTAGGGAACGGTTTCGGGAAAACTTTAAATCGGATGCTGCGAAGACGCTTAGTGGAATTGAAAGTGGCAATCAAAAATATCCACGTTGTAATAATAAGTTTTTTTCAGTTTTCAATTTATAGACCAGTCAAATAAGATTTTTAAATTGGTTGCTTAAACATTTTTTGGAAAGCTTATTATTGATTTAATCGGTCTTCATTTGACGTGAAAGAGAAAGTTCCTAGGTTTGCACGGTTGCTTTACCGCCGCTAGTCTCAGGAGACCCAAAAGATGGTAAAATTTTCGACGTTTTTCAGTTTGTTGTCTATAGTTCCGAAACATTGCATTTTAGCAAATATCTCAATATAACGTAAATTCAAGAGAATTAAACTCTCAGTCCAATGAACGTGATCCAATGTGCATACATTCAATTTGATTTTGTAGTATGGCTAAAATTTAAAGTTGATAAGGCCATCAACTTTGATAAAAAAAAACGCATTAAAGTGACATTCAGTCGTCCGTCAAATTGAAATGGCTTCTGTCATTTTAAACAAAAAATAAATTATAGAATTATTTAGCATCAATTGTGGGAATAACGCATACCGGTTATGTCTCAAAAAGTGGCTCACCCCTCATATCTTTTATTTATTCAGATAAAAAATCAGATTTGATATGTAAAAAAGTGCCATAAATTAAAAGATTGATTGACTTATTCAATTGTCTTGGTCACTTCCTGCTTCACCGAAATGATTACCCTTTGGTTTTTTGAAACGGCACCTGACCCACGGTATTTTTTACTTTTATCTGAGAGAAACACTGAACAGAATAACATGCCATCATATGTCAACTTCCATTTTGCCATGTTTTATTTAAAATTATAACTAGCGGTTTGTAACGACATTTTCGCTTAAAACAAATTGTGTTTAAATTTCAATCTAGAGTACCATGGGTGTGTTAAAACTCTAATTTTTAATCAAGGCGCCTTGGAAAAATAGATTTTGAGGTTCAATGTTTTACGTGTCTTGTCCTGGCCGGTTAAAAGATACTCAAATCGTGGCGACCAGATCTCAATTTTTCCAAATGCGGGAACGAGGTGGCTCCGCAGCATATTTGAAAAGCATTTTTTTACGAATAACTTGGTACACTTGGTATTTCGGATCAACTTATTGTTATGAATCGCATGCGCTAGTAATTTCAAATAATAATATTAATATGTCAAAAAGTTGACATAATATAATACTGTTTTAATAAAAATAAAAAAAAAATAAAGTAACAAAAATACATTTAAAAATTAAAGTTGTAGTAAAATGAGTAAATAAATAAAAAAAAAAAAAAAAAAATTGAATACGTCAATCAATCCTACCCTCGGTGTCATACGAACATGCCCGGAATCTTGACGATATTCGAAAATCATCGCTATCCCAAAGCGGGTGCCGGTGGATCGACCTCAGTAACGAGTTCCCTTGGGTCAGGTGTACCGAGTGAAAACTGTTTTTGAGAAAATGTCGTTATTAAATCGTATCATCTCTACGACGATGAGATCAGCTAATACTGAGCATAAGCTGAGATCTGCACTGGAAAGACCTGCACCGCTCAAATTATGAACCTAACACAACACATTGAGAATGGCTTTCAAACAAAAATGGTTTCCGGAGCTGTCTTTGTTGACCTGTTGTCAGCATATGACACAGTAAATCACAACCGTCTGATATATAAGATTTATCAAATGACGAAGGACTACCAACTTGTACAAGTCATCCGCACAATAGACCCGATACTGAACCAATCGTGCAGTCTAATAACCGGATGCCTAAAACCCACATCGATCCAACAGCTACACCTCCTCAGCAGGATAGCTCCACCCCACATAAGGAGGCAAGTTTCCAGCATGAAAGAGAAACAGCAAGCTCTTTCTGATACCCGGCACCCGCTCTTCGGACAACACGCCGCTGGACCCGGGTTGAAATCCCGAAAAAGCTTTCTTTCTGCCGTTCAGCCACTTGATAGCAGCACGACATCCGCAAAAAGACTGGAGTTGTGGTCAGCAACTTCAACAACTCTAAATGAATTTAAGCCTACCACCTGGTGCGGAACAGGCATGGCCGGTGTGGAGAAAGTCTGAACCGTTTGCGTACTCAGGTTGGCAGATGCAAGACATGAACCAGTGGAGCTACCTTGACGGATCTGTATCCTGTGAATGCGGAGAGGAACAAAATATGAGGCATCTTCTCGTATGCCCAAATCTCCCAAACATATGCAATGAGAGTGATCTCGCAGAGGGAAATACCAACGCTCTAAAGTGTACCAAGTACTGGATATCCTGTATATAACTGCTGTATGCATATATATTTTTTGTAGTTTGTCTAATTCTGTATAAGTATTGTTCCTATTTATGTTGATTGGTTTGACTATGTTTTTTTTAAATGTATGATGTGCCTTTTTTATTAGTTTAGCCGTTTTGTATACTCGTATTTTATATATATTTTTGTGTTTCTTGATTTTTTTTATATATACTGAGTTGCAGACAGCTTTATTTATTTGTCAAATTACATAGAAACCAACGCCAACCCGGCACAATATTTTTTCTACTCGTAATAAATTCCTTGAAATAATAATTTCTGAATATTTTTTAAAACGTAACTCGCTATAGAAAAAAATATTGTTTTATACACGACGATAAAATTGCATTATCGTCTCCCGAAATTAATTCACTCGCGATTTCATCCTCGTGAATTAATCTTTATCGTGTTGTATAAAAAATAACTAAAAGACACAGGTAATTTTAAACTATGTATTTAGTGCTTCCAGGCCATCTTCATTTGTTTCTTCTATTTAAATTGGGCTAGGTGAATTGTGCTTGTTTGAAGCATAATATCCAACATTAGCCGGCAGACTCGTTTATCCCATTCGATGAAAGAACGAATACAATCAAAATCCTTAAAATATTTCTGCAGGGTCAACTGGTTCGGATCTTCATCAGTACGGATATCACTTCTACAGAAAGAGTCTGGTGATTTGACGACTTAGTCCAGTTAGCCCTAAGAAAATTGTAATTTATTTTTATATTGAATAGTAATGATTTTTTAATGGTGTAGTTTAAATTTTGAGCGACGCATTAATATTGCTATGATTAATGTTAAATTTTGATTTAGTTTTATATCAATTTTCGAGATCGACCTCGCCAAAATAAATCCAGATTGTTAGTTTTCAGCCGTCTTTGACGCCGTTTTTTTTTCGATTATGCATTACATTGTTGATAATTTTGAAGATCTATACCAAATTAAAGTTACGAGCATAGTTTTTGAATCAAATACAATGTAATATTTTTATGATTTTAAACGTTAACTAGAGTCACCACAAAATAACACGTTTTTGTGCATAAAAATCAAAATTTTAACGTGTGTTAAGTTAGCACAACTACTTTAAAAAAATGTATGAAACTATGTGGAATAATTGCCGTAAATTAACCGTAAATTTGCCGTGAAAACTAAAAATTTGCCGCTCTTCGCTAAGTATGTTAAATCGATGGTTGTGCTAAGCTAATATTAAGTTAGCACAACCACCATTGGAAATCAGTGAAAGAACATAGGAATTTTGTAGTATAGCAGGAATTTGCCGTTTTTTTGCCGTTCTCAGATACAATTAAAACATATATCCTCCGATCATTCTCTATCCCCTGCAACTTAAAAATGTAATAGCGCCAAGGTCATATATTAAGTTAGCACAACTATTCCAGTAAACGTTAAGTAAAATGACTGAAATTAGGTGGAACAATTGTCGTAAATTAGCCGTAAATATACCATGCAAACGAAAAATTTGCCGCTCTATTATTTGTTTATAAAATCGATAATATTTTTTAATTAACGTAAACGATAACGTTAAATTAGAGCGATTTTCTTAAAATTCACTAAATGGGATCAATAATGACTTTATAGTACCACAGGAATATGCCGTAAATAAGCCGTGAAATCGAAAAATTTGCCGCTCTTTTTATTTCTTTATAAAATCTACAAGGTGATTCAGGCTTCCGAAAAAGCTCTATGTTTGGTTTTTGGTTTTTGTGAATTTCATTTCATTTTTTAAATATAATATAGAACAATGGTAACACACATTTTAAAAATATTTTTTGTCAACATACAGGGTAATTCAATATTTTCAAATCAAGGGTGTACATTTTTAAATGGATTGCCCCCATATTATATTAAAAAAATGAAATATTTTTTAATATAAAACAAAAATCAAACATAAACTTTGAAACACAGATCTAACAGAAGAACCTAAATACTCGATTTCACCGTTTCGAACTACATGTTGTTACGGCTAGTTACGGCTGGTTTACGGCTAGTTTACGGCATATTGCTGTTGTACTATAAAGTCATTGGCCAGTCCCGAACAATTTTTAAGAAAAATCAATTAGCGTTATCGTTCAGTAAAGCTCATCGATTATAAACAAATAATAAACGGCAAACATTTGCGCTGGTAGCCCGGCTGAACGGCAGTGTTCCGCAGACATTTGCAACACGTTACTGAATAATATGCTGGCAACTATATGACGCTTGTTACACAACCATTTTGTTACGAAAGAATAAAATGATCGGAAAGATTATTTTTAATTGTATCTAAGAACAGCAAAAAAACAAGTCTGACCCTTGCAAAATTCTTAACTATGTTCTTTCACTAATTACCAAGATTGTGCTTAGCAATCTTAACTTAACAACCATCCGATTAACTGCTGCAACGAAAAACGGCAAATTGTTTCACCGACTAATTGACAGTTATTCCACATAGTTTCATACATCTTTTTTAAAGTGGTAAAAATTTTATAATAATTTCTTGTTTACTTAAATTTTTTTTATAACATAATCCTTACCCTTTTAGTACGAAAGTTCCTCTTTTATTAAAACTTTTATACATAATAAAACTATCAACAAAAGTACCACAACAAACACTTGCAACACAAACGTGAAGAGGTTATTAGATGCAAACTACTTTGTAACAGTCATAAAGAAGCGCAAAACATAAAAAGAACTTTAGCGTCATACCAGATAAAATTATGATAAACATTCTAGCGGAGATAAAATGACTTTTGCAACACACTGCACTTACTGGTAAATGCGCTGGGAATATGCACGCTTGACCCGTTGCATTCTAGTTGTATTTTTAAAACTGAAATAACACTTTCAAAGTTTATATTGGAGCGGTCGCCCAGTTGAATTTCCAACTGAAAACAGCAAAGCCGAATTAAATCCGAAATTATAACTGCAAATTGTGCTCCTATCTCGTCGCACATTTAAATACAATGTGGTTGGATTTTAACGGCATTAAGTAGATGTTTCTACATGCTGTGTAGTAAAATTAGTTTTTGTGCTTTAGAAAAATGGAGGTGGAAGATAATTTTGCTTCTAATAAAAATATCCAGGAAGTACAGGGTGGGCCAATTTGGACACTTTTAAAGACAAACTCCCTTTTTTAAAGGAGATCAATCATGATTTTTATCAAAAACATAATGGTAAAACGCGCACGTCTATATCTGTTACTGTTTTAGAGTTACAAGGTGTTTTCGAAAGGATGTGCATTTTAAAAAATCGCGGGAACTTTTTAACTAAGAAAAATTTTTCTGTTTCTATGAAACCTTTCAAAGCTCCTTTTTACGTAGAATTTAATGGTTTAAGTATTTTTTAAAATTAATGATTTAAAATTATAAAAAAATTATTTTATAGGAAACTCTTTATATTTTTAATTCATAGAAAAGAACTTAAAATTTCAAGTCCCAAAATATAGCATACTTGATATTTTGCTCAATTCCTTTTCGAAATATAGAATTTTTCAAAGGTCATTCGCTTTGGCTAAGTAGGCTTGGACGACACCGTTCGTAACGCAGGAAACAATGCTCGCCGGGAACTGTAAGCGGCAATTAAAACGAAATATTATTTACAATCAATGATGCAGACGTTTATAACAATTTATTTAAAGTTTACAGCGATTTGTTAAAAATGCACATTTTGAAAAAATACCCCTTAGCTCCGAAATGGTAACAGATATCGATGTGCGGTTAAAAATGAGCTCCAGATACCGGTATCAGTTTTTGTCTATCTCTTTCAGAAAAAAAATGTTCCCTTTAAAAGGTGTCCAATTTGATTCACCCTGTACACATTGTCACAGATAAATTACGCATTGTATGTGTTTTTATTTACTGCTTTAGATGCAATTTGTTTTTAAAACTGAAATATTAACGGCGTCAGCTTTTACTTTGATTTATGATCAAAAGGAACAGCCAACTAGAAGGAATTTTAAAATTATCTTTGTTCATATGATCTTGCTTCAAGTGATTCTTTTACTAGCAAGTCAACTTAAGCCCAGACTCAAGAACCTGGAAGACTCCATTCTTAACCAGGACTGGCAATCCCCCAACTGTCTAAGACACTCGAAGGAATTTTTCAGGACTTCGGACCGAAAATTAAACATTTTTGGTTTCATTAGGAACAACCTTCGGATTGCCACAAGATTTTTAACAAGACACTATCTCTTTAATGAATATCTCTGTGTCATCATCATCCAACCAGCCTGAAATTATTCCACACTGCTGGACGTAGGCCTCTCTCAAATCCTTCCACTCTTCTCGGTCCTATGCCACTTGGATCCAGTTTCCCCTAAATTTCTTTAAGTCATCTGACCATCTTGTCGGAGGTCTGCCTCTGTTTCTGAGAGCATCTTGGCCGCCATTCTAGTATTAGCTTGCTCCATCTATCGTCCGTTCTTCCTGGCAATATGCCCAGTCCAGTTCCATTTGAGTTTTTTAAGCAGATATATAGCATCTTATTCGTGTACGCTGTTTTATAACTGTATTGATTATCTTGTCTCTTAGAGATGCACCAAGCATTGCTCTTTCCATAGCTCGTTGGGCTACAAGGATTTTTTCTATGGACTTTTTCGCCAGTGTAAGTGTCTCTGCGCCATATGTAAGAACTGGCATAACGCATTGATGGAACACCTTCCTCTTTAAACACATTGGTAGATCTGAGTTTAACACATATCTTAGTTTGCCGAATACTGCCCATGTTAGTCTTATTCTTCTTTGTATCTCGTGTGTCTGGTTATCGCGACCAATTGTTATTTCGTGCCCCAGATATTTATATTTCTTTTGTCAATTATTTATTCCCTCATATAAAAGATATATATAACACATAAATAATGTACAGCATATACATATAGAAGATCTGGGTGTCGTCCTTCTTCATCTGTCGCAGCATCAGTGACTTGTTGGTACCAGATCCTGGCCAGATGGTGAAGGCATTCTTTTTCTTAATTAATTTTGTCGTCGATTTCTGGATTAGTGTATGGTTCTATTTAATATTAACCATTTAATCCCTTTTTTTTTGGTGTATAAATTTAAATTTTTTACCTCCTCTGCTAAACTATTGAATGTTTGAATTGTTTTTGTTGTTAGTCTCTATGTTAATGTCTTATTTTTTACTTTATGGCTTCTAATATGTGACTTTCTTCTTGTTTGGTAATTGTGATCTTCCTTGTTTGTATTTAATTTAATATTCGTTTTATAGTATTGTTTTTATTTTATACAGCAGTAGCAAGCTATTAAAAAGTATTAATTGTTTTATATCTAGTTCTTGCACTGTATCAAATAATATGTGTGTTGTTGTTCTTTTGTGTAATTTATATATTAATTTTAAAATTTTATTTTGCTGACGTTGCAAGTCATCAGCAAAACGCAGGTTATTGAGCATTTCCCCGTTAACATTAATGCCCATTTCCTCCCAGTTTAGTCTTTTGTACATATATTCTAATAGTGGTAGCATGAACAATTTGGTGGAAATGGTATCGCCTTGCGGTACACCTCTTTTAATACGAAATTAAAATTTATTTGTGTTTTCATGTAGCGATACAGATGCTATTGCATGGTCGTATATATATTTTAAAAAGTTAGTATAACGGGTGTCTGTCTATACGACATTCAGCTAGGGCCTTGAATAATTTGTGCTGATTAATAGAGTCGAATGCCTTTTCGTAGTCGACAAATATTAAAATGAGGAGTTTATTATACTCAACACATTTTCCTATTAGGGACTTCACCACCAACAGATGGTCATTTGTACCGAAGTTCGACCTAAATCCAGCATGTTCTTTTGATTGATATTGTTCTAGTTTTAGGGAGAGACGATTTGTGAGGATTTTTGTGAATAATTTGTACGTGTCGCTCAGTAAACTAATAGGCCGATAGTTGGTAAGGTTTGTTTTGTCCCCTTTTTATGTAATAGGATTATATTGTCACTAACGTGTACCAGCGACTTCGTTCGCGTCGAATTAATCATTTGTAATGGTGATTGGTAAAAGCAAGCAAGAATTTCCATTAACATATAAACTGGATAAATTTTCTTACATTTATGTTAGCATGAGAAAAAACAAAATAGCGATATTATTATATAACTTGGTAATATTTGAGGGTAGTTTCATTTTCGTTGGAATTTGACTTTCGAAAAATCCGTTTGCCAAAAATAAGCTTTTTACGTCAAGCAGTTTAAGCAGAATCCTGGTTAGAAATTACCCAACTTTTGGAACACGCTGTATGATTTTTAAAAAATCAAAACATGTAAAAAACAAATAAATTATGCTTGTGCAAGCATTTTCCCGAAAGACTAACAGTTTTTAAATAACAACTATTGTAATATTTGAGGGCGTTTCACCCTCTTGAAATTTGAGATTCGAGAAACCCCTCCTTATCGAACCTCCTCTACACCCCACAGTTGTCAATCCGTTTGCCAAAAATCGGCTTCAAACATCAAGCAGTTTAAGCAGAATCGTGATTACTCAATGGTCATATTTTATGAAACATCCTGTATAAATTTATAAAAAATCTTAAAATATGTAAAACAACATCAAAAATATACGTGTTTAAGAGTTTTTCGAAAAACTCACCGGTTTTTTAAATAGATAATATTTTAATATTTGAGGTGGATTTCACCCCCTTAGAATTCGAGTTTCGAAAAATCCCTTCTTATCGAACCTCTACACCTAAGTCAAACTGTTTTCCAAAAATCAGCTTTTTTACGTCAAGCGCTTTTAAGCAGGATCGTGATTAATCAATGACCAGTTTTTTCGAAACACCCTGTATGTACATTTTTAAAATCTTAAAATATGTAAAAAACAAAATAAATATACGTGTTTAAGCTTTTTTCCGGAAACTTGACCGATTTTTAAACAAAAAATATTTGTAATATGAGGGGTGGTTTCACCCTCTTAACTGGGATTTCTAAAAATCCCTTCTTATCGAACCTGTATACCCTAGAATCAACCTGTATGCCAAAATTGAGCATCTTACGTTGAGTGGTTTGAGCAGGATCGTGATTAATCAGTATGTCAGTCACTTAAGGATTTTATATATTAGTATCCCAGTATTATCTCACTCTGATGGCGTTCTTGCAAGACATTTGTTGAATAATATTTCCAAGGCCTTGAGGACCTATTCTCCTTCTTTAATGGCTTCAATACCTATATTGTCGTCAGCGCTATTGTTTTTCATAAAGTTTAATGCCGCCGATATTTCATCTAAAGTAATATTTGGGATTTCTTCTGAGCCTTGATTCATCACAGTTGGTATGGTACTATACGAGTTTCTAGGTTTGGGTTGCCATATAACTGCTGGTACAAATTTTCCGTAACACGCAGAATATCTGCTCTATTTGATGTTATATGTTCTTCTGCGTTTTGCAATTTATGAATTAGTGCTCTCCCTATACTTGCCTCTTTTTTGAAAACCTTTGCCTCTTTTTAATCCTTGATTTCTCTCAATGAGTTGTGTTATTTAGTCGCTACAACAAAATAACGCAAATATTGCAATATCTCAGTAGATTGAAGTTAAAAAACAAGGACGAATACAGATTCTCTAGGGAAATGGGGAAACACCAAAACACTCATCACTAGTGCACCGAGACGACGGCCATTCGTGCCATAAACTTTGGTACGTGCTTTTCGGAGATGCAGAACTAACCTCTTATAAACTGTCTCAGATACTAGGTTTTGTCAAAGCCCTGAGACAGTATGATGATTATAACTCAATAAATTGTTTTTATATAATAATAGCTCCTGTATATAGCGTTTAACGCCTTTGGAGTACCAAGGTACAGCTTGCTATAACTAGAGCCGTTCGGTACACAATATACAAGGAAGGTAATGTGGCTAGCACTACACTTCAACCGCCTATTATTACCTGTGATTGTGAATCCCAAGTACTCATTTAAAGGCTGAGTCGACTAGGTACCCAAACTATTTTTATTTATAATAAAATAGTCGGCTGATGAAATGCCGCTGGTGTAGGATTCGAACCCGTTACCTTGAGATTGGTAGAGGTGAGCTGTACTTCTATGCCACCGGGCACCTTGAACCATAAATTGATTTATAAGGTCGATAAACTTCCTCCTCCTATACAATGTACAATCTCTAGAATGTATGTGTTTCATCAATATTCATGTTTTTATATCCCAAGTTTATTGTTCTATGTAACGCGCCTAACAGTCTGGACGTTTCATATTTTAAAACCCACATAACAACTAGTTTAACAGGAAGTTATGCGGTGCAATTTTTTAGAAATAACGAGCGTAACGATTCTGCAAGTTAATGGGCTGTTGTTGACCTTGTTTTTCTTCTTCTTCTTACTATGAATTGCCTGGAAAAGTTTTTTTCGCTCGAACATAATCTTCTTCTGGTTTTCAGCGACTAAGTAGGCTTTTTAAAAATACTTACTACGGTGTTATTTTTGAAGTAGTTGGTTTAAGTGGAATAAAAAATACCTAAAAGTATTGCCTTATATGACAATTTTCCTAATATGGAAACAATAAATATAATTTTTATATTAATAATATGGCACTATTTTAACTATCAAAATATAGTCGGGAAAATTTAATAGACGATAGAACTTGCAAAAAGTAAACAAAAAGTTCATATCAACTTGTAAGATTTAAAGCTTCCTTTTCGAGATACAGGGTGTTAAAGTTACTTAAAAAAGAAAAAAAAAGAAAATATTTGAAAAACTATTCAATTGATTTAGATATAACTTGACCCGTTTATAATAGTTACTATGGGACTTAATTTGATGTAATTAGATTTAAGTTTTATTTTTTTAAATCTTCTATTTTCCTTTTGAAATTATTTAAGAAAAAATAAGCACGCCTCTGCTTTTTTAGAAGTTTAATATTATTTTTGGATTTAGTAATTAAAATATAATTTTTTTGTCTGACTTTTTTCTATCTTCTTTACTTTTTAAATTCTAATTGGTAATTAATATTATAATCAGGTATTCTAATGGTGCCCTGTATCTCGAAAATGAAGCTTTAAATCTTAGAAGTTGATATGAACTTTTGTTTTATTTTGACTTAGACACCCTGTAATTAGATTTAAATTTAATATTTAACGTTTTTTTTTGTATAATGAATTTATTAGTGGCTCTCAAAATAAAACAATAGACAGATAGTAGTATACTTTTAATAATTCTTTAGTCTCTTTAATAATTATCAATCATGACTTATTAATAAATATGATCTTTTAATATTTGTTTTTAAATATTACAGTAAATAGTGAAAATAAATATAGAGTGATATATATTTTTGAGAAGCTTATGGCAAGCCAGATCATATAATTTATAAATATACAGGGTATTCCATTTAAGAAATTGCATTAGAAAACATAACTTTAGTTCATATCTTTAAAAATATTACTTTTGTAGAACAACAGACTACGTCACTGCTTATTCTACGTAAAGTTCTATAATAAACAGTTTTCACCTTCTCGATACCTTCAACAGTAACAGAAATACAGGGATGTCCCAAATTGCAAAATTTTCAAAATGTTTTTTTTGCTATTTTTAAAATAAGACTATGAAAATTTTGTTTGTGGCATCTTCCGTTTGACAAAAAAGTGGCATATATTTGTGCAAATCGCACCCATCTATCTGCACTAAGAACGGAGATACCGTATGATTTCAACTAAAAAATTCACAGATTTTGCAACATGCGCAACCATCATAGGCGTATTGAAAATACCAGACACAAAAGTCGACGGTGGTCGGCTCACCTGTGTTTTTACGCGTGTTTTTTAGTTAGCAGCTTCTTTTCATCATACCTAATAAAAAACTGTCACAATCACTACTCATAGTATGTATACCTATGTATTTTTAAACATCATTATGAGATATGAAAAACCAACGAAATGTATTATCGATTGCAGCAACTATACCTAGTTTACATTCAGTATGTCCAATTAATATAGAACATTATACCTATGCATGATTTTAAAAATTTGCTACCATTATATTTTGATAGTTGAGTTTTTCAAATTATTTGTTAGCTTCTTAAACAAAACAGACCCATAATAACTCAAATCTTTATCATCCAAGACTTCCAAAAATTATAAAGTAATCTTAGGTAAATTTTTTTTTTAAATTATTGCATGCCTTAAATGTTGCATGCTGCAAAATTAACAAAAATATTTCTTTTGAATATACAATTTATATATTTGGTCCAATTTATCAGTTCTGCATCATATCGGAAATTCAGATTGTGTGTGACACAACAGTGTGAGTCAACGTGCAACGGGAACGACAAGAAAAATGGCAAGTAAAAAAATTGTAAAGTCTTAATTACTAATTACACAGTCTTTCTCTTGAGTTCTCCTGCCTAAAATCTATATTGCCTTCCCTAAGATTTTAAATATAAATGATTGAAACTCATACAAGTTTACCACAATTTAAACTTAAGATAATTATTTAATTATTAAATCCATAATTATATTAAAATATAACACTTACGAAGTTACTAAATATTAACTATTTCTACTTATTTTTATAATTCTGATTAATTTAATAATTCTGATAAAAACACGCTTGGATATTTATTTTAGAAATCATACGGGCTATAATCATTAATATGACTATATTAACAATACTCAAATCAAAATTTATTTGAAGGAATGCTACTGTATTACAATAATTATTGTAAAATAAGTATGTAATAATAACTCGGAATAATTATTAAAAAACTGCTCATCGCGTTATAGATTTTGGCGTCTTGTCTATTATTTTATTATGCGTTTAGCTATAGTTTGATTTCAGATAATGCAGATTTTAATATTATTTTATTGTTTTTAATTGGAATTATTATTTTTAGCATGTGCATTCTATGAAGTAATTTTAGTAAGATTTAATGTTAAACAAATATAAATAAAAAAATATTTAAATAATTAAAATTAATTAAATGGTGTATAGTAACCATTTGTATTATGGGTTTGTTTATTTTTATAAAATTTATTTTCCTATTAAAATAAACATAGCCCACACTTACTAAATCAGTGGCCAACCACTTTTTAAATACAGAAGGGTGTTAATTAAGTATCTGGCCAAACATCAAGAGGTGATTCTTTGAGTGTTTTAAGGCTAAAAAGTTCTTATAAACATGTATCCGGAAATGTATAATTTTAAAGATACGGATGTCAAGGTGTTTTCTAATAGACCTTTGCAGTAATATTTCAAGATCCGTTGGCCGATTTTGTTGAAATTTCGTCGTGTTGTGATATTTGATAAGTTAACACTAATTAAATGATAATTATTATTTACAACAATATTCAAATGTTAAAAACTTATCCCAATAAATATTTGCCAGCGCCTTGGATTCGTTTGTTGGCGGTGGAAACCATGCAAGCTTTTTCTTTGTCCTAAGTTGTTAATTAAAAAAATAATAATCATATAAAAAATGTAGCTCCTATTAGCCTAAATTTTATCAAAATGTATATGTATGTAGACCCGAGTTATTATATGTTTTGGAACTTAATGATTTAATGAATTATTCCCTTTAATGCATCGATTGTGTGCATTATCCTACACGCCAAGAAAAAAATATTGCATTAGTCTAAATTTATTATTCATGTTGTTCCGCTCTTTCACATATAATTTGCCCCTTGCTTCTCGTACGGAAAGAGTTAGATTATAATAGCCCAGCTGTACCTAACAACCCATGCCTTGACGCATATTCTTTTTTATAATAATATCGGCTTTCTTTATCCGGCGACTAAACATCCATATCCATAAAATAGTTGGCCCACACTGATAAGACCTCCTTTTAGCCATCGAACGTCCTTGCTCTATTCGATGATCAACGTCGGCTAAACTATCGACTTACGTGTTGAAAAGTTGATTAGGCAGGTTATTGAACTCGGACCGTACCATGTCGCCTCTAGCATGTCGTTTTTTTAAAGACGGGTCCGATGTAAACTTGGCCAGAAGTATTTTCAATACTAAAATTCTCTCGAAATCAAATAATACAACTTTGTAGTCGCGCTGGACTCCCAACTAAACAACCGACAATGATTCTAAAGTCATTCCCGTACAACTCCTTAATCAAAAACTTAAACAAATTCGATTTTTCTTCATTTAAACCCGCCGCGCCGAACTATAACCGAGTTAGATCAACAATTGCGCTTGTTTCGGTAAACAGGGAGCGAAGCGATGGGCGCGTCCGCTTCCGCAAACGAAAAACTTTCTAATTCTCTTAGGAAGTTTTGTTTTGCCAACGGAAACATCGGTGAGATGTAAATTAACGCAATCGTTTCGGCGAAACTTCGGATCTGTCGGTCCACGCTTTGCATTGCAGTCGGCTGTTCGACGCTTGGGGATGCGAATTCTGTTTGGGAAGGACCGAAAAGTTGCAAAAAAGATGTCGATGGGGAAGCGGTTTGTTGGTTTTTGACCCTCTCTGTCCAAGGGTTTATGGTAATAAGTTTTTTTGCCCTAATTTGTCGCAAAATTTTCAATTTCAACTTTTTTTCTTTTTCGTTTATATTATAATATATTCATAAATTAATAGTTTTATGTCATAGTTTCATAATATTATTAAATACTAAAATATGGTAAGTTGATTGTTTTTATTTGACGATGTGATCTATGGTAATCGCAACAGTTTCCGATGCACGTGATCAATTTTAAATGACAAGCGATGGCCACAGAGCTGCCAAATTGTGATGGATTTATGAGATGAATCTTAATTTAAAAGTGACAAACAATATATTTATTATATCATTTTTTAAAGAATTTTACGTTTTATTTTTAATTTAAAAACTAATATTTTAGTAATTAATTGATTTATTTGTTTTATAGCTTATTTTACTATTACATATTGGCAAAAACTAGTCCATTTTGAAGATTATTCTAAGTGTTATTATGGGTTATTTATTTATTGTACATCTGACAACGCCATAAGTGGTAATATCAAGTAAGAGAGAGTGCTATTAATGTACAAACTATCACACAATTTAATAAAAACTAACGTAGAAATAACTTTGAAAGTAGTGTAATGTGCTTATCAATCAAACTTACTTCTCTAGTTGCATTCAAGGGTAATAAAAGACCTTTATTGTCACGTTCTCGTTCAAAATAGTTTATCAGAAAAGCTACAAGCTCTTTGTTTCGACTGTTTCAATGCTTCGGCATATTTTCAACACACAATTTCAAGAAATGCAATACAAAAACTAGAAAATTTAGTTTTTAAAAGATCTGTTTGTGCTTTTAAAGCACAATTAAAAAAAAACTATGAAAATAGGCAAAAAACGAGAATTACTCACAAAGATTCAACAACACGATATTATACAAAATAATCACTGACATTAGGATAATTGTCAAATAATAAACGACAACCTTGCTGAAAACGGCGCAATGTGACCAACATAGCTATAATAAAATTCGGTTTAAACTAGTTTTTCCAAATTTGATCTAAATAAAATATCTGTTACAATCATTTGGTCTATAAAATCAAATGAAGAGCTGCTAGGTATCTTAAATTATACAACAAATTTAAACAATTTTGACAAAACTTCATTTAGTCGGGTTTATAGACAATGTTATTATGACATTGTCGATATGGTTTATGACGTGCATCGGAAAATGTTTTGCAATTACAATATAAATAAATATACATATTCCGTAGATACTTAATTTATTCTATTTAAAACCATCAAAAAATATATAAATCACTTTTTGTGTAATTGAGTAATTTTTGCAATTTTAAATTTAGTATAAACATCAATATACAGAGTGTCCCAGGCTGAGCGTGCATTAGAAGTTTCTGAGAGCTACATTATCTAGATCGGAGATTTTTGCACATTACTGTTTACAACAAGATCTATCGATTAAAAATATTTTTCAATAAGCGGCACTTAAAATGGAAATACTGAAAGTTGACAACTTAACTTTCTTATTTTAAATAAGGTACCCCATTTTTATTATACTTAAATTCTCTGTAAATTTATGAATTTGATATTAAACACGCTATACCTAACATTAACCGTTTTTGATAAAATATATATTTAAAATTTTGGAGGAAAAAAAACTACCTGTCAAAAAAATCTGTATAGCTTAAATGACAAATTTAGTGATTACCACAACCACGGTAACATAAAGAGAAGACATGTGGCTATCTATTCAAAAATTAAATTGTTCGAATGTCGTATAATACAGCTGTCAACTGGGCGATTAACAGTGTATAAATATTTTTTTTCTAATGGAAACCTACTTTTTATTTCACTAGTGAAAAGGTTTGGAGAATTTTGAAAAGTAAAACGGGATTAACCATTTATAACAAGTAAAATTTTTTATGAAAGATGCATTTTATTAAAATATCAATAATAAAATAGTTTTTTCCAATCAGGGGACATACTATTTAACACTACCTGACCCGGCAAACGTTGTTTTGCCATATAAACATTTTTTTACGGGCAACAGTTTAATTTTATTCACAGGGTTGAAAATTATTGAGTTACTATTATCGCTATTAAAAAATAGGGGTTGATGGTAGAGGGGTAAAAATTTAGGGTTGTATGTATTTTTAATCCCATCATAAAAATAAAAATGTGTAAACAACTATTGTATATTTCTTAAAAATAAATAAAACAAAAGGGACTCTTTTCGATTTGAGATTCTATCATAATGTTCCATCTCTTGTATTATTATGTTATCATCACCCTCAGCGTGATGTTTTCTTTGTAATATAAAATAGGCATTGTAAACTATTCTTTGGTCATTGATTGATACGCTTGAGAATACTAACCATTCATAAATTTTACTATACCTCTTCTTTACTTCTTTTTATTAACGACATTGCTAACATAAACATCAGTGGTAAATTATGTCTTTTTGCGGACGTCACTAGCTTCACTTGGGGCAACAAAGACGTCACGGCACTTCATGGGATTATATCAAATGACAATCACCATTAAATCTTGGAGCGATTCGAACCTCCTGAGTCTCAACACTTCTAAACTGGCTTTGTCGTATAAAAATTCGCTGCAGCCTTTTGTACTTAACGACACCACCATTGACGTCGTAAATCGGTAAAATTCTTGGGGCTTGTTGTAGACAATTCTCTAAATGGGACATGCATATCAACGCTGTGTAGAAAAAATTAAGCTCTGCCTGTTTTGCATTAATTTCTGTTTCTAAGGAGCTTAACTTGTCAGTGGCTAGAACTCTTTTTTATGCACTTTTTGAGACGCACCTCAGATATGCCCTTTCATTGTGGGGTACGTGTTGTGTGACTCAATTTGACCGCATTTTCAAGCTCCAGAGAGCTGTTCGATATTCACTGGGACTAAACTAAACTAAAGCAGAACTCATTGCCAAAACTTTTTAAAAATTAAAAATATTAACTCTTCCTTCCTTGTTTATATTTGAATCCGTTTGCCTAATACGTAGCATGTATCAGCTTCTCAATAAAGGCCATCTCACACTTTCCACTCAGGAACGCGGATCAAGATCATTATCTACCTACCCCACGCTAGAGTTAGTTAAAGTTTAATATTATACAATTCGAAAAAAATGCACAATCACCTGCTGTTTGAGATCATATCATAATATAATTTCTTCATTTCACAAAGCATTGAAAAATCGTATTTACTAGAAAAGGCTTTCTACATATAAATGAGCTTATATTTTGAAAATCGAATTTGATCTTGTAAACACTCGTCTAATGCATTTTGCTATAAACTTACTAAAATATTTTTATATAAATATTTTGAATCTTATTTTTATTTTTTTTATTCTTTGTCATTATGAAACATTTATAAATGTTTATTTTAAACAATAAGACTCACAATGTAATTTGTTTACTTGTTTTCTATTCTCTTTTGTTTGTTTAATTTACCGCTTTGTCTCCAAATTGTAAGAGCGCGACAATAAAAGGCATTTATTTATTTATAACAATCCAACTGATGAAAAATTACAAATAAATAATTATATTCCCCAGATAACAAACTAGCCAAAACATCAAAACCAGAGTTCCCATCGATTAATTTCACACACAGACCGAGAACAGTTTATTGGGATTAATATTTAAGAAAACAACTGTCCACCCAAACCCAACTACGATCCCTTTTCCATAACTTATCTACGTTTGGCTCGAAGCTACGAAGTTAGATCGATTCAAGCTACGACACACCTGCCCATAAACTAGGACCAAAGACCGTATATTTGTTATGGTGTATTTACGTTTGCTTGATGGCGGAGGCGAGTGGTCAAGGCTCGTCGGCTGGACGTCGGCCATTCGTTTCGCTTCCACTTAACTGCAACGGAAAGTCCGTAGCCGGCTGGCCGAAGGTTAGCTCGGGAAGGATTTATGGCAGAGTTTGTAGGTATTTTTGACCGCCACTGATTTGTTAGGGCTCTGGAGGAATTCACCGTTACGTGTAACTTGATTGAACAAGAGAAATAGTATAGGATGGGTAATGTCAGGAATTATGTACTATGGACCATAAAAAAGTTAAGGTTTTGTTTATAATACAACAGCTATAGATATTATTTTATTAATAATACACTCAGATGCAAAAAAAACGCAACAGAAAATTTAAGTGTTATATTTTGTTATTCTTAGCTATTTTCATGATTTTTTGTAAAGCAAGCTGTATACTAAGGGCTGGCAAATGTTAGTCTTGGGTCGAGATTTCCGTATGTAAGAAGAGGACAATGCGTTTCAATGTGCTATTAAAGAGGACACTCAAACATGTTGCCAAACGTGTAAAATAAACCGAGAAACTGTACTTTATCGCTAGAGACGTGGAAGGGGGATATAGCAGATTTGTTGCAGTCGACCGGTTGACCTAATCAGTTCCTCTGTCAGTACTTAAAGTTCTAGGGAACGGTGTACGTCATGCGTTCAGCTTCACGATTTAAGTACGTCTCGTGATACTTAATTTGTTTATTTATTAACGAGTCGTTGTAATTTTCCCTATAGCTTGAATTTTTTTAAGCGCAAACCTAAAAGCTTTACTTGCATATTTGGTAAATAAGTGGAATTAGTGGGTGTTCGATAGTGGTTGCGCTATTAGGGCTCTGAATTACAAAATCGATATCTCGAAATCTATTAGAAGTAATAGATTGTAGTTTTTTTCAGGAACTTTGTTAATATTTCTGCTGTATATTCTTTGTAGACGGTATGTAAAAATCTTTATCAATAAAAATTACAAAATTGTACATTGCTGAAAATTGCTATGCTCTAAATGGATGGATTGTTTACAATTTTGAATGGAAAAAAGCAACCTTATCGAATTTTTCTTATGTAAACATATTGTAAAATATCCGATCTTGAAAAATAAAAAAAAAGTTTCAGTAACTAAAGTGGTTCTTGATTTATGGCCTGTTATGTGTTAAAAAGTTGAGTTTTTAAATTATCGCGATTACTGACGTTTTCTCGTTATAAAAAAAATGACACCCTAACGATATCCTTATAATTTCATTTCAGATGCTCAGAAACATGTGTAATGATTTTATCTAGTTATCTTGAAAAAAAAAGTATTTTAAAAATAAGCGGTTTGCGATCGTGATTTTACTTTACTTGATAGGGACAGGCGTATCGGCAACGCCGCAACAGCACACCGTCGTGCGTCGCGTCGGTCGGTCGCATTTCTCTTACTCCGACTTAATAAGATCCCTATGCGATTTAGTTCCACACATGTAAATGCCGACCCAAAAGTAACAATTGCCAGCACGGTATAACTATATCAACTTTCAGTCGTAAACTCAGTTTTTTATAATCTTTAGTATTTGGCATATTATACAAGGTTAATCGGGGGGTTGTTTTTTTACCCTAACTTTAAAACATCCTTTGCAATAATTTCGAATGTAAGTTTTCCTAAAATATAATTTTACGGTCAGAACCATGTCTCCTGAACATTTTATTTTTTGGATCATGTCAATACATGACTTGGTTAATTTTTAAGAGCAATGAGCAAAGTGAAGTGTTTTGGTGTATTGTTGTGAATTAGTCTTTTAGTTTGATTGAATTTAACGCAAAAAATAATTTGTAAATGAATGATCTGCGGTGGAATTCTGTAACTGCCAGAGGAAATTTCTTGCTAGTAAATTACACTTACTCGGCTTTCTTATCGAAAATATTTAGTCCATCATACGACAATCATACTGTAGGTACCAAAAATAATATAGTTTATTTGTTTTGACATTGAAACTTTTGGTTATGGTCTGAATCATTTCGTAAATGAAATTTAGAATGTAGGGACGGTGACAAAATATCGATATATTTTATAAAATTCATCCATGTACTCATATTTGCCCACACCCTTCGGATGCACGTAATGTTTTTGAGAAAATAGCACAAGTAAAAAAGATCAGTGTTTTATTTCTCCACTAGTATTTGCGTCTCTACACACTACACACCGGCCGAATATGTTCTTGTCCTGGTTGTACGCGCACTTAGATCGCGCGCACTGGGCAATAGAGAAACCATCTGAGTACGAGTTTGAATTTTGAAAAGAAGTTGAATTGAATTTAACGATTTATGCGATCATTCTTAACCAAACAATTGACAATCGAATATTGTAAA
Organism: Sitophilus oryzae; assembly: GCF_002938485.1. Lineage (NCBI taxonomy): Eukaryota > Metazoa > Arthropoda > Insecta > Coleoptera > Curculionidae > Sitophilus > Sitophilus oryzae. Next base: position 1,195,238 of record NW_022146393.1, read on the forward strand.
GAGAAATAAACAAAAAATAAAATATTTATTTTTGCACATCATTTATATTGTACTAATAATTAATAAGTATTGTAATCCCAAACCCAATTAAAAAAACTAAAAAAAAATAATGAGATGCGTGAACACGCTTCTTTATTCTCTTCTCTAATGTTCATCTTTTAATTTTCCATAAAACATATTGTATATACCTACCGTTTTACTGATGATGTAGTTATAAATAACAGTATACAAACCTTGGAGAAAAGTTTTCATTACTGCCTCAAAGTTTAGTTAATCTGTTGATAGTAATGAAACGCCTTCTTTATTCTCTTCTCTAATATTGATCTTTTAATTTTCCAAAAAACATATTGTACCTACCGTTTTACTTATGATGTAGTTAATAACACTATACAAACCTTGGAGAAAAGTTTTCATTATTGTCTCAAGGTTTAGCTAATCTGTTGATACTAATGAAACGCCTTCTTTATTCTCTTCCCGTTTATCTTTACTTTCTTATTACTTGTTAAGTTATTATTAATAGAATATTATTAATGTTATAAATGAACTTAAGAGTATACTGAATCAAATGTAGTGCTTACTATAACACTCAGAAATTAGCAATCCCTTCCAATTAAAATAATTTGTTTATTTAAACATATCAAGGTTAATTAAATTTCTCATTTTTTAATAGTTCCTTTTTGAAACCGTTTTTTACGAAAAAATACTTGTAAAAGTATCTTAAAAATGTCCTATAATAAAACACAACTTCTAACGCCCAATTTAGCAGGTTGTTTTTAAACGACGTACGGCTATTATTCCAGTAAAAGCACTCTCCCCGTTTCTGCTGGTGCATGCATTAGTTTTAAAGCTACTCCATAAGCTGAAAGAGTATGAGAATTTTTAATGCGTCGCATAGTTTAATGTTTCGTAAGACTCTAACGTACTTACGCTACGTTCTTGTATGACCTCATTTTTCTTTATCTCTATAATTTACATTTTTATAAAAGTATTTTTTTTGTTTTATTAAAGATATAGTATATACCGGGTGCGTCTCAAAAGTGGCTCACCCCACCCCTGTAACTTTTTTATTTTTTTAGTTAAAAAAACGAGATTTGGTATGTTAGTATATGACATAAATTAGGATTGATCGACATATTCAATTGTTTTCGGTCACTTCCGGTTTCGCCGGAAATTACTACAACTTTTGATTTTTAAATGGCACCCTCGGTATTTTTTTACTTTATTCGATAGAAAATATCACTCTGAATAGAATGACATACCATATGTTAACTTTTGAAAATTTCGCATATGGTTTATTTGAAATTATAACTTGAGGTTTGGTTCGTAACGAAAATTTGACTTGAAATACCAAGTGTGTGGTATTATTCGTAAAAAAATGCTTTTTCCAATACAATGAAATACAATTTTTTATTAAGCAAGAATATAAAAAGTTCACATATGATATATCATTCTATTCAGAATGTCATTTGCTATCGAATAAAGTAAAAAAATACCGAGGGTGCCATTTAAAAATCAAAAGTTGTAGTCATTTCCGGTGAAACAGGAAGTGACCAAAAACAATTAAATACACCAATCAATCCTAATTTATGTCATAAACTAACATACAATATCTCGTTTTTTTATCTGAAAAAATAAAAAAGTTATAGAGGTGAGCCACTTTTGAAACGCACCCGGTATATATTGTCCCATTGCTGCCAAAAGTCACTAACTTACTTTTTATTACTTCCGAGAAAAATGCGTCTAAAGATGAATTGCATTGCATAAAGATGTTATAGTTAGTAACTATTCGGTATTAAAATAAAACATAAATAGCCAGAAATCGTAGTTAATGACTTTTGCAATCGATTCTCCGCTTCAAAACATAGTTAGTGATTGAATTTAGTTGTTCGGAAAAATGTTAGTTAGTGACTTTTGGCAGCAATGGAACGATATGAGAGGTGAATTGGGATATAATAGTAGAAAAATTAATGTCAATATAAAATTATTGTAACTAATAGTTCCAAAATAATTGAGATTTGTCATATTTATGGAACTCATTAGTTGAAAGACATATATAAACATACATACACTTAAAGGTAACGGTTTGTAGTTTATTTTAATTATCTATTGGTGTTTATTACTGTTGGTGTGAACTTTATATATTTAAGTTCATTGTTAATAAATTTAATTAGTGTCGAAAATTAATAAAAAAATCTAAAAAAATTAAATAATATAAAAGATTAATTAATAAAAAAGAAAACATTTTAAATAAAAAAAAAATATAAAAAATAAATAAATAAATTTAATAAATTTATTTAAATAAATCATTAATTGATAAATATAAATAATTAAAAAATTATAAATAAATAATTTTTTTTTAGTGTCGAAATACCCAAGATTTATTCAAGAAACGCAGATATTTAAACGTTAAAATTTCGTCAATTGATTTGTTCTATTTTTTTTAAATCTGTGATTTTTTGGCTCAGAATTTTAATAATGATAATTTTTTTAATGCTATTTATTTCACATTACTTGGTGTTAAGTTTACTGCTGTAGGGTGTAGATATATGTATATCTTTTTAAATTATGTTGTATATTTACACAAAAAGTGTCTAGATTATTACTTATTTTTATAAACAATGCATGTATTGCTTTTTCTTTTTACTATGTGTGGTACCATTTTCTGAATAAATGCAATTTATAAAAAAACTTCTACACGTTATTAATTTATTAAGTTTTTTACAATGTATAAAAATTAGAAATTCACTACTTTGTAACGTTTTTAGTTCGTTACATGTCTTTTTTACATATGATATATGATGTCTGGCCTATCATCACCGGATTCCCTCTCGTTCAGGCTGGATAGTTTATTTGACGCGTAATTTTTACGTTCCCTAGTCGCCAACCCTGTTATCGTTCGACACAACCCTGTTACTATTCTGTGGAGGCACGCGCTGTCAACATCGCTTCTGTCAATTCTCTGTGATCTAACTTCACTTTTGGTTGGACCGTTTGGCCTCTTAGACGCCATTAGTCCCAGTGTTGAGAAATGGTGGTCATTTAAATCTGGCGGTATTATCTGAATCAGCTGCCATTTCGAAGCTACAGGTAAAGCTGAGTTATTTTCCTTTTAGATTCGATATTATTAGTGAATATTTTTAGGGTAGAGTTACGGATGTCCCAACTTGTATTTGTATTTGGCTGGCACGTTGGCGTCCCTTTGCTTTTGTCCTCCAGAATGTCATTTGGAAGAAAGGACAGATTGTTTATTATTTATTGAGCCCTCGGAAGTATTTCGAGGTAGGTTCATTTTGTTTATTAGACGGTGTTTGATTTTAAACAAGAGTTTCGTGTTCTTAGGGTCTTACGGACGGACATTGTCTTACGGACAAGTGGCCAAGGTATGGACCACTATCTTATGGACGGATGTCCCATGGACAAGTGTCCCCAGTAGGATTGATTTGTCTTACACATAGAGTGCCCCAGCGTGGATGTGGCTTGAGCCCCGTGCTGCTTCACCCCCATTTCTAAGCCTGGATCGCCGACAGACAGTACAGAGATGCTAGACCTCCTCGCGCTGCTACTGTTTGAAGCAGGGTTACATAAAAGAACAGCTAAGTGTATATTTAAGTTCTAGTTTTGCATTTAACATCTAAAATGTTTTCAGTCTTAAACAGTAACGTACATTTTAAACAATAGCGTACAGACTATATTTAGTGGTTAGATTATTAAGGATATTTATGTCGATGCAGTAGTAAAAGTGTGATTTAGATTTTAGATTTCATAATATCACGCATTGTAATAGTATTACTTTCTATAGACATTATTATTACGCTATACTAACAGATGAATAACGAGATAGATTCTAGAATCTACAGGTTGCAACACATCTGATTTAACACCGTATAAATTTAACAATTTAAATAAAGTAATGCTACTTTTCCTATATTTTCTATAACGTTACACGCATTGTATTTTCTTTATAGTCTTTTCATAGAACGTATTTAATATTATTTACATATATAGTTTTACTCAACAAGTAACCACTATAATAATTATATTAATTGTACAATGCTATTTACCATCAGAATTCATCACGAATAAATATAGTCATTAGTTTTAAGTATTATACAACTGTGTTTTCTTTCTCGGTACATGCCTGGCGCCCAATATCTATATATCTTTTGTTTATTACTATTGATTAATTTTCTCTCTAGTGAAATACCTTATCCACGACTGCTCTCCGATGAAAAGCTGCCGTTCGCAGTGGTAGTTGTTTAAAAAACGCTACAACTTGTTAAATGTTAATTAGACAATGTTAGTCGGGAACATAAAAATATTTAAAATATAGATTTTATTTTTTTAATCGAAATTTTAATATGATGAATTTTTGTTTGACGATGTGTCCAAAATAATATTTATTTAAAACTAGCTCACCCGAGAGTCGATATCCAATTCAAATTTATCAGCTGTCAGCTGCCCAATAATATTTGTACAAGTTGAGCTGAACATTTTAATAAAAACATAAAATAACATGTTGTGTTAAACAAATCGCGAAGAGACACCAAAATGTTAAATTAATTATAATTTTTCTATACAGGGTGAGTTATCTACGATGTTCTCTATGGGTATCTCAGAAACTACTGGAGATAGAGAATCGGTTAAATGGGGAAAGAATTGCAGTTTTGTGGGGTCATCAATATGCGCCTTTCAGATTTTTGAAAACGTTCATGGCTTATTAGATATTTAGAAAAAAATTAATTTTGGTTATTTTAAAAAGTGTCCCTAATTCCATTATAATCTAGTTTAGACAAAAAGTTTTCAGATAAAAGTTGTAGATAATCACATCCCTAATGAGTTGGTGTTTTTCTTTTTTTCTAAAGCCTGTCATTTTTGACATATGATACAAACATATGTTTTAAATGCGCAATTTTTTTTTGCCATGACTTCAAAAAAGTTGAAAAATTACTGAATTATAGCCAATTCTTTTCTTTCTTGACTAATTTCACTTAGTTAGCATGGTGTTCTTATTTTGTTATGATTTATAACTTATAAAAAGACAAAACATATCGTTAAACGGCTTTTTACAATTTACATTACACAAACTAAAACTTAAAAAAAAATTAAGTTATTTTTGATAATGTTCAAAAAATTCGCCATTGTTTTGAGTACATAAATGCTTCTTTTTAAAACTGAATTTCTAGATAATATTCTCAGAAAACGACCGGTCGATTAAATTAAACTTCTCCTGTACCTACCGCCTCTTCGAGTGCCTCTCTTAATTCATAAGTTCTTTTGTAAACCTTGTTGTTAAGAAAGATGAGAATTGGCTATAACTCAGTAATTTTGTGAGAAAAAAAAACATATTATAGCATATATCGCTAAAAAGCTTAAAAAATGGCGCTTTTTATCATGTCATGGCCAACTATGGTTTCCATTTAAAAAACATATATTTGTAAATAATAATATATGTGAAAAATTACAGGCTTTAGAAAATATCAGAGAGCACAAACTTATTAGGGATGTGATTATCTACAACTTTTATCTGAAAACTTTTCGTCTAAAATAGATTATAATGGAATTAGGGACAATTTTAATTTTTTTTTGCGAAATATCTAGTAAGCCATTGCGATCACAAAACTGCAATTTTTTCCCCGTTTAACCGACTCTCTATCTGCAGCAGTTTCCGAGATGCCCATAGCGAACATCGTAGGAAACTCACCCTGTATAATATTTTACTAAATTGTAATATTTTAATTTTTTTTTTCTTTATTTTGATCTTTTCTATTAAAAAAATATAATACAGTTTTAAACAGATAACAAATTACTTTTTCTAGTACGAAGTGTATTTTTACTAAAAACATACTGTTGACTATGGAAATAAATAAGAATAAAACAAAGACAATTTGCCTCTAAAGATGTTTAAATTAAATATCTGGAAAATAATTTCCACTGAACGTAAGGAAAACTTATTCGACGACTCGCATTTCAGTCAATATCCCGTCACTTAGAGAACGCTCGTAACGTCACCTGAATTCCTAATTGGATATCTTTGACAGCGGCCTGAAAAGATCAGAGTTCGCTCGAGAGATAATTTTATATCGCGACATTATCGTAATTCGATTGCTCTCATCTCGACGCCTATCCCATTATCTTTCGTCGTCTATCGCACTTTTTTTCTAACTCGGCTCGTCTAAGAAAAATTCTTACGCTTTTTCAGTCTTCGGGATCAGGTCTTGACAGTTTTTTAACAGATGCGTTCGAGACCTTATCGGTATGTTGACTTTTTGTCTTTTTTATGTCTCAATAAAGATTCATTAATCTTTCTCAGTCGTTTGAACGACAAGATGCTATGAATTTTGTTAATTGCCCCTTCCCCAGTCCCTCTCGAACTGTTTCAAGGTGTATGCACTAACATATTCCAGTGCATATCACCATAACAGGTGCACTTGTTTTTTTTCTTCACCTACCCTTGGTCCCTTCAGGACCAACGGTGGTTTAACCTTTGATTACTTGTTTAATTTAATCCTAAATAATTGCGTGGGGTGCACTGCTATTTTGGTGCATTGCCTTATCTTGGATTGACCAAGTCGCATTACTGTTACCATTGCTATTTAATTGAGTCTCAATTATTAATGTTGTTTGTTCGTCCCTCTACGGAGCGACTTTGTAAGTTTTTTTATATCCCATTGATAAATGTTACTAATGTTACTTAATGTTTACTTAAAAGAGAACACTATTTTTTAATTTTTTTTTTATAAAACAACATTTTTACCTTTGCTTCACTGTGATCATTTTCGACACATTGCTGTCGTCATTAACTTTTTTACATGTACCCCCTTTTAATTTTTCAATGTGTCTCTTTTTCTTATTGAGAATTCATTACATCTTAAAGATTTTTTATGAAAATTGTATAGTAATTTTTGAATTGTGTCCAATGTTTTTCTGGTTGCAGACATTTAGTAACATATTTTAATTGTAAATGTAATTGTTGTGCAATTATTGACCACCGCTTTTTTCTCGTTTTACGAGTAAGGGTGTTTTCGGATGTTTTTATAAGTGTGCGTGCATTGATCCCTCCATCCGGTGGGGCAACGGCCTAGCTACCTCAAAACACCGGTTCCCATTAGAACACCGAAGTTAAGCGACGTAAGGCGATACTAATGGATGGACGGGTAACCGGTTCGAAACTCTGTATCGTGCGGTTGTCCAAAAAAAAGGCAAAAGCGTAAAATCTATTGACACACACTGCTCATTCACGCCGGTTCGAGGCCGATTGAGATCGGAGATCTCGTGAGTAAGAGTCGATTTAGACACTTCTAAATCGAGTCGGTAAGTCGGTAGGCTATCGGTAGGCCATCGGTAGGAGCCACTGACCATCATATGACCGAAAGGACCGCGGTTTAGGATTCGCGTAAACAAAGTAGGCGCCTTCCAGATTAGCCTGGCAGCAAAGGAGACGTTAACTTGAAATCTTTACTTTTACTTTTGATCACTCCACTTTCTGCATGGCCATCCATACATAGTTTTTTACATAGATATAATAATATTAAATTGGCATGCAGCAACCCTGGGCGTATTCTGTAACTTTGACATAAAAACGTTACGCTTTTAAAGCAGTGAGCGCAAGTATTCGATCGAAAATGAAACGCAAAGACCTTGGTCCATTTGGTATTCTCGTTGCCATGCGAATCGTGTTCTGGATACGCCTTGAGCACATATTGGCAACATCACCATTTCTAATGTAACTAATAGTCAAAAGTTAATAACTAACGGAGGTAACAATGAAAAATGTCAATGTTACGTGAATTTCGAAATTGTAACGATTTTAGTTCGTTACATGTGTTTTTTATATATAATATATGATGTCTGGCCTATCATCACCGGATTCCCTCTCGTTCAGGCCGGATAGTTTATTTGACGCGTAATTTTTACGTTCCCTAGTCGCCAACCCTGTTATCGTTCGACACAACCCTGTTATCGCTCTGAGGAGGCGCTGTCAACATCGCTTCTGTCAACTCTCTCCGTGCTTAACCTCACTTTGTTTTGACGCTCTGTTGTATCCCAGCTTTTAGAAATGGTGATTATTTAAATCTTGCTGTATAATCTGAATCAGCTGCTATTTCGAGGCTACAGGTAAAGATGAGTTATTACCTTTTATAGATTCGATATTATTATTAAATATTTTTAGGGTAGAGTTACGGATGTCCCAACTTGTATTTGTGTTTTGCTGGCACGTTGGCGTCCCTTTTCTTTTGTCCTCCAGAATGTCACATGGAAGAAAGGACATGTTGTTTATTATTTATTGAGCCCTCGGAAGTAGTTCGAGGTAGGTTTATTTTGTTTATTAGACCTTGTTTGGTTTTAAACAAGAGTTTCATATTTTTAGGGTCCAAGATACGGACTGTGTCCAAGATACGGACTGTGTCCAAGGTACGGACTGTGTCCAAGGTACGGGTAGTGTCTTATGTACGGACATTATCTTATGTACGGATGTCCTGTGGACGAGTGTCCCCAGTAAGAACGATTTTTTTTATATATAAGTGCCACAGCGTGGATGTAGCTTGAGTTCCATGCTGCTTCGTTCCCAGCTATAAGCTAGTTAGTTACGGCTGTATCAAGTCACGGTGTCCTCATTCTGGCCCCTTTGGTTGTGTTGGATGGCTGAGTACAGAGATGCGAGACCACCTCACGCTGCTACTGTTTGAAGCAAGATTACATAAAGAACAGCTAAGTGTAGATTTACGTTCTAGTTTTTATGTTTTAGATTTTTATATTTTCAGTCTTAAGCAACTAACGTACATCTTAAACTAATATCGTACAGACTATGTTCAGTGGTTAAATTGTGCCCATTCATGTTAATATAATCTTAAAACTATAATTTAGATCTTAGTTTCATTGCATTACGTCTTGTAATGGTATTACTTTTATAGATATTATTGCACTATTTTAATAGATGGATAATCAAACATAGATTCTAGAATCTACAGGTTGTAACATCTTCGATTTAGCATCATATGGAATATATCAAATTAATTAAAGTAATGCTACATTTCATATTTTCTCTTAAACTTTACATGTCCTGTATTTTATCGTAGTTGTTTTCATTGATATTTAGTACGACTCTTACCACCACTTTCTTTGACATATAACCACTATATATTTACTAGAACTCTACAATGTCATGTATCAGCAAAGAACGTCATGAATAAATATAGTCATTAGTTTTAAGTATTATACAACTGTGTTTTCTTTCTCTGTACATGCCTGGCGCCCAATATCTATATATCTTTTGTTAATTATTACTGATTAATTTTCTCTCTAGTGAAATACCTTATCCACGACTGCTCTCCGATGAAAAGCTGCCGTTCGCAGTGGTAGTGGTTTAAAAAACGCTACAATAACCTATTGTTGAGTTATGTCAAGCTATTTTTCTATGGATATGTCATTTTTCTTATTATACGAGGGAAGTGTTGAAAACGCTTCTCAGCATTTTCGATGTTTTGAACAATATTTATAGCTGCCAAGTCGTAAATTATCAATTACTTATTGAGGAATTTATAAAAGAAGAAGTAATTTTCATTAAAGAGCAAGATAACGTACAAAATCACAATTTTTTCGATTTTCACTGACAGTTCGACAAGCAAAACGATCCTTTAAGGCAACCGTTTTCAAAGCGCTTAGCGCAATCAGTAAAGACGCCAAGCGCGTCAGATGAGAATACTAAAATCGGTATTTAAGTGCGCGCTCAGCGAAAATTAACGTCATATACGCTGAGCGTCTAAAGTTACAGAAGGGTCTCGAAGTTACAGAATTGGGGCCTTGTTCTCCATCCATAGATCATTTTAATAATTTTCTTGACTTTTCACATTTAACCAATGACAGACGGATGTCAGAGTTGTCGTTTGTCGGTTGCTTTGCGCCTACACGCCTTAGATTGAGACGCAATTGAAATTTGCTCGAAGATCTCGCAATTGTTTCCAATGTTTTAAATAATAATCAGGCGACTTAACCGCTCCAAGATAGCCCTTAGTGTGGTTAACTGGTTAGCGATGTTTTTACTGTGCAGTTTTCAATATATCCCTGAAGCCTATTTTTTAATGTAGTTTATATGAAGGTCTTTTTACCACGTTGAGTAAGTTCCTTCTACTTGACATTTATAGCCTTTTAGTGTCCTGAGGATGGAATAAATAAATTCCGAAAGCTTGACAATTAACAAAGTGTATTAATTCTAGTCCAAACCCTTCCGACTGCAACCCCACTAGTTCCTAGATTTTCTTTCTCACTGGTCAGTCGATACTACTGTCTGTTTATTATAAAATATACAATAGTTTTAGAAATTTAATAACAATTCTTGGAAATGCCAAGACTAAACAGAGTACAGAGTATACTGATATGATTTGTTTATTAAGGTACTTACAACAACATCTTTCCTGACTGGCTGGCTGACTACGGTCTTCTCAATTAACTTGTCTAACTACGACTACTGACGACTAACTGCTGTTTAACTGCATGACTCACTACCGAATGACTATCAACTTTAACAAATCGCTGTAACTTTTTTGCTATAGAAAATTTTGTATTTTTATGAAAACATTTCCAAACCATCTTTATACATAGAATTTAATAGTTTAAGTGGTTTAAGTACATTTTTTTAAAATTAATAATTTAAGAGTTATCAACAGAAAAATTGATTTTTTATTTGGAACACCCTGTATATTTTTAATTAAATGAAAAGAACTTAAAATTACCTTTCCAAAAATATAGCACACTTGATATTTTGTTATACTCCTCTTAGAAATACAGAATTTTTAAAGTTCGCCACTTTTAACTAGTAGGCTTTGGACCCCTTATTGATGATCTGCCTCTAACGGAACTCGAAAACATATTGTTCCAGCAAGATGAGGCATCGCCTCAGTACGCTGAAGTTATCAACAAATTTTTGCAGCCAATTTCAAGAATAATTGAATAGCTAACCAAGTTCCCAGCCGTTGGCCATCGAGGCTGCCGAGCTTAGTGCCTATAGATTTTTACCTTTGCGGAAGAAAAAGGTTTCTATTTTAAAATTGCCCGTATAATCTAGACAAAAATTAGAAATGTAGCAGTTGGCGGGTAACTTTCATCCCCACTGACTTAATGAATTCCGCGAGAAATGTTGACATGTTGGTTTAACTGTAGCAAAATCTCATGTCTTGATTGCTATTAATTTTTATTGTTAGATATAGTTTAAATGTGTTGACGTTGTTAAAATATAATTTAAATTGTTATAAATTTTGCATCTCTCATTGTAAATATTATTTTTGTTTTAACTGCTACTACAAGGAAGATTCTTTGTATTATTCAAAGTAGGCAAATTTTTAAAAACTTTATATCTCGAAGGGGAATCAAACAAAATATAGTATCTTATATTTTGAGTAATTTTACATTATTTTCAATGAATTAAAATATACAGGGTGTTCCATATAAAGAATTAATTTTCTGTTGATAATTTTAAATTATTAATTTTAAAAATATACTTAAACCATTCAATTCTACGTAAAAGGTGCTTTGGAAATGTTTTCATAAAAATACAAAAAATTTTCCATAGCAAAAGTTACAACGATTTGTTAAAAATGTACATTTTGAAAAGCACCCCGTAACTCGAAACGGTAACAGATATCGATATGCGGTTTTCACCATCATGTTTTTCATAAAAATTGAGCTCAGACACCGATATTATTTTCGTCTAGCTCCTATAGAAAAGGGTGTTTCTCTTTAAAAGCGTCCAATTTGACCCACCCTGTACAGAAATAAATTGAAAATAATATTTAGGTCTAACCTTTTTCAAACATGTTCTTCAAATGCTTCAATTTAATAGCTGTTAATAAGAACTTTCACTTTAAATATGCGCATGTAGTGCATGCACACTGTTTTTTTATCATGTCATCTGTGACATTTTTAATTTGACAAAATTTTATTGGATTCAAATGTGCAAACAAATTGGGTAATGATATCAAATATAAACCTAAAAAAAAATAAGAAAAAGTGTTAATAAATATTTTTTTGTAGAACTGTAATCGAGCAGAACATTAAAAGACATAAATATTTCTCAAAATCATTACAGCAAGCAATAACAATCAGATATCAATAGCATTTACAAATAATAGGGCTTGCCGGCACAATTAGATCAAACCCCAACTTGGAGGCACCATTTAAATCGTTTCGCTTTTGAGTCGAATTATTGCTGAATGACTTCATTAAGCTTCACCACGTACGCGTTCTGCCGCTGCGAAATCTGAATTTAATTCCGGCTGTCAGCGCGGCTGAAGTTTCTCTCCCGTTTGAGTAAATATAATTAAATACTGCAAGTACAATTAAATCAAACGGGAAGTGGAGGGATTTCGAAAGGTAGACACAATATATACACGCGTAGACAAGTCAAAATGTTGGATAGAGACACTCCAATTAGTGGGGGAGAAGCGTTTGGAGGGATAATTAGAGGATGTTGAAGTAATATTGATTTTAGCGCCGTGCCGCACCGTTTATGCGAGGTAACGTAGAAATTACTGTTGCACATACTGCGTATTTGATTATTGACAAGCATTACCACTATCTGGCAGTGTGGTCAATAAGTGAAATAACCTAATATCTGGTAATTGTTAAAGATATGAAAAAGTTTTATAAATGTTGCATAAATAAAGGTACATTTTCATATTTTGTTTGTATGGTGGTGGTGACAATTTCGATGCTCAACTTTAACCATCTCCAGAAACTTCGAGAGAGATACGAATTCGATTAAATGGGACAAAAGTTGGGTAATTAGAAGTCCTGACAAACACCTATGAGAAAATACCGGTACCTTGATTAGTTTCGGATTTATGCCAAAAAATGAAAATAATACGTTAATTTTAAATGACAATAGGGAGTTTTCGTTGCTTAGAAATTGCAATTCCGGTTAACGCTAATTGACAACTTTGACATTTCAATTTCGATTATCGTATATCGTAACCGCTAGCTGCCGATATTTTACGGACGTTAGCCAAAGCCGTTAACATAGCGGTACGCATGCGCACTAGCGCAGTAGAAACACAGCATTGAAAAATACAGATCTAACCTAAAACATCATTCTATTTTGTTTATGTTTTGATTATTTATTTTATCTGTGTTAAACTCGTTGGGAATTCTTAGTGCTTCAACTAATCGAGGAATGTCTTTTTTTTCAAAGCTGAAGTTAGCTTTGCAGTCTTGGTCAGATAACATTTCTAGGTTTAACTCCCCATAAAGTTCTACTCGATATTCGATGTTGTTTTCAAACCCTTCCAACAGTATAGCATCCTCCAAATCCGATTCATCACTAGAGTCCAATAAAATTAAATTGTCCATCCTATATAGCGATACCCAATGAAGTCATATAAAGCACTTTCAAATCAAACAACAATACAAAAATCAAAACACTACGCTACGGGCTGTGCTCAGCTGTCAGTTTTCGGTTATCGTATCGTATGTCGGCTCCGAACCGAAGAACCGAAAGTCCGAAAACTGTTTTTTTATCTGTCAAAATAGCGGTTATGGTTACGTATCCGTTAACCGTACCGTTGAATTTTTTTAAAGCAACGAAAACTCCCTAATATCTTCAGAACTATTGTATGTATCGCAACCTAAGTTGGTAGTTTTATATTTTTAACCTCCTCCAATTAAATCCAGTTTTCAGAAAATTTCTAAGCCTTCTAGATTTCGCACAACAGTCAAGTTATTATTTTCTTATGGCCGCCATTTCGATTTTTATACTATTATCTTTAGAGCGAAAGCTTATTAGAGCGAAAAAAAGTCTATACGGTGGTATCTAATTTTTATTCATTATTATGTAAATTCACTAAAAAAAATAGATTTTTTAAAAATTTGCTCAAAAGATCAAGTCTGCCTTTGAAATCTTATTGACACTTTATATGTCAGCAAGTTATTTTTTGTTTATTCTATTAGCGTCAAATATGGACACATAAATATTTATAGTAGATAGTGTAAAGTGTATTAACAGTCAATAATATGTTAACAAGTGAGGAAACACGAGATATGTATGATGTTTACTTAAGAAACAATAGAAATTACGATATGACATCCGCAAGTTATAGAACATTGTATCCTGAAAGGATACAGCTTCATCGTACTATTTTCGCAAGGATTTAAAGAAATTTAGCCGTTGCTGCTAGCTTTAAAAAACAAGAGGGCAATATTTTAAAAGGCTTAAGGATATTAATGTGCCAGCTCAGACTAAAGTAAATCCGGAAACTTCTAGCCGTAAAATAAGTCGCAAGTGTTGTATAAGTGATTTTATGTAGGGAAAATTGGTACAAATTTAGGAAACACTATAAGCATAAACAAAGTCAATTTTTAATTCTTCATCTTAGAGAAAAATAATATACAAGTTACAATTGGGTTGGAACCTTTGGTGTTACACAGCAAAATAAAAACACTAAATCACCACAATACACCAAAAACACTTTGCACACTGGACGCGCGTTTCGCTAACCATGTTAGCATCATCAGCAGATGATTATAAACTGAACTCAGTTTCTGTAAAAGTAAAAGTGTTTTGGTGTATTGTGGTGATTTAGTGTTTTTATTTTGCAATATACAGTGTTGCATTTAAAAAAAAATGAGATATAAGTTTTAAATAATAAAAAAAGTAAATTGTTCCTTTTTCCTGCTTTATTCTTATCTTTGGTATTTAGAAAAATACAGCCGAGGATATTCTCTATTTTCGATAAAATAAGATATAAGTTTTAAATAATAAAAAAAGTAAATTGCTCCTTTTTCCTGATTTATTCTTATCTTTGGTATTTAGAAAAATACAGCCGAGGATATTCTCTATTTTCTATTAGCATATACAATTAAATCACTCAAGGTTTTAGACTCTTTCTGATATAGTTTTCAACCAAAGTTTTAGTAAATATTGTGTGTGCACTATGTGTACATATTTGAAGTTAAACTTTTTACTAACACCTACTAAATTGAAGGATTTGAAAGATATATATTTTTTTATGAATGCTTTTTATAAACTTCAAAAAAATACAGTTAATCGATAGCTTGGCAGCTGTGGGTATTAAACGTAAATACTACTACATCTATATCTCTGACTACTACTAACTGCTACTAACCAACAATTTGCTTTGTGTGGTCTGTGGTCAGTTTTTGTTTAAATGTTTTGTTCATTACTCATGTTGGGGATTTTTTTTTTATATTAAAGTTAAATCGTTAGGCAAACTCATAGAATATGTATTTTTGCATAATCAAAAAAGGTTGTAGTGTTTTTATATGACAAAATTTTAGTTTTTGATAGGTTGAGGCATAGGAGATTAGAATCGCACCAAGATTTAATGGTGCGTAAATCACTAGATATAGTATTATATAGTGCCGTAACATCTGGGCCGCTCCAAGTGAAACTAGTATCGTCCGCAAAGAGGCAGATTTTACCGCTAATGTCTAGGCTTGCAATGTCGTTGATAAACACCAGAAACAAAATAGGGCCAAGTACTGAACTCTGAGGGACACCACATTCTATAGGCTTACAAGAAGACATAGACGTATCAATCCTCACAAGCTACCTTCTGTTGCCAAGATATGACTTAATCCATTATAGCGGAAATATTTTTAGGATTATATAAATTTTGCATGGTTTCTAAAAGGGCATTATAAACCATGCAACATTTATATAAAACTATTTTCATATCTTTGTTAACAACGACCATATTGAAAACCATATATTTGACATAACAATTTTGCCTAACAAATAAAATGACCTTTGTTTCAGGAGGGTAGAAAAAAAATAAGATGTAGTTAAATGACTATATTTAACTTTAAACTAATTAAATAGCTGACGTTCTGATGGAAATTGAAGTTATCAGTTCATCAATCAGAATCTTATTTTGATCTACTTTACAATATATCTTTTTTTTTTAAAAAGTATTAGTGGTAAAATACCAAATAAAAGAAACAAACCCACAATTTATGCAAATTTCCACTTTTCTAAATTTTCTTCGTTATATATAAAGCATCTAGTTCAGAGATTTTCCTATAATAATAAATATAAATAAATAGAAAATGTACAAAAATATTTACAAAAGATTACTGGGAGTTTAGAGTTTCTTATCCTATTGTGGCCGTTTTCCCAATTTTCCAATAGATTCTCGTTCTGCTCTAACCTCAGCCGACCTTACATAATCAAATATTGATCACCGGACGGAAATCTGGTCTGCAAAAGCTTTGTCCGGGTTGGACAAGCACGCCGGATTTTCAATCGTATTAGCTGTTCCCGACTTGTGGGCTCACTGAAGGACATTACCTTTTCTTGCGTCATTGCCTTTTCAGGCCAAGAATTGCGGTCCGGACGTTGCGGCCGAACCTATTGCTACGCTGTGCCTTTTCGGTTTTGCAGTACAATATACAGCTTGCAGAAATAATATGCTGAATTTGTTAGGTTGGAAGAATCATTTTAAATGGTTTTGAAAAAGTTTGTATTAAAAAGTTGTTTATTCAATTATTGTTTACTTTGCTACTTTTATACAGGGTGAGTTTCCTACGATGTTCTTTATGGGTATCTCGGAAACTACTGGAGATAGAGAGTCCGTTAAATGGGGAAAGAATTGCAGTTTTGTGTGGTCATAAACATGCGCCTTTCGGATTTTTTTTCAAAAAAACAAATTTTGGCTATTTTAAAAATTGTCCCTAATTGCATTAAAATATATTTGAGACAAAAAGTTTTCAGATAAAAGTTGTAGATAATCACATCCGTAATGAGTTTGTGTTCTCCGATTTTTTCTAAAGCCTGTCATTTTTGACATATGACACAAACATATGTTTTTTTTAATGGAAACCATAGTTGGCTATGACTTCATAAAAAGCGCCATTTTTTAAGCTTTTCAGCAATATAAGCTATAATATGTTTCTTTCACAAAATTACTGACTTATAGCCAATTCTTATTTTTCTTGACTAATTTCACTTAGTTAGCCATGGAAACAAGTTCAATCGTCGTTGCTCTCAGAAATGTGAAATTGTGTTACATCCAATCTTTGTAAATTAAAATAAATAAAAAATTTTCAAATGAAGAAAAGCGTGTAGGATTATTGGTTCAACTTTTCTTGGCCATACAGGATACGTTGACCGGTGAAAGTTACTTACGTTTTTTAGGGAACGGTTTTCAATGGTGTTCAAATTTTGTTGTGATTTATAACTTATAAAAAGACAAAATTTTGGAGTTTGAAAATCGATCTAATTTAACAAAAAACATTTAATATCTACTAATAGTGATGTATTAATATTTGCATTCATAAAATTTCTATGTATATTGTGCAAGTATCAATGTTCGAAAAATTATATTTGCAAATAATAAAATATCATAGAAAAAAAGGCGTCAGCAATGGCTATGAAATAAAGATCGCTGTCATTTTATATGTAAAATTATTCTAAAATTTTAGATTTTCTTGGAATTTAGGTTCGGGAAAAGCGCTGATTAAGTTTTCATTTGGTTTTTCATTATTTTTATTTGGTTTAAAAAAACGTTTCGGCTAAGACTATAGCCTTCATCAGTGTTGTGTCATATGAAAAAATAGTGTCGAATATAATCCAGAAAATT